>NC_051400.1:50738743-50739651 GCF_015228065.2 Penaeus monodon
AAATTTTAAAATAAATCTATATAAATTTTCAATATATATAAAATATTTTTATATATATTATATATATATAAAATTAATATATATATATAGATACCCCAAAAATATTTTAATATTTAAAAAATATATAATAAGTAATTATATTTCCCCCCCCTTATATTTTATATATATTAAAATATTAATTTATTATATATTTTTATTAATATATATAGAAAATATATAATAATATATATATTTTGGTATTTTATTATATATCAAATTAAATCATTTTAAAAATAAAATTATATATATCATTATATGTTTTTATTTTATTTTATTTTTATTATATATTAAAAATATTTTAAAAAATCTAAAAATTATCAAAAATTAAAAATTTTAAAAACTAATATATAGATATTATATAAAATTATATTTTATTTTCTATCTATAATATCTCTAATAATAAAATTATATATTATTAGAATATTAAAATTTATATATTTTTAATATTTATTATATATAAAATTTTAAAAATATAAAAAAATTATCTATTTTATATATATAATATATATATTATATATATTTATTATAAAATTATATATAAAAATCTATATTTTTAAAAAATATATATTATATATTAATAATATTAAAATTATATATATATATATATATTTAAATAATTATATATTATATTTAAATATATATTTTATATAAAATTATAAAATATATATTTTTATATATATATAATTATATATATATATATATTAAAAATATTTTAAAATATTTATAAAATTTTAAAAATTATATAAAAATATCATTTTTTTTAAAATATATATTTTTATTATATTTATATTTATATTTATTCTTTTTTTTTTTGTTTTTTTTTTTTTATATATAATATATATATTTTTTTGGTTTTTTTTTTTTTTATT
>NC_051400.1:50739677-50739821 GCF_015228065.2 Penaeus monodon
TTTTTAAAAAAGGGATAGAAAAACCTTTAAAATATATATATAATCCCTAATAAATATATATAAAATATATATATTATAATATTTTAATATATAAAATTTTATATATATTTAAAAATTATATATTATATAAAAATATATTTATAT
>NC_051400.1:50744724-50744862 GCF_015228065.2 Penaeus monodon
GGGGCTTGAATAGTAATTATTGGGCTATGCTCTAGTAAAAGCTGTGGGGGGAAGGGGTGGGGGCTGTTCCCTCGCCCAATGCCCTTAATAGCCCCATTCGCGTTAGAGAGGTTTTTGTGCTCCCGGGGGTAGTGAAAC
>NC_051400.1:50751281-50751346 GCF_015228065.2 Penaeus monodon
TAAAATAATTATATAATATTTTAAAAAATATATTATAATTATTTTTATTATAATATTATTAATTT
>NC_051400.1:50752130-50752311 GCF_015228065.2 Penaeus monodon
TGGGGGTGGGAAGTGGGTGGGTGTGGGGGGTGTTGGGTTGGTGGTGTATGATTTGTGGGGTTGGGATGTATATTAGTGCTTTTGTATGTATACATAATAGTTTAGTTGTAATGTGTATGATATTTATTTTGGGGAGATTGATTAGAAGTTAAGGTATTAGTGAGGTGAGATAAAAGAAGGG
>NC_051400.1:50753743-50753855 GCF_015228065.2 Penaeus monodon
TTTTGGCATAATAACAAAAAAAAAACAAAATATCATATATATATACTAACAAAAAAAAAATATTCCCAAAAAATCATTATTTAATAAAGTATATATATATAGTAAGTTTTAT
>NC_051400.1:50756844-50756995 GCF_015228065.2 Penaeus monodon
AAACCCAAAATTTGGGCTCGCACGGATCTGTACACATAAAGACACACACACACGCAAAGGCAATCAATCAAAAAGTAAAGCAAAAAATCGAAATGATAGTAATAACAATATTTGCTGCTGTTGATACATACCACATTATAACCGTGAAGGA
>NC_051400.1:50757043-50757234 GCF_015228065.2 Penaeus monodon
CGGAAGCAACAAAAAGAGACACAATACAATTCTATGCACTAATAAAACAATGATAACAGTAAAGATTATATTGTTATATACTGTGCTTGCTGTTGCGTGACTATACCTTTGGCTGCGACACGAAAAAACATGTCCGCCAAATTTTACGGTTGTGGGATCTGACCCACTTTTTTATCTACAATCCCCTACCT
>NC_051400.1:50757344-50757476 GCF_015228065.2 Penaeus monodon
CTTTGCTATTGATTATCTCCAATATCTCGTTTCTTCGTTTTCTCTTCTATATATTAACCAATAAAGTGGCTTACGTCTGCTGTAGTCATTCTGGTTTTCATACTTCAAAGGTATAAAAACTTATCAGTGCTT
>NC_051400.1:50757597-50757776 GCF_015228065.2 Penaeus monodon
TTTTCCCTAGACGGAAAAAAGAAGAAAAAAACGAATAATGATGGATAAATGATTAAATCTGAGAAATAACCGAGATAGACTTCAGCACAAAAATAATCAACAGGAAACCTTTACCATGAATAAAGTCATAAAAACAATGTTGTGAATTCTGTGACAATTTTGGTGTCTTTATATAGCGC
>NC_051400.1:50757817-50758210 GCF_015228065.2 Penaeus monodon
ATAACAAGAGGATTTCGAGTCTGTTAGATGATGTGAACCCAATTTTATATGTTTTACTTTCATAACTTTCATTCTAGTGTTTTTACCTCTCTGTATGATATATGATTCCCCATGATCATGTCATGGAGAAACTAGAATCATCCATTGTATGCTGGTGGATGTGTCTGCATGCGTGCATTTGTGGTCTTTTGAAGCCAGTGAATGTTGGCGAAGAGCAGCGGAGAGTTTTTTCAGAGGCGAGGCAGTCTTTGGATATACATGTATGATCAAGTATTCTTAGTTTGAATCAGAGTCATGGATGAAGGTACAGTAACTTAATGTAATTGATTCTTAAGAGAGAGCCAGAATTTTGGTGGGAGAGCATACTTTTTTCAGGAATGATTTTACGTTCTG
>NC_051400.1:50772719-50773109 GCF_015228065.2 Penaeus monodon
CAGAACGTAAAATCATTCCTGAAAAAAGTATGCTCTCCCACCAAAATTCTGGCTCTCTCTTAAGAATCAATTACATTAAGTTACTGTACCTTCATCCATGACTCTGATTCAAACTAAGAATACTTGATCATACATGTATATCCAAAAACTGCCTCGCCTCTGAAAAAACTCTCCGCTGCTCTTCGCCAACATTCACTGGCTTCAAAAGACCACAAATGCACGCATGCAGACACATCCACCAGCATACAATGGATGATTCTAGTTTCTCCATGACATGATCATGGGGAATCATATATCATACAGAGAGGTAAAAACACTAGAATGAAAGTTATGAAAGTAAAACATATAAAATTGGGTTCACATCATCTAACAGACTCGAAATCCTCTTGT
>NC_051400.1:50773153-50773338 GCF_015228065.2 Penaeus monodon
GCGCTGTATAAAGACACCAAAATTGTTACAGAATTCACAACATTGTTTTTATGACTTTATTCATGGTAAAGGTTTCCTGTTAATTATTTTTGTGCTGAAGTCTATCTCGGTTATTTTTCAGATTTAATCCATTTATCCATCATTATTCGTTTTTTTCTTCTTTTTTCCGTCTAGGAAATGTGAAC
>NC_051400.1:50773462-50774042 GCF_015228065.2 Penaeus monodon
GCACTGATAATTTTTTAAAGCCTTTAAATTTTTAATAAAAAAACCAGAATGCCCTAAACAGACGTAACCCATTTTATGGGTTTTAAAATATAGAAGGGGAAAAACGAAAAAAACAAAGATATGGAGAAAAAACCCCTTTTAGCAAAGGAAGAGGAAAAAAGAAAAATAAAAAGGCGAAAAAAAAAAGGCCCAAAAAAAAAAAGGAAAGGAGGGAAAAAGGGTAAAGAAAACGGAACAAGAAAAAAAGGGGGGGGAAAAAGGGACAAAAAGGTGGGATTGTAGAAAAAAAAGTGGGTCAAAACCCCCCAAAAACCGAAATTTTTGGGGCGGACATTTTTTCGTGTCGCACCCCAAAGGATGGGCAGGGGCAACAGAAAGCACAGTTTTATAAAAAAATTTTAAACCCCCTTACTGTTATCATTGTTTTTTTAAAGTGCAAAAATTAAAATTGTTTTGGGTGTCTTTTTTTGTTGTTTCCGTTTTTAAATCTTTTTTTATTTTTAAACCCACTAAATTTTTTATTTTCATTGAAATTTTCCTTCAGGGGTTTATAATTGGTATTTTAAAAAACAGCAGAAAA
>NC_051400.1:50774373-50774613 GCF_015228065.2 Penaeus monodon
TTAAATTTTAAGGTTTTAAATTTAAAGAAAGCCCAACCTCACAAAAGAGTGATAATTTAGGGGAAAATTTTTTAATAAGGGGGAATAAAAAATTAATCAAAAACAGGGGCGTTTGGGGGTTGCAAAAAATTTTTTTAAAAAATCGATAAAAAGATCGGGAAAAAAAACCCGATGGGGGCCCCCCCACGCATAAAAAAACTTTCAAAAAGAAAAAAAGGATGAAAAGAGGAGTTTTGGGGC
>NC_051400.1:50775877-50776002 GCF_015228065.2 Penaeus monodon
AAAATTTTATATGAATAGAGAGAAGGGGAAATAAAAACACCCTAAAAAAAACCCATGCGCATACACACACCCAAAACAAAACCACCACACCACAAAAAAAACCCCACACACCAACACCCAAACAA
>NC_051400.1:50776998-50777114 GCF_015228065.2 Penaeus monodon
AAACAATATATAAAATATATTTTTATAATATAAAATTAAAATATTAAATAAAATAATCCCCATATAAAAATAAATTAAAAATTTTCCCCAATTTTAAAACCCCTTTATATAAAATA
>NC_051400.1:50777153-50777307 GCF_015228065.2 Penaeus monodon
ACTCAATAAAATATATATATTTTTAAAAATTAAAAATTATTTATAATAAAATATATATATAAAATAGATAAAAAAATAAAATATTAAATTATTATTATATATAAAATATGTTCGTTTTGTGTGTGTATATTTTCTTTATATTTTAATATATGTT
>NC_051400.1:50777541-50778009 GCF_015228065.2 Penaeus monodon
TGATAGACGGTTTAGACTTTAGATTTAAAATTAATATATATATATTTTCTTAATATATATATATATATATAATATAATTATTTAAATTACATAATAGATAGATGATAGATAAGTTTTAGATAGTTTAAGTTTTTACTTTATCCCTTTATTTTCCCTTTTTATATATATTTATAATATATATATTTTATAATTTTATATATTAAATATATATATATAATTATTAGATATAAGGGATTTTGGTAAGTTGGGGTTTTGTGTTTTATAAAATAGATAGGATGTTTTAAAAGTAAAAATAATAGATATACTAAAATTTTTAAAATATAGAAAAAAAAAACCCAAAAAATATTTTATAAAATAATATAGGAAATTTTTCTAATATAAAAATATTATATATATATTATAATATATAAAATTATATAATATATTTTTATATAAAATTTTATATATGTATATTTTTTAAAATTATTT
>NC_051400.1:50778038-50778144 GCF_015228065.2 Penaeus monodon
AAAATTTAATATGTATTTTAAATACTATATATGTATTGTGTCTCTTATGTTTTTTTTATACATAAAAATTATATATATATATATTATATATATAAAATATATATTA
>NC_051400.1:50779512-50779602 GCF_015228065.2 Penaeus monodon
TCTTACAAATTTGCCACCACTCAGGATTTTTATTTTTGGGGTGCCCCCCAAAAATCTCCAAACGATTTTATTTCAGGTTCGAGAAATGAT
>NC_051400.1:50779716-50779896 GCF_015228065.2 Penaeus monodon
AAAAGATGAAGAAGACAATTGTACTGTTATTGGCAAGTGGAAGGCAAACCCTATAACAGCAACGAACAGCGCCAGTAGACGAAGATAAAGGGAGAGACGCGAGGAGAACGGCAGATGAGAACCAAAAGCACTCATCTATCAGGGAAACGATTATTCATATCGTTGGCACGATGTATGGGT
>NC_051400.1:50780025-50780207 GCF_015228065.2 Penaeus monodon
ATTCCGTCACAGATCCCACTTCCTCCATCCTCCGTATCTTTATTTCCCATTATTTGCTCATTCCATCATTTCTTCCATGAACTCGCTCCTTCTTCCTGCGCGACCCCACTCATTTCCTTTTCTTCGCTTCATTCAATCATCCCTTTTCTTATAAAAAATCCTACAAGGGTTACAGACAACAC
>NC_051400.1:50782052-50782239 GCF_015228065.2 Penaeus monodon
TTTTTTTTTTTTTTAAAAAAAAAAAAAAATTTTTTTTATATTAAATTTTTTAAAAAAAAAAAAAAAAAATTTATAAAAAAAAAAAATTTTTATATATATATATTTATAAAAAAAAATAAAAAAGGGAAAAAAAAATATTTTTTTTTTTTTTAAAAAAAAAAAAATATAAATAATTTTTTTTAAAAAA
>NC_051400.1:50782381-50782463 GCF_015228065.2 Penaeus monodon
TTTTTTTTAAAAAAAAATAAAATTTATAAAATTTAAAAATTAAAAAATATATATAAAAATTTATATATAAAAATATATAAAA
>NC_051400.1:50782836-50783437 GCF_015228065.2 Penaeus monodon
TATATATATATATTTTCCCCCCTTTTTTTTTTTTTTTATAAATATATATATATTTATAAAAATATATATATATATATAAAATTTTAAAAATTTGGGTTTATAAAAAAAAAACCCCCCCCAAAAATATATATATATATAATATTATTTTTTTTTTTTTATAAAATATAAAAATTTATATAAAATTATATAAATATTTTTTATATATTTTTTTTATATTTTTTAAAAATATTTTTTTAAAAAAAAAAAAAAATTTTTTTTTAAAATATATATTTTTTAATATAAAAAAAAAATATTTTTTTTAAAAAAAAAAAAAAAATTTTTTTTATATTTTATATATAATTTTATAAAAAAATTTTTTATATAAAAAAAATTTTTTTTTTTATATATATATTATAATTTTTATAAAAAAAATTTAAAAATTAATTTTTTAAAAAAAAATTTTTTTAAAAATTTAATAAAAAAAAAAATTTTTTTTAAAAAATTTTTTTTAAAAAATATTTTTAAAAAAAAATTTTTTTTTAAATTATATATATAAAAAAATTTATATATATATATATATTTTATTTTTTTTTAAAAATATATATTTTAATAAAAAAAAAAA
>NC_051400.1:50783535-50783757 GCF_015228065.2 Penaeus monodon
TTTTTTTTTTATTTTTAATATATATATAAAAATTTTTTTTAAAAAATAAAAAATATTTTTAATATTTTTATATATATAATATATTTTTTTGTATATATATATATATTTTTATAATAAATATATTTTTTTTTTTAAAAAAAAATTATATATAAAATAATTTTTTTAAAAAAAAAAAAAAATTTTTTTTTTTTTTTGAAAATATATATATATAATATATAATAT
>NC_051400.1:50783787-50784023 GCF_015228065.2 Penaeus monodon
TTTTTTTTAAAAAATTTTAATAATATATATATATATATATATTTAAAAAAAAAAATATTTTTTTTTTTAAAAAAAAATTTTAAAAAATTTTATATATTTATATTTTTAAAAAATTTATAAAAAAAATTTTTTTTTTTAAAAATTTATTTTAATATTATATATAAAAATTTTTTATTTTTTTAAAAATTTTTTAAATTTTTTTATATATATATATAATATTTTTAAAAAAAAAAAAA
>NC_051400.1:50784044-50784261 GCF_015228065.2 Penaeus monodon
AAAAAAAAAAAATATATTTTTAATATATATATAAAATATATTTTTTTTAAAAAAAATAATAAAAAAAAAATAATATATATAAAAAAAAATAAAAAAAAATATATAAAAAATTTTATAATAAAAAAAAACAAATTTTTTTTTTATATATATATATATATATATATAAAAAATAATATTTTTTTATATATATTTTTTTTTTAAAAAAAAAAATTATATA
>NC_051400.1:50784332-50784424 GCF_015228065.2 Penaeus monodon
TATTTTTTTTTTTTTTTAAAAAAAAAAAAAATTATATATATATATTTTATATTTTTTATATATATATAATATAAAAAAATTTTTAAAAAAAA
>NC_051400.1:50784711-50784822 GCF_015228065.2 Penaeus monodon
AAAAAAAAAATTTATAAAATTTTAAAAAAAAAAAAAAATTTTTTTTAAAAAATATATAAAAAAAAAATTTTTTTTATATATATATAAAAAAAAAAAATTATTTTTTTTTTT
>NC_051400.1:50785337-50785771 GCF_015228065.2 Penaeus monodon
ATAAAAAAAAATTTTTTTTAAAATTTTTTTTTAAAAAAAAAACTTATATTTAAAAAAATAAAAAAATTTTTTTTTTTAAAAAAAAAAAAAAAAAAAAAAAATTTTTTTTTTTTAAAATATATAAAAATAATATTATAGAAAAAAAAAAAAAAAAAATATATTAAAAAATATATATTATAAAAAATAAAAATTTTTTTTAAAAAAATTTTTAAAAAAAAATATATATATATTATAATATTATATAAATAATAATTTTTTTTTAAAATATTTATTATTATATTTTTTTTTTTATATATATAAAAAATTTTTAATTAAAAAATTTAAAATTTTTATTTTAAATTTATATTTTTTTAAAATAAATAATATTTTAAAAAAAAATTTTTTTTATATATATATTTTTTAAAAATATATATAATATTAAAAATTTAAAAAAA
>NC_051400.1:50785813-50785929 GCF_015228065.2 Penaeus monodon
ATAAAAAAAAAAAAAAAATTTTTTTTTTTTTTTAAAATTTTTTAAAATATATATATCTTTTTTTTAAATAATATATATTTTTTTTATATTTTTTTTAAAAAAATTTTTTTTAAAAA
>NC_051400.1:50786010-50786386 GCF_015228065.2 Penaeus monodon
CCTTTCCCCAAAAAAATATTAAAATTTTTTTTTTAAAAAAAAAATTTTTTTTTAAAAATATAAAAAAAAATTTTTTTTTATTATTAAAAAATTTTTTTAAAAAAAAAATTTTTTTTTTTAAATTTTAAAATTTTTTTAATTTTTTTTTTTCCAAAAATTTTTTTTTATCTATATTTTAAATTTATATTTAAAATTATCTTTTAAAAAATTTTTTTTATATTTTTTATATTTTATTTTAAATTTTTTTATTTTTTATAAAAAAATATTATTTTTTTTATTTAAAAATTTTAAAAAAATTTTTTTAAAATAATATATATTTTTTTTTTTTTTTTTAAAAAAAAATTTTTTTTTAAAAAATTTTTTTTTTATTTTTTTT
>NC_051400.1:50786887-50787049 GCF_015228065.2 Penaeus monodon
TTTTTTTAAAGGCCCCCCCCCAAACCCCCTTTTTTTAAAAATTTTAAAAAAAACCCCAAAAAAAAAAACCCCCCCCCCCCAAAAAAAAAAATTTTTTTAAAAAATTTTTTTTAAAAAAAAAAACCCCCCCCCTTTTTAAAAAAAATTTTTTTTTTTTCCCCC
>NC_051400.1:50787587-50787735 GCF_015228065.2 Penaeus monodon
TTTTTTTTCCCCCCCCAACCCCAATTTTTTTTTCCCCCCCCGTTTTTTTTTTCCCGGGCCCCCCCCTTTCTCTTTTTTCCCCCCCCCCTTTTTTTTCCCCCCCCTTTCCCCTTTTTTTTTTCCCCCCCCCTTTTCCCCCCCCCCAAAA
>NC_051400.1:50787918-50788120 GCF_015228065.2 Penaeus monodon
GGGGGGGGGTTTTTTTTTTTTTTGGGGGGGGGGTTTTTTTTTTTTTGGTTGTGGAAAAGGGTTTTTTGGTTTTTTTTTTGGGGGGGGGGGGGGGTTTTTTGGGGGGGGGTTTTTTTTAAACCCTTTTGGGGGGGTTTTGGAAAAATTTTTTTAATTTTTGGGGGGGGGGGTTTTTTTTTTTAAAAAATTTTTGGAAAGGGGG
>NC_051400.1:50788260-50788347 GCF_015228065.2 Penaeus monodon
GAAGGGTGGGGTACAGAAAGGGGAGGGGAGAAAGGGAGGAAGATAAGATGAGTGTGAGAGAGCAGGACGAGGGAAAAAGACGACGGG
>NC_051400.1:50791336-50791624 GCF_015228065.2 Penaeus monodon
ACTCATTTTTATTTTAATCAGATTTTTACATTATTATTCTGATTTTATAAACTTTTTTCTTTTTTTATATGTCTTGGAAGGTCAATGCACGTCTGGGACTGTGACTCGAAGACGCTAATTATGTGACATAATTTTTTCGCTTCTTCTTTATGAATTTGAAACTAAGGTCGGTTACGTTATTTGCATGTTCCAAATTTTTTATATTGGTATTTTTTTTATAGTTCGTGTTATTACGAATAGCCAGTAAAGATGACTACAAATCTACCAATAAGAAAGCTGAAAAAAACG
>NC_051400.1:50792090-50792307 GCF_015228065.2 Penaeus monodon
GTTCAAGCGGAGAAGGAAGTCAGTTCACCTCAAGAGCCTCAAGATTTGTAAAGTCAAATTTGCTTGATCAGGGTAACTCCAAAATTCAAACATAGCAGTTGGGGCGTCGATTACCGAGGTAAATATTATCATCAGTGCATTGAATTGATCTTGGAAAATTGGACAGTATTTATTTAGCAGTATATTTTTCCAGTGTGCTGGTACGAAAAAATTTCTG
>NC_051400.1:50797861-50797950 GCF_015228065.2 Penaeus monodon
TTTTTTTTGTATTTATTTTAATGTCTAAAAAAGATTTTATTTATTTTATTTGTGTGGGGTGTGTTTAGTAATTGTACCCATTTTCCCAT
>NC_051400.1:50802789-50803116 GCF_015228065.2 Penaeus monodon
CAAATACGTTTTTTTCATCTTTCTTATTGGTAGATTTGTGGTCATCTTTACTGGCTATTCGTAATAACACGAACTATAAAAAAAATACCAATATAAAAAATTTGGAACATGCAAATAACGTAACCGACCTTAGTTTCAAAATCATAAAGAAGAAGCGAAAAAATTATGTCACATAATTAGCGTCTTTCGAGTCAAGTCCCCGACGTGGCATTGACCTTCCCAAGACATAATAAAACAAGAAAAAAGTTATAAAATCAGAATAATAATGTAAAACAAATGCTGATTAAAAATAAAAATAGTTGCTGGAGAGAGCGCGCGGAGGTCACA
>NC_051400.1:50804997-50805243 GCF_015228065.2 Penaeus monodon
TCCTCCCACATACCCAGGAACGTGACGAATGCCCTGGACGTGATGTTCTATTGAGAGCAAGTTTGTGTCCTCCAGCAGCGAGACGGTACTGATGAATGACTGTTGCGTATGACAGATCACCGCACACGCTAATCTGACATTAATTTTACCATTTACAATTTCGATCTTCTTCTTTCCCTCTATTTGCTAAACCTCACTTAACAGTTTCCTGTCCCTGATTATTTTTATGACAATATACCAAACTCG
>NC_051400.1:50809331-50809401 GCF_015228065.2 Penaeus monodon
GTTTACGGTATAATTCAATTATCGTAACGACCATATTACATTTATTAAGCCATTTCACATTTGTCTCACC
>NC_051400.1:50810018-50810703 GCF_015228065.2 Penaeus monodon
ATTTTAGAAAATGCTCTTAGTGTGTCAAAGAAAATACAAATACAAGACACTTTTGTTCATGTGCATTTCGAAGAAAAATCCAATTTGCGTGTTGCACGGCAATGAAAGACCCCAAATGATGACCTCGGTAGAGACAAGGCGGACCACGCTCATCCTGAGCAGGTTTTTGTGGTAGAGATACGGCGAACCAGACTAGTCCCACGAAGGCTCCTGTGGTAGAATGCCTACGGTCTCATAGACCTTAGGTAATAAGGGAATTTCATATTTTCCAATATTGCAAAATAAAGGTCAAAACGGAATTTCGCACACGTCAAAAAGATTTTCCTTATTAGAAGACATACAATCTTGTTTCTCGTACTTTTTGCCCAATAGGCACTGATGTTGGGGAGGTGGCTGATGCCTATGTAATTGAGAGCTCTTCAGTATTTATAATAAAGTTAGTTCGTGCATCCCCTTGCCTTATATAAAGATTCGTCTGGAAGACACTGGTTGATAATGTCCTCTATGAAGAAAAGAGAAAAGTACTTTTGGGGCTCCTTTATGAATTACAGTTGTTCGTGGTCATAATCTGCAAGGGGTGGAATTGTGATGTCCTTCTCCTTGGTCTATGTACGACCAAAGAACTTCTTTCGAGGACGAGCATTATCACCGACGTCTTCTATTGGTATTTCTTGAGGAATTGTTT
>NC_051400.1:50810826-50811657 GCF_015228065.2 Penaeus monodon
CGGCATGTTAAATGTCTCAATTTTCTTGTACTCACCACTCGTGGTTGCCGCTGGGGCTAGAAATTCATTAACACACAGTTCTTCATTATCGTCGATGATAACTGCTGGTCGGGGTTCTCGTCTACATCAGCTTCGTCAGTGTCGACCTCCACATCACTAATCCATGCTTCCGAATGAAGCGATCCATCGCAGGTGCCGACTGCCTTCTCCAGACCCACAGCCGAAAAATCCTTGTACCAAACAGAAGGGAAAATTCTTAAATGGTATTGTACATGTCATAATTTGTCAATAACCATCATTATCACTTTGAAAAAACTGCCTTTTTGCACTAATGCAGTATGCAAATTGTGTCACGAAGTTAAAGAAACAATAGAACAATAGAATTTCTCATATATGCATAGATGTATCAGATCACATGGCCAAAATGCAGTTTATGAATGGAAAATGTGCCAGATAACTTTACTTATGGTCGTTTGATAATTTTATTGGTGAGTATTCCCTGTCGTTTGTCTCCCAATTGGAGCCTAATTCACCTAATGTATCCTAAAAAGGATTTGCACTTTTTCACCACGTATGTCCCAAAAATATATTCATCACAGCAAAACGGAACCAACCTTACAACAATGCCTACCAATTCTCATTAACGATATGGGGGAACCACTATAAGAAATATTTATATAAAACAAAATAACACTGGCGACAAAGCCCATGCACTTGAAGGGATGGCTGGACACTGGCGAGCTTACCCACTGGCACTTCCAGGGTTCTGATTCTGATTGGTTGATTTAAAAAGAAGATAAAACAAGAAAATAAACAGAGTGATTCATAAAC
>NC_051400.1:50815413-50816097 GCF_015228065.2 Penaeus monodon
ATTTTAGAAAATGCTCTTAGTGTGTCAAAGAAAATACAAATACAAGACACTTTTGTTCATGTGCATTTCGAAGAAAAATCCAATTTGCGTGTTGCACGGCAATGAAAGACCCCAAATGATGACCTCGGTAGAGACAAGGCGGACCACGCTCATCCTGAGCAGGTTTTTGTGGTAGAGATACGGCGAACCAGACTAGTCCCACGCAGGCTCCTGTGGTAGAATGCCTACGGTCTCATAGACCTTAGGTAATAAGGGAATTTCATATTTTCCAATATTGTAAAATAAAGTTCAAAACGTAATTTCGCACACGTCAAAAAGATTTTCCTTATTAAAAGACGTACAATCTTGTTTCTCGTACTTTTTGCCCAATAGGCACTGATGTTGGGGAGGTGGCTGATGCCTATGTAATTGAGAGCTCTTCAGTATTTATAATAAAGTTAGTTCGTGCATCCCTTGCCCTTTCATAAAAATTCGTCTGGAAACACTGGTTGATAATGTCCTCTATGAAGAAAAGGGAAAGGTAATTTTGGGGCTCCTTTATGAATTACAGTTGTTCGTGGTCATAATCTGCAAGGGGTGGAATTGTGATGTCCTTCTCCTTGGTCTATGTACGACCAAAGAACTTCTTTCGAGGACGAGCATTATCACCGACGTCATCTATTGGTATTTCTTGAGGAATTGTTT
>NC_051400.1:50816211-50817051 GCF_015228065.2 Penaeus monodon
GGGCGGAATGTTAAATGTCTCGATTTTCTTGTACTCACCACTCGTGGTTGCCGCAAGGGCTAGAAATTCATTAACACACAGTTCTTCATTATCGTCGATGATAACTGCTGGTCGGGGTTCTCGTCTACATCAGCTTCGTCAGTGTCGACCTCCACATCACTAATCAATGCTTCCGAATGAAGCGATCCATCGCAGGTGCCGACTGCCTTCTCCAGACCCACAGCCGAAAAATCCTGGTACCAAACAGAAGGGAAAATTCTTAAATGGCATTGTACATATGTCATAATTTGTCAATAACCATCATTATCACTTTGAAAAAAACTGCCTTTTTGCACTAATGCAGTATGCAAATTGTGTCACGAAGTTAAAGAAACAATAGAACATCTTGGCAATTTCTCATATCTGCATAGATGTATCAGATCACATGGCCAAAATGCAGTTTATGAATGGAAAATGTGCCAGATAACTTTAGTTATGGTCGTTTGATAATTTTATTGGTGAGTATTCCCTGTCGTTTGTCTCCCAATTGGAACCTAATTCACCTAATGTATCCTAAAAAGGATTTGCACTTTTTCACCACGTATGTCCCAAAAATATATTCATCACAGCAAAACGGAACCAACCTTACAACAATGCCTACCAATTCTCATTAACGATATGAGGGAACCACTATAAGAAATATTTATATAAAACAAAATAACACTGTCGACAAAGCCCATGCACTTGAAGGGGTGGCTGGACACTGGCGAGCTTACCCACTGGCACTTCCAGGGTTCTGATTCTGATTGGTTGATTTAAAAAGAAGATAAAACAAGAAAATAAACAGAGTGATTCATAAAC
>NC_051400.1:50818482-50818636 GCF_015228065.2 Penaeus monodon
CGAAAGGTATAAAGATACGATTGGTGCTTAAGTCTTTCGTCAACTCTTGGTTTCTCAGTCTGGTCTGCGGCATTAAGAGGATAGCTTCTGTTTCAATGAACGTGATGGCCAATGTCCGTGCGTCCTAGAAGGGTGAGGATTCTGTTGCAGTGTA
>NC_051400.1:50818715-50818905 GCF_015228065.2 Penaeus monodon
CCCACATAGCTACGGATCACCCCAAAACTTAAATTTTCGTATGGCAAATTCCTTCCTACTAACAATATTCCAGAGAGAACTATTTGGTCCGTCTTTCGATAATCAAATTGCATAGCTTCCAGTTCGCTGATGGTAAAAAAGGGGTTGGCCGCCCCACTCCCCAAATTTGCTGTCCACGCGATGCTCACAT
>NC_051400.1:50818967-50819200 GCF_015228065.2 Penaeus monodon
GGTTGCTGCATGAATGATATATTTAACTTTATCGTTATTGCTCTTCTTTCATGGTCGTCTTATCTATGTTTATATCTAGACTTACATTCTCTTAGAATATTTGAAAGGTGATAAGTATGATTATGATATACTGGGGAATTTATATTTCTTTATATATAGTGTGGTATCTAATCGTATTGTTAACTATTATTACAGCTGAGTATAGTAGTTTAGATACTTTTGCTATTAAAGGT
>NC_051400.1:50819390-50819464 GCF_015228065.2 Penaeus monodon
CATATATGTTAAAGTAATTTAGAATAATAGCAAACCATTCTTAACTAATCAATAAATATGTTCCTCTCCAAAAG
>NC_051400.1:50819483-50819613 GCF_015228065.2 Penaeus monodon
CACAAAACCATCCCATTTTTAATATATATGTTTGTGTTCATCCTAGGACGAGAACGGGCGCTCAGACTACAACTGTTCAACTGAGAGCTGTCCTGAGGGGTGCAGTGGGGGCCCGGACCAAGGCGAATGT
>NC_051400.1:50819683-50819770 GCF_015228065.2 Penaeus monodon
TAGAGGCGGAGTGGTGAGGCAGGGAATGTTTGCGGGTGTCAACTGAATGAATAGCTGTGTTTACGTTTACGTGTGTTCTGTGCAATT
>NC_051400.1:50819838-50820128 GCF_015228065.2 Penaeus monodon
TTACATTTTTTGTTGATTGATTATAATTAACAGAAATTAGATTTAATGGCTTTTTCTATCCACCTCTGAATGAGATTATGATGTTTAATCAGTTACCTTCCTTATATTCTCGCTAACATTTGTATTTTGCATTATTCGATTTTTCATATAAATTGTACACTTCCTTCATATATTTATTATTTTCATCATACTTCATACTTTGTTTCCTTGGTTTTCAAATTCATCTATTATTCAAATTTATTCAGTGTTTTTTTTTTTAAAATTTTCAATTTCCTTTTCCCCACTTTTGA
>NC_051400.1:50820590-50820660 GCF_015228065.2 Penaeus monodon
TTTGAATGGTGGTGTGATGGGTTTTTTTGTGTGGTGTTTTCATTTAGCCCTGCCCACACCCTCCAAATGG
>NC_051400.1:50820710-50820881 GCF_015228065.2 Penaeus monodon
AAAATATTTTTTGTGGTGGGTGTGTGTGGTGTTGGGGGGTGTTTGGGGGGTGTGGTGTGGGGTTTTGGGGGGGTGTGGGCGGGGGCGGGTGGGGGTTCTTTTAGGGCCCCCCCCCCCGTTTTTTTTGTTAAAATTTTTTTTCTTTTTTATTAAAAATTTTTTTTTTTTTTA
>NC_051400.1:50821112-50821545 GCF_015228065.2 Penaeus monodon
GTGTAATATAAAACTTCACCTTCCGTTCCACACACCCCCCCCACCACCCCACCCCACCACACACCCCCACCACCCCCACCACCCTTTTTTAAAATTTTTGGGTTTTATTTTTAATTATTAATTTTAAAATATTTTATTATATTAAAATTTATAATTTTAAAAATTTTTATTAAATTTTTTTTTAAAAATTTATTTTTTTTAATTTTTTTTTAATTAATTTATTAAATTTTAAAAAAAAATAATATGTTTTTTATGGTACATTTATTTTATTTATTAAAAAAATTTTATTTTTTTTTATTGGTTATATTGATATATATAATTTGTATTTTTGATTTTTTTAATTTAAATATTATAATTTATTTTATTTATTATTATTATTTTTTTATTTCTTTTTTAATATTTATTATATAATATTATTTTAATATATATATAT
>NC_051400.1:50824065-50824129 GCF_015228065.2 Penaeus monodon
CGAAAGCAGTTTATGAGATATCTAATCCAAATTGGTTTTATTATAATAAGTATTTATTAAAGTT
>NC_051400.1:50825601-50826013 GCF_015228065.2 Penaeus monodon
AATCAAGTGTCTATACTATAAATTAGCAAAATCAAGAGTAATGTTGCAAAAAGAAAGATTAAGAACGCCAAGGACATTAACATGATGAATTAACTTTTCTTTTCTTTCTGCCTTCCCTATATCTCTTATCCCTTTCTTCACCTTTTCCTCTTTCTGCCTCCGTTTTATATCTGTCGGCTTTTTTTCTCTCTCTCCACACTTTCCTCTACGTCCTTTATTCCTTCTGTTATCCTTGTCTTCCATTCCTTCTCTGTTTCTTCCTTCCATCCATTGTTCTATATATTCTGCTTACTTTTTGTCTTATATTCGTTCTTTGCAACCTCTTCTTACTTTCTTTCTCCTGACATATTCTTCCCATCAATCTTTCTCTCCTTTCCCCCAGCCCCTGACGGAGGCAGCAGCATCAGCACAA
>NC_051400.1:50826047-50826652 GCF_015228065.2 Penaeus monodon
AGGCAACACCAGTGGAAGCAGCGGCAGCGGCGGGAGTGGTGAGATCGCTGCTTCGGGAATCGTCGGGTCGGTTGGCAGAGGTCGTAGCGTCGGTGAAGAGTCATTTAGAGTTTGTGTCGTAGATGGAATGCTGTACAACCACGGTGACACCTTCTCGTCCAACTACAGTGATGCTGAAGATGAGAAGTGCGAGCATTGCTTTTGTGATGTGAGTTTTTTCCCCTTGTTGTTCTCTTACCAGTTTTATTTTTTTTAATATCTTCTCCATGGTATTTCGTAAAGTGTACATTTTCTTTTTAATTCTGTGTTTACATTACAGTAAAGTACGAAATTATATAATAGTCCCATTTCACATTTTCTGCAAACATGTAATTTTGGAAAGCAACCATAGAGTCTGTAACTTGGAACACTTATCTACTTGGCAACGGGTCATTTACATGATATCAGTTATACATTTAGAGGACTATCATCAAGCAATTAAGTTTTCTAACTTGACAATAAAAGCACAGACAATGTAGATTTGAGTTCATCACAATAACATTAAAATTGAAAAATTTCCCAAATTGTCTTTTTCTATTCACTATGATATACCATTACAAAATATC
>NC_051400.1:50827114-50827179 GCF_015228065.2 Penaeus monodon
TTTTGGTTCTTTCCTCCGTATTTTTCATTTATTCATACTTTTTTTCATTTGTTAATATAAAAGGT
>NC_051400.1:50827356-50827548 GCF_015228065.2 Penaeus monodon
ATTATTCTTTTTTTTTAGATGGCCTGGCCCAGTGTAGGACCAAGACTTGCCCACCCGTGTCCTGCTCTTCGCCAATCTACACCAGACGCGATTGTTGCAGGGTCTGCCCTGGTATGTAGTCGATTTTTTTTGTTTCACACGAGTTCATGTTTGTTCCTGTTATGTTACAAACCTTTTTTCAGTTATTACCCC
>NC_051400.1:50828301-50828428 GCF_015228065.2 Penaeus monodon
TGTAAAAAAGCCCAAAGCGAACTAGATTTGTCTGAATGAATTACGCGATTTGGGGAAAATTATCTCATTTCAAAATGTTTTTTACGGATTTCCCACATTATACCAACAGTAGTCGTCTACTTCCAAA
>NC_051400.1:50832964-50833875 GCF_015228065.2 Penaeus monodon
GAACACACACACACAATATTCCATTTTGATAAAACTGATGGTATTGGAGATGGCGATTGAATAAAATGATCATTGGTAATGGTTAAGGGAATACTAATGACTTACAGTAAAGTATCAATGACAACTGTGATGAAAAATTAATGCTGCTAATTTTGATAAGATAAATATTACCCACAATAACCAGAGAAAAGCTTGATAGCGCAAGCGCGATTAAGGCTTTAGATGGGCGAATGGACGCTGTATAAGAATGAAAAAAAGAATCCCGAGACAGAAAGGAGAAATAAGGAGTAAGGAGATGAGTGAATTGGGTGTGGGGAGGTGTGTGTGAGAAGGGAAGATGCATCTCTTATCTCGATCTTCATCGACTTCAAAAGTTATTGCAGCGATTTGACTCTGGTTGGCTAGACACCTTTGATGCTAATGGTAACCATATACCACTCTGCTTCATGAGGGACATGGGGGAGGGAAAGAGGGAAAGATCAGAGGAAGGGAAGTTGGTGTGAATACAGTTTTTTTTCTCTCTCTAGGAAGAGAGCAAAGGGAAACAGGGAGGAATGGTGAGAAAAGTAAAGCAAGAACAAGTTTAGTGAGTTTTGTGGAAAGTAGAAGGAGGGGGATGAAGGAAAAAGAGAAAAACGGAGAAAAGGGGAAAGGGAGCGAGGGAACTGTGGGACTGTTTGTTATGATGTGTCTCAATACGTGACGAGGAAATTAGCCTTTTCTCTCCCCTTAGAAGAGGATCTGATAAATCCACGAAATTGTATAAAACGACCGTAATCCCAGAAGACGTAGGTGAGGTGTTAGGGGAGGAGGGAAGGGAATGTTAACTGTGGCGTGAGTCTGGAAAGGTCTTCGCAATTTTACGTAATCTTTTACATTCATATCTTTCATTCTAGTGTTTTTTACCTTTC
>NC_051400.1:50834062-50834344 GCF_015228065.2 Penaeus monodon
GCTACATTTCGAAACACGAAAACACTTTCAAATGCGGACCCTGCACACCCCTAGTCTAGCCGCAATTTTACGCCACTCGGCCTTGTCCCCCAAATAAAAGCCACGAATAATGGAGGGAAGTGATCTCTTTTCTGCTCGTTCGTCGCACGTGCAGAGCAGTTGGTTGTCGTCAAGACAACCGCGAATTTCCCAAGGCATTCCTCGTCGGCATGTCGGGCTCGCGGGCCACCATGGAATTAACAGGTAAAAGCATTTAGGTTTACGGGAGGGCGTCTCTCCTTT
>NC_051400.1:50835378-50835647 GCF_015228065.2 Penaeus monodon
AGAGGGAGGGGGAGCAGACGCCAAGCACACATCCCAAAGAGGAAAAGGTGACACTGGAAATAATTGCTGGATTTAGTGAGTTGGCGTCAGTATAGAGTTGGGGGATAAGGGGGCGGGGCGAGGAAAAAGAGAGGGCGTGGCCTTTGGAGTGACGCAGATACTGCATGCATTGTTGAGGAGGCGGGGCTTATGGAAGTAAGGCAGGTCGACAAATTGGAATAAGATACATGTTTATTCATCGCAAGTGGTTAAAATTACTAAAACGTTCG
>NC_051400.1:50835841-50836502 GCF_015228065.2 Penaeus monodon
CAGGGAGTTAGCAATGATAAGATTTTAAAAAGTAGGACAAAGCATATGGGTGGATAACTCTTGTTCTTCTATGATCATATATATATAAGAAGTAAACTGTTCCATAAAAAAATACATTATTTCCATACGTCTCCCCCAAAATATACAGTTTGCTTAAGACGGAAAAAAACTAACTGGCATCCGTAACCGAGGAGCTGGCGCTATGAATGGAGAAGAAAGATTTGTAGATGAGGGAGGTAGATTTCTTAACGTGAGCAGTGTTTCGATGAACGTGTCTTCTTGCTAGGTCTATTTTATCTTATATGTAGAAGGATATTAGATAGAATGAGAAAAGGGTGGAGGGTGAAAAATAGGTAAAGGGATGAGGGAGGAAGAAGGGATAGAGACTGATCGTTTATCAGTTAGCTTGTTTCTATAGTTCCTCAGGTAAATGACTGTATCGGCAAGTGCGTGCACTCGTGGTCGCTCGTGCCTGTTGTCCTTTTCGCTTGATCAATATTGGATTAGTTTATTGGTTTCTTACCTTCAGAACTGCTTGTTGTCTGTATCGGTTGAATTATCCTTTCTACAGTTTTATCGCATGCATTCTGGTTTGTTCGTGTTCACATTTGTAGTACCTGTAGATACTTTTTTTTAGACGTAATATTGTATTTTTATCTTT
>NC_051400.1:50836570-50836657 GCF_015228065.2 Penaeus monodon
ACATTTTAAAACGATCTTGTTGATCTCTCCTGCTTTTCAAATTCTTCTTTTTGATTCATATCTTTTACCTTCTGTATCTTCGTTTCG
>NC_051400.1:50836896-50837138 GCF_015228065.2 Penaeus monodon
GGGGTGGCAAAGCGAAGAACAAACAACTAAATCGAGAGAGAAAAAAGGGAGAGCGACATAGACGAAAAACGTGTTCCCCTCCACTTCTCCCTGCCTTTCGGCTGTTGAATGACCACCTCGGCAGCATCGGCCAAAGCAGAGCCGGCACCATCGAGTTGGAGCTAATGAGTCTCTCATTAGATTTCCCATCAATATCAAAACGCCGCCGACGGGCCCGACGGGCGGGAGACGTGGTAAGGAAA
>NC_051400.1:50837208-50837378 GCF_015228065.2 Penaeus monodon
TTTGAGATATGAGAGGTAACTAGGAGGAAATAGAGGAAAGGAGATTAGGAGAAGGCTGATAAAGTAGAGAAACTGGGGAAGTAGAAGGTAGGGTAAAGGGAATGGGAGTTTGGGAGGAGTGGGTGGGACGTAGAAGGATTAGGGATTGGGGGGGTGAAGATGAGATGGGC
>NC_051400.1:50837434-50837923 GCF_015228065.2 Penaeus monodon
TTGGTGGTACTCAGAGGGTAAAGAGGATTGTATGGGAAAAGAAGGTTTACAGGGAGTGAGAGGAAAATACGGAGGGAACGTCGGGACGGAATTCGAAGGATGGAGGAAGTGGGGGGGGGGATGAGTGGAGGTTAAATGACGTCACGAGAGAAGAGGAGTCAGAGCCTGAAAACAACTGGTGTTTTCCTGTTTTCTTTTCTTATTTTAGCATAGTTTTTGTTTGTCGGTCTGTTTTGATTAAGTCCTCCTTGTCACTGTCATTATTGGTGTCATTATTATGACCATTATTCTTACTGCTGTTGTTCTTGTCTCTCTTTCCCACTAAATTTCACCTAAATGAAATGATTCAGATAAATGTCTCTAAATATGTGAAATATATCAATCTTATATATAGTCTAAACTTCGGCAAAGTCATTTTCCTGTCTGACATCTGCGTGTTTTCTGATGTCAAGACTCCAGCTCCAAAACCCAGTCTGAGCCTGGTGGCGC
>NC_051400.1:50837984-50838212 GCF_015228065.2 Penaeus monodon
TTTCGATTGCATTTCATCTCATAATCGCGTAAATCGCAAAGTATTCAGTGTATCAGTGTTGCATTTATTTATATTAGATAAAAGAGGAAACGGGTCGGTTGTACCACCTAATATAAACAATATATAACTATGCGGCGTTAAAAAACTGCCTGTGAAAGTTCTTATATCCCTACTGCATCATTGAAACATGTGGTACAAGAAGATGAACGAGTATGGCAGTTTAAGAGA
>NC_051400.1:50841854-50842028 GCF_015228065.2 Penaeus monodon
GTATCCGGACATCAATGTTTCTTGTGAATACACATAATTTTTTGTAATCATTATAGGAAATGGAAACTACCACCTATTAAAGATTCGAAATAACATAGGCTCTAGACTAACATTTTATTTTTATCCCTGCATTTTCTCCGACATGGAAATCCATATTTGTCAGAATATCGTCAT
>NC_051400.1:50842146-50842781 GCF_015228065.2 Penaeus monodon
CCTCTTGATCTCAAGCACATTTTCCTTTCTACCGTAGCATTTAACAAACCGTCAGCACCCTCCTTCCTCACCTCCTCTGCCCTTGAAAGTCATAAAAGTTCCCTTTCCGTCCTCTTTTGGCTCAATGGCCCTCGCTTGCTATATCCGCGGCGGAAGATCAAAGTTTTATAGTTTAATTTGTAAAACAGCGAGCGGTTGTTGTAGGGTCGGCAGTAAAACACTCAATCTTCAGTCTCCTATATAAATGAGGAAAGAGAGGGGTGAAGAAAGCGAAGATGGAAAACAAGGAAGAGAGTATAGAGGGGAACAAGAAAGCGGATAGAAAAAAGAGGAAGAAAAGATACATGTATAGGTGATAAAAAAGAAGAGTGAGAAAATAAAAAACGAAGACAAGAATTGATTTTAAAAAATGAAGTTAGAAATTAAGGTATCGGTGTGTCTTTTTCAAGACATCTGCTGGATCAAATCTAACCTTCCAGTTCGTAAAGGAGGAAACCCAAGGAGGGAGCCGACCGTTATACAGGACTTGTGACTCGAGTTCCCTGGCGCTTTTGGGCTGATGAGCCATGATGGGGCGTTAGCCGAGATGGCACGTGTCAGGATATCTTGTGGATGTCATTCGTAAAGCGGCAACA
>NC_051400.1:50852191-50852288 GCF_015228065.2 Penaeus monodon
AATACGCTAAATTATTTCGGGAATTGGCGAATTCTTATAAAAGAAATTGGGTGGAATCTGTTATGTGTAAATTTTACCAATTTTAACATGAGTTGTG
>NC_051400.1:50853844-50853939 GCF_015228065.2 Penaeus monodon
TTTTTAAAAATTTTATAAAATTAAAATAAATAAAATATATAATTAAATAATATATATATATTATAAATATATATAATTTTAAAATTTTAAAAACC
>NC_051400.1:50854025-50854190 GCF_015228065.2 Penaeus monodon
TTTTAAAAAAAATAATTTTTTTTTTTCAAATAAAAAATAAAAAAAAAAAAAAAAAAAAATTTTTTTGGGGGGGTGGGGGTGGGTGGGGGTTTTGGGGGAAAAAAAAAAAAAAAAAAAAAAAAACAAAAATAAAGAGGGGGTGGTGGGGGGGTGGGGGAGAGGGGG
>NC_051400.1:50854388-50855146 GCF_015228065.2 Penaeus monodon
TTTATTATAATATTATATAAAAATTATATGTATATAAAAAATAAATATATAAAAAAGAATAAATATTTAATAAAAACTATATATTTATATATTATATTTTTAAATATATAAAAAATTTATTTTTATATATTTAATATATATATATATAAAAAATTATTATTAAAATTTATATATTATTATAAAATATATTATTATAATAAAATAAATATATATATATATATAAATTTTATATATTTAATAGTTTTATATATATATTTTATATATTTTTTAAATTAAAAAAAAAACAAAAACCCCCCAAAAAAAAATACACACACCACAACCCCCCAACCACACCCCACACACACACACAACACACACAAAAATAAAAAAAAAAAAAAAAAGAAAAAAAAATTATTTATATATAATATTCAAAAAAAAATTTTAAAATATATAATATATATAAAATAGATATATATAAAACAAAAAAAAAATATATAATATTAAAAATTTATTTTATATATTATATTTTAAATTATAATAATATCTTAAATATTTTAAATATTATATTATAATTAATTTATAATAAATATATATTATTTAAAATATATTAATAATTTTATATAATATAACTTTTTTTATAATAAAGGGATATTATTATATTTAAAATATATATTTTTTAAAAATTTTTTTTTTTATTTAAAAAAATAATTTTTAAATTTATTTAATAAAATTTTTATAAATTTATATATAATAGCCAAAACCACCACACCACTAATTTA
>NC_051400.1:50856300-50856415 GCF_015228065.2 Penaeus monodon
TAAAAAAAATAATATTTTTTTAAAAAATACCTAAATTTTTAGATTTTAATGATTGGGGGGGGGGTTTTGGGGTGTTTTTTTTGTTTTATGTGTGGGGAAATAAAATAAAAATTTA
>NC_051400.1:50856448-50856548 GCF_015228065.2 Penaeus monodon
CAATGAAAACAATTTAATTATAATATAATATATTAAAAATTAAAAAAAATTAAAATTTCCCCAAAAAATTAAATTTGAATAATAACAAAATACCGTATTT
>NC_051400.1:50858987-50859223 GCF_015228065.2 Penaeus monodon
TCGCTTATGTTGGTGTGGTTAATACTGTTCCTATTTTCGCTGTTGATACTGCTGCTACAGGTGGCAGCACCATCAGTAGTATCAGTACTGTCACTATCAATATATTTGTGGGATTATGATACGGTTTTACAATTATGACTGATTGTGGATTCTTCGTCGTCGTAAATAAGAACAATAAAATACTTGAAGAGTAACCAGAAACCCTCACGTCCACTTTCTCCCTTTTCGCTCTGATC
>NC_051400.1:50859380-50859451 GCF_015228065.2 Penaeus monodon
AAAAAAAAACATATTAATATTTTTCAGTGTTTCATGGGGGGGGCAATCGTGTGCTGTGGTGTATCAACTTC
>NC_051400.1:50860680-50860787 GCF_015228065.2 Penaeus monodon
TGTTTAGTTGTGATGTTTGATAATATGTATAGTGTTAAAATTTTTTTTGTTTTTTATGTAATATGATAAATTAATAGATATAGCTAGATGAGTGCTTGATATATTAA
>NC_051400.1:50867551-50867873 GCF_015228065.2 Penaeus monodon
TCGCTTATGTTGGTGTGGTTAATACTGTTCCTATTTTCGCTGTTGATACTGCTGCTACAGGTGGCAGCACCATCAGTAGTATCAGTACTGTCACTATCAATAAATTTGTGGGATTATGATACTGTTTTACAATTATGACTGATTGTGGATTCTTCGTCGTCGTAAATAAGAACAATAACATACTTGAAGAGTAACCAGAAACCCTCACGTCCACTTTCTCCCTTTTTCGCTCTGCATCTGTCTATATCACAGAGTAAATGTCTTTATGTCGCTCTTTCTCTCTACCTGACCGTCTACAGTATATATCAATCTCATAGACTCC
>NC_051400.1:50867940-50869088 GCF_015228065.2 Penaeus monodon
GCAAGCATGCACACACATATTACTTCTTTATTTTTGGAAAAATGAAAGAACACACAGAAGCAATGCATCGTATTTTGTTAGATGCAAATTGGCTCGTAGCGAAATTTATTTTTTTGCGAAGCACTTACAATTCTTCACACAGAGGTCTTTAAAAGTACGTTTTCTGCCCATTTTCCTCTTCCCTCTTCTCGTAACGATGGATTACGGAAACAATCATTAATTTCTAATCAGTCACATGCTGTCCTATCGGCATAGGCCTATGGTCTCCTCTTTCTTTTGTGTTCTTTGCTTACGATATTCTTTACCGTTTTCTTATTCTTTCTCTCTTTAGTCCTCTTTCCGTGAGCGTAAGGGAAGCAAGGACAAGGGGAGTTGGCGCAGAGGGAGTGGAAACATAAAAATAAGGAACTAATGCGAAGATATAGCCTGAGAATCGCGTTAAAAACAAAACAAAAGCCGTCATCGCATGTCGAGTGGTACGTAATGAAGACGAGGTTAATGAGGTGACTCATGCGAACGCAGTCCCAAGCCATGAGTCAACAGTCTTCGTCCGAATCCAGCAATTCAGGATTTTACTTTCATTTTTTAAAATTCTCTAACAGAAGGATACCCAAACAATGATTCACAAAATTATCATAAACGCTGAATAAAGAGAGAGAAAACACACGTTTACAGGGAATTTTATATCACACTGGTTCCAGAGTTATGAAGTAGAGAATCAAATAGCCTGCAATGCGCTGTCATTACACAGCTTATCATGAACATGTGATACAATGTAATATACTTTCTTTGTAATACACTGAGGGCTGCGTGCCCTGTGATATGGAGTACTTTTTTAGTCGTTCATAATACGCTACGTCTAGATGTCCATCTGGGGCCTAAGGCATGTTACAATCATGGGGAAAAATATATTCTCGGTCGATCCCAACACCACAGCGTTTTGTCGTAGAACCTAGAATAGAGACATATTAGTTTTATGATCTAACTCATTTAGAAATCCCTTGCAAAGAACAGAGACTGGACTTTGCATTCTACCACTGATGCCGTAACTGTCTAATCAGGTGCAGAATAGCTTACTCATATTAGTTCAGTCGTGTGCGTGTGAACGCTCTCATGAAACAAGGATATATAAATATTTTCCTCTTTAT
>NC_051400.1:50869555-50869696 GCF_015228065.2 Penaeus monodon
ATAAGCTGGATTCAGTACCGCTACCACTATGTCTGGAGCTGTGCGCGAGACAGTTTATAATATCCTGTGATAAAGCCACTTTATGTCTCCAAGAGCAACAGTATCATGGATGTTTTGAGGGAGGCCCGTTAAACCAGAGGA
>NC_051400.1:50873220-50873505 GCF_015228065.2 Penaeus monodon
TCTTTGTCCTCAGTTCCTTTTCCTTCTAATGGGTTCCAACGGTGGGTGTTTCACGAACATTGACTCCGTAAAGATTCTATATTTGCCAGAAGACGTCGTGAGCCCTGAAAGACTCTGGTACTTGCATGGACAAGGATGTTCTCCCGGGCTAGTTATCAGATGTATACTGAGTTTATTGCCCTTTGGGGAGCCGTCTTAGTGGGTTTGGTAGGGTGATGGTTTGGGTGCCGTGTGATATACTTTGGTTAGGGTGTGGTGTGCTATTGTGGTCTTTGTTTGGTAACA
>NC_051400.1:50873541-50873631 GCF_015228065.2 Penaeus monodon
CTTGCTTAACAGTGTTACTTTGACTACATGTGTGTTTATATTATTCGAAGGCGAGTAACTTCATGGTGCCGAAAGTATTTTGGTAGGGCA
>NC_051400.1:50873791-50874163 GCF_015228065.2 Penaeus monodon
CCCGCATTACACTGTACATCGTCACAGGAAAATTCTTTCTTCCTCCCCCCATTTCGAGCATTCTTATTCTTGAGACTTTATCTGAAATTGGTACCGTTCTAGGGAGCTCGAGAAAGGAATGGGAGGAAGACTTTATTGATACGCGGTTCAATCATTTTTTGCTATACGATAAGAAAATGAACAAAGTCTGTTGTTTTCTTATGATCGATTAGCTGCAAACGCTTGGCCCTTTATTCGTCATCACTCTATGACACAGTTGTGGGTATTTACTTCTTCCTTAATTGTCTTTATCGAAGTGATTTGTGGCATCAGTCGAGGAAGACAAGTGGCAAAAAGAAGTAGAAAGGAATATATATGTATGTATGTACGACA
>NC_051400.1:50878529-50879115 GCF_015228065.2 Penaeus monodon
TGCTTTTATATAAAAATGGATATCTTCTTTATTATAAATCAGTACTTTAATGAAAAGAATGTTCTTGACTAATTTTTCTTTAATTTTTTCTCCTTACCCCCTACTCCTGACTCTGACCTCCGTGCTCTTTTCTGGCCTTTACCATATCTCTTATTCCCTACCCCCTGGTTTTGTTGTATGGCTGTATTTCATACCAAATTCTGATTTTGGGGTCATTTTCATCCTCCGTCCCTTTTTGGGTCCCCCTCGGGAAACCTTCCCTGACCTTTCCATGGCCACCTGACACAGACGACTCAACAGAACTGGACTGGGACACCATGGTCTCGTTCTCCGACCCGAGTGCCCCGAAAGGCAGCTCGAACGATTGCAAGAGCGGCGACCGGTACTTCCGCAATGGCTCCATCGGGCACCCGATTGGGGCATTGGGAAAAGATGGACTGGTAGGGCAAGTGTCATAACGGCAGAATAGATTGCTCCCGTCTCAAGTGCCAGAGCAAGGACAAACTTCAGTGCAGCAAGCCCGTCAAAGTAGCCGGCCAATGCTGTCCGGTGTGTCCGTTTCGACCAGCCAGTGAGTATCTTCACA
>NC_051400.1:50879635-50879844 GCF_015228065.2 Penaeus monodon
GAAGAACAAAATATAAAAAATAATAATGACCCATGGATATTAAAAGACAACAATAAAAATAGAAAAGTAAAAAAAAAACATAACAGATGCAATAACATAAAAAGATTATTTTCACAATAAAAAAAAGTAAAAAGTATAAAAAAGAAAATATAATTAAAAAGATAAAATATTAAAAAAAATTTTTTTATTTTACATTATTATTATTTTAA
>NC_051400.1:50880271-50880335 GCF_015228065.2 Penaeus monodon
ACACGGGTGTTTGTTTGGGGGGGGTGTGGGTGTGGGTGGGTGTGGGGGGGTGGTATATAAATTT
>NC_051400.1:50881027-50881101 GCF_015228065.2 Penaeus monodon
TCCCAAACAAAATGTTGGGGTATTGCAGGTAATTTTTAAACCCAAAAGTTCCCCAAAAGCGGGAAAAGGGGGGG
>NC_051400.1:50882638-50882722 GCF_015228065.2 Penaeus monodon
AAAACATATGATTGCTTTTATATAAAAATGGATATCTTCTTTATTATAAATCAGTACTTTAATGAAAAGAATGTTCTCGACTAA
>NC_051400.1:50882741-50883229 GCF_015228065.2 Penaeus monodon
CCCCTTCCCCCCACCCGATCTGACCCTCCGTGCTCTTTTCTGGCCTTTACCATATCTCTATTCCCTACCCCCTGGTTTTGTTGTATGGCTGTTATTTCTATACCTAACTTCTGGCTTCTGGTCATTCTTCATCCTCCGTACCTTTGGGTCATCCCTCTGGAACCTTCCCTGACCTTTTCCATGGCCACCTGGCACAGACGACTCAACGAACGGGCTGGAAAACCAGGGTCTCGTTCTCCGCCCCGATGCCCCAAAGCACTCAAACGATTGAAGAGGGCGCCCGGGTATTTCCCCAAAAGGGCTCCATCTGGCCCCCCAAATCATCGGGCCTTGGGCAAATTGACTGCGTCATTGCAAGTGCATAACGGCAGAAAAATTTGTCCCGTCTCAAGTCCAGACAAAAAACAAACTTCAGTCAGCAACCGTCAAGTACCCGGGCCAATGCTGTCCGGTGTGCCCGTTTGAACCACCCCAGGGATTTCAAAAAG
>NC_051400.1:50886937-50887261 GCF_015228065.2 Penaeus monodon
AAAAAATTTAAAAATTTTTTTTTTAGATTTTTTTATTTAAATTTTAAAAATAATATATTTTTTACATTAATATATATATATTTTATTATAATAATAAAATTTTAAAATATATAATAAATTTTGTTGTTTGGGGTGTTATTTTTTTGTGTGTTATTTACCCATTATTTAATTTTTTTTTTTTTGTTTTTCCTTTTTTTTCCTTTTTTTTTTTTTATAAATATATATAATAAAATAATATAAAATATTTATTATATTTTTTTATATATATAATTATTTTTTATTTTTTTTTCTTTTTTTTGGGTTTTTTTTTTTTTTTTTTTTTTT
>NC_051400.1:50887394-50887511 GCF_015228065.2 Penaeus monodon
AATAAATAAAAATTTTATATGTATTACATAATATAAATATATATTTTCAAATATTTATTATATTTTTTATATAAAATAAAAATTAAAAATTTTAAATGATATAAAAAATTAAAAATG
>NC_051400.1:50892672-50892774 GCF_015228065.2 Penaeus monodon
TAGATTTTAATTAATTTTTGTTACTATATATGTATATAATGGGTGATATTGAATAATGCATGATGTAAATCATTATACAAACAAAGCTTCATTATATTCAGC
>NC_051400.1:50893394-50893502 GCF_015228065.2 Penaeus monodon
TGGTCCAATGCCCGGTTTGGTTCTGGAACCATACAGGACCAATATTTGAGATTGTCGTTTCTTTGCCCGAATTTAAACAATTCAATGTAGTTAAGAGTCATATTGCCT
>NC_051400.1:50893740-50894374 GCF_015228065.2 Penaeus monodon
CCGGGCTTGGAAAAGGTAAAAAATTGTGTCGAAACCATAACTATAGGCCTGGGACTCGCGTGTCGTATTTTTTCTGATTTAGGAAACTGTCACGGATAATGGTATTAAACGGTTAGGGAAGGCCGGGCTGATTGGCCTCGTCTTGCTTTATAACATTACGTCTTGAAGAGCTTTGTTGGGAGGGGGTTGTATGGTAAGAGAGTGGATAGAGGGATTAACAGGTTATTGTGTGTATCTTGGGAGAGGGAGATTCAACAAAAGAGCATGTTTATATTGCAAGTAGAGACGCCACCATTCTTTATCTAATATAAACTCATAAGTGAGAAAGAAAAAAACTAAAGCAAAAGGAACCGTTCAAGAGATAACCCAGATTGGGGCGTCCAGGGAGGTGAATTACCAACAGCAGTATCACAACCCCATAGTACCCATTGCAGCGTACACAAAATAGATACTTGTTAAGAGAGGCCCATAGTAGTCTGTCCCTTGGGCCCTTAAACCAGGCCTTCACGACCTCCTGTTGACCCTATACGCCATCGGCTTCTTGCTCGAAGGTCATTCTGTCTACGGAGCAAGGTTAAGGCCATAGCTATTTTCTCGAGGCTGAAATAGGCTTGTTGGATTTGGGCGACTTTTT
>NC_051400.1:50894413-50895019 GCF_015228065.2 Penaeus monodon
TGAGAAAGCTCTTTGGCTCAACAGAAGATGTCCCGATAAAGTAGCTGATTACATTTGTAACGTAAATTAACAATTTATTCAGAATATTTGCTAACTTAGAATGTGAAAGCAATATTAGTTGCGATCTAGTTTTCTTTTCCCCCCAAAAAAAAGTCCTAGGGAATATTTGCGAATCTCATGAGATTGTTTCTTATTTCTAAAACAAATAATTGAATAAATATCTAAAATTTTAGTAATTTCAGAAATATTTTTGATGATAGGTTTGAAACACTGGGGAAAGTAATATATAAAGGAATGTTATATAGGGAAAAAAAGAAATTCCATGCCATAGACATAGAAGCATGCAAAGAAAGTCAAAGGACAAATTTCCACCAAAATATATATCATCAAAGACAAATCTCGACCTTTATCTTCACCTTCATCTCAAATTGTTTTTGAGATTGCATCTTTGACAGCTACTCAAAAAACTTATGCCTCATGCATAAATGTTCCTCCATCTTTATTTTATCTAACTCTCTGGAAATACAGGATATTATGAAAGCATTGGTCGCAAAGGAAAGCTCGAGATAAACCAGTGTTTACGGTGTATATCTTGTTCTCTAATGA
>NC_051400.1:50896476-50896764 GCF_015228065.2 Penaeus monodon
ATTTTTAGTTGATCGAAAATTTGTAAAAGTGGATCTTGGATCCTCAATGATGTGCATAATTACATCATGAGTGTTTAACCATGTACCTTCTACTCTTACACTAGATTTAGGCCCAGGTAGCGGACGACCTCAGCTCCCTGGCGGAACCACAGTAAGATGCTTGGACTCCCGGTCAGACCTGATCGTGTGGAAGGCCAACCAGCCCGGTCCGACAAGTGAGGTGGTGCAGGTAAACTGCTTCTTAGAAAGCTTTCCTTTTCCAAAATTCTTGGTCTGTTTTCGTGTGCG
>NC_051400.1:50896827-50897146 GCF_015228065.2 Penaeus monodon
ATTAATACATGTTTGAGTCCCTGTATACATGTTAGCGTTCCATTACGAGCTTCAAGCATCAAGTTTAAATTGGAAGTGGCGAAGAAAGTACTCTTATAAATAATAATTGTGTTACAAAGATGATGCTAACAGGTCTATATGTATTAACTGACGGTGGGTGGTGCAGCACATTCGTTTTCAGATCAAAGGTTGAGAAATATGGGAGGATTTCTATTACAGATTAAAAATGGTTGTGCTCATATGTCTGCGTGAATATTGTAATAACTGCCTATATGTTGTGAGCGCGCCTGTATGTGTGTAAGCGTGCACGCTTATATAT
>NC_051400.1:50901879-50903780 GCF_015228065.2 Penaeus monodon
TCTGAGACAAATTAATGTCAAACTAATAAATCTCTGTCTTCTCTGAATCTAGAAATATTCAAATTTGATTGCCTCAGCTGACTGAGATGTCTTCAAATCTTTATTGTTCACTCTGACAATATAATAAAATTTAGCAAACTTTTTTTACATGCCATTTAGTCAATTCTTCATTAGATGTATAAAAGCATATGCTTGGACCTATCTTTATGGTTATTTACCCTTCACAGATTCAGGTTTCATGAAATCTAGTCAACAATCAACCGTCCTTCCCATCAACAAAAATGAAAGTGAACACCCTCTCGTAGTCTGTGGTTTAGCGTTAATACACTTATCTAGGGAGGGACAAGCTGCTTGCATGCCCTTCATAGTGCTCTTTAAGATCTGGGCATAGCGTTCAGCCTCACTATTTGAAGCTAGATGATATGTACCACAGAATGTAATGGATAATATTATTAATCATACAGAAAAAAATAAATTCCCATGAGGTACATTGTCGAAAAGAATATATTCAAGGTGTCTTAACTAGAGCCTTTATTGCATGAAATGATGTAGTTGAATCCATCTGGCCATTTACCATATACATCCATAACTATCTAAAAATCATAGTTTAGAAGTGGGTCTGCACAATCAATATAGAACTTTTGCCAGGCTAAACTAAAATATTTCCAAGGATGTGACTTCACTGGCTTTGAAATATTCTGTAGTAATGCACATCAATTACAAGTCGAAATTGGGTTGGTTTATCTCTTATAGCAGACAGATTTGAAATGCAATTGTGTTCAAAATTGATGGTGTAAAAATAGATCCTCAGAGATGGTGCAGGAAAAGATAACCTAGATCTGGAAACAACTCTACAAGTTTCTCCATGGGATCGCTACACAAATTACACTTCACTGTCATCGCCATCATCCACACCCAGTTTTCCCCTATTTCAATGAATGCAGTCATAATCGACATCCTTAGCTCTCACTTGGTTTAGACTTAAAATTATAACTCGTTCGCTTACAAATTTGCCACAGAATGTGGACGATTGTAACTTCTTTACATTCTTTAGGACCTTAGCTACCTCTATTGCTCTTACATTGTTGAATGGCTTCTATCTTTAATGTAAATCCCATGTACTAAAGTATTAAATATCTTGTTCATAGTTTGCTGCCAAATTGCATGACTAGTTATTTTATTGTGTGACTGGTATGGATTACAGTTATTCTTGTGACTTTTCGTCCTTTTGTAATTAATAAAATGCTGCATTTGGCTAATGTATTAACTGAGGATGAAATCCTCCTTCTCCTCTTGCTTTTGTCTGTACTCAATGCATTCCCAAGAGAAACTGTCTAAACTAATATCATTATCATCCTTGACAGCTATATATCTTGCCTTCGTCTTGGTGTTGTTCAAACACACATGCAAAATGGCCCTTTTTACCAAAGAAGTAACAGCTCTTGTATACTAGGCATTTGTCTGAATTGCTAGGCTTATGGCATTTTTACCTCATTTATTGAGTTTGAATTTAATGTACTGTCGTTCCCTAAGCTTATAGGTCATCTGCCTTTCCGTTTTTTTCCCTCCATTCTGTTATTGTCTACTTCAATAATTAATTTATACACCTGTCGTTTTGTTGTAGTAGTCATAGCATGAACCTGGTCATTAGAAGGTTCCATACTATCAGCTATATTTAGGGCTTCATCTAAAGTAATATCGTTTTATTTAAACGAGACTAAAATTTTACTAAAGCCTCGATATGATAGCATGTTATGATCTGATCTCGAAACACATCGTCAAATAATCTATCAAAATTTTATGAACTTGCTAAGCCTCTAAACCTATGAGCAAAATTGCTTAAAGGTTTACCTGACTTTTGAACACATTGATAGAAAGGTGCCGATTACTTAGACCGTATA
>NC_051400.1:50904154-50904305 GCF_015228065.2 Penaeus monodon
TACCGCACAGATAAGTTAAAAACACAACGTATCTGGATTCCTGCAGTTTTCAGAAATACTAGCTTCTTACAATCATCTGACTTCTCGGTCAGTTTTAGGAATGCACCAAAAGCGTTCTTCCAACCTTTCCAGTTCCCAGGGGTCTCGCTAG
>NC_051400.1:50906363-50906619 GCF_015228065.2 Penaeus monodon
TCCTATCTGTTTCAGTATGCTTTCGAGCCTAAGGATGGAGGCGATAATATTCGACTGCATAGAATGATGCTGCAAAACAAGAGCCTTCAAAACATTAACATCGCAACGATCAACAACGCCAGTTTCCGTGAACTTAGGTCGAAGATTAACTTCATCCTTCTAGGAGGCACCGAGACGAGTAAGTTTCAGTGTTAGGAAGTGAGAAGTCTCAGATCTTCTAATCGGTGGAATGACAATTTCCTTCCTTATTCATAAT
>NC_051400.1:50907167-50907287 GCF_015228065.2 Penaeus monodon
TTTTGCGGCATCAGTTGGTCACGGGTCTTTGCCTTGAAGAGCCATGGTGAATGGAAATTATCTCACAAAATCAGTCTACCATTCGAATATCATCTGCAAAGCATCGGTCTAGAGAAGGGC
>NC_051400.1:50907403-50907590 GCF_015228065.2 Penaeus monodon
AGTCCTCTGAGACTCCCCAAGGCTTACTTTTGGTATCGCCATCTCGATAACTTGGCGTTTTGCACTGGTTCCTATTTATCTATTGAAATACTTAGATACCAATTGAGTAAACCTTGAGAAAATACGAGTTGGAGTCCCCTAGGGAGTTTAAGCTTATATCATTTCCATTCTTACATGGGCTCTTGCT
>NC_051400.1:50907650-50907812 GCF_015228065.2 Penaeus monodon
TTCTTCTATATCACCCTTCCTCGGGCCTGCACCCTCGAGAGGATACCACAATAGCCGCTATAAAGCATTTGCATAACACATTTGGAGAATAGTTACTGTTTCAGCCTCTTAATTTTCTAGGTCCAAATCCACTAACCAAACTAACAGATGCCATGTATATGT
>NC_051400.1:50908160-50908895 GCF_015228065.2 Penaeus monodon
GTATGTATAGATAGATGTTGTATAAATATATTGATTGACAAAAGATTACAAACGTATGTATACTGTATATTTACGTAGACTTTCAAACAGAAAGAGTTATGTTATTTCCATCTCATGATAACCGTGTTACCGTTTCCCTTGGTCGAGCAGAGCATATGGAGAAGTTCGAGAAACGCGAGAACCGCGTGAAGCGACGATGCGACAAGACCTCTCAGCGGTCGTGCAACCCGCACCTGACCAAGCTGGAGAAGATGCTCAAGATCAAGTCCCCACACGAGCGAGTTAAGTGTGCCAGGGGAGAGAAAGAAATATGAAGAGAGTCTTCGCTAGAACAAGAAATCTAGTCAAGGTTTTAGGTAAGACTGCAGCAGGAAGAGACGAAAGGAAGAAAAGAGCCAAGAGTTACGCTTTTTTTTAAGGGAGAAGATTTAGATAAAAGCTGTGCAACAGGATGACTTGGAGAGAATCGAGAAGGATTAGGAAAAGGAGAGACCCAAATGTGCTTTTTTATGGGTGTGTTTTAGTAGACATGAAGTGATACTGGCGCGACATATGTTTGAATTAAGATGAACCACAAATAAGCAAAAATAACGAAAATCTGCAAAACAAGTGATAACCACGTTACAAAACTTTAAGCATTCAGAAATAATGAAAATGCCACAGTTTAACTTATTAGAGATTATAACTGTAACTAAGGGACAACCGTAATGGTTGCATTGCAGTAAAAGGTGATTT
>NC_051400.1:50911920-50912070 GCF_015228065.2 Penaeus monodon
CCATTCTTTATTGTAGATGTAATGGAATGTATACTGATGATAAGTAAAGAAACAATGGCACATAAATTAAATGAATCCGAATTATACAAACACATTTTTGTTCACGTTGTTGACCATATAACAACGTAGTCAAGTTAAGCAAATAACGTT
>NC_051400.1:50912113-50912385 GCF_015228065.2 Penaeus monodon
AGACCGCGGACGAAAACTTTACACATCGAATTATCGGCCTTAAAATGTGAAGGGATAATGCTGAAAATATGTGAGTGACAATGAGATGATAAGGACATCTTTAGATACAGCATATAAAGTATAGAAATATATAGACGATTGAAGAAAATTTAAGTGCAACATTCTTGCCTCTTTCCTTTGGATGAAAAAGGTCAACTTATGTTTTTTTTAAGGAACGAATACTAGGGATAAGAAGAGATGAATGAGAAACAAAACTATTCATAGATTAATTT
>NC_051400.1:50913227-50913845 GCF_015228065.2 Penaeus monodon
TAAAAATGTGTTTAATAATATCAGGGAAAAATAATAAAGCAATAATTACAATATAAAGCAAATATGTATCTCATTTGTAGATATTACTGTTGCTATAGTCTGTTCACTTAGCTGGAGTAAAGAAGCGTTTAAACCATAGCTGCTCCTAGGTCAACGTAAAGCAGAGGAGCGTCGTAAATCTGTAGTCCCTCGAATATTTATACATGTATATTCATGTTTGTAAACTGCTTCAAATATGAACATCCATTCTAAATGTAGAATCATTTCAGGAGCTAAAAAAATAAAAAAATACCACAAAAAAGTGTGCAATTGTTTAAGAAACAAAGAGGAAATATATAAAAGCTCATAAAATATGGAGTGAAATGTTGAAGTAAATGCGGTCTTGGTTCTTTCCATGAAGAAGGTAATATATGGTCTGAAAATGGAATAATGCTATTACGTTCTGGGAATATTTGTTAGTCTATGATTTCTTCACTTCGTATGGAATTGTTATATGTCATGTGTCTATAAATTATACATGTTTAACTTCATTTTGCTTGCTTTAAAGAAAAGAATATGGACAATGCTACATTCGTCAGTTTAATCTAACTCGAGCACAATACATGCCTGTTTAGTTTG
>NC_051400.1:50913881-50914043 GCF_015228065.2 Penaeus monodon
TCTATTGGTCACTATATTTCGAGATACGCAAAATGAATTAAGCACTATTCCTGTGATATTATACCATCTCTTAATTGAGGCAGTGAGAATAGCAATCAACCAAAAGGGAAGTAGGGAGTTACAGTTCCCAGCACGTAGAGCCGGCCTTTGCCTCTTAAGGCC
>NC_051400.1:50914993-50915348 GCF_015228065.2 Penaeus monodon
GCTACACATGTTTGGATTTAGGATTCGGGTATAAAGGTGAAAATGCTATAGAAATACTCCCTCAATATGACTATATTAAGGCTCCACTGCCCAATGGCGGTTAGAGGGGCCTAACATCAGCCAATCACAGTCACAACAAAATCACATCCGCGTATTCAGCCAATGAGCACGTCGCATCGCTTGTGGGACGCCAGGGAACTCTCTGTCCCACTCTGCCTTGCTGCACGGTGCTGGATTACATTCATGGTCATCGTCCTCTAAAAAGGAATTTTGTTAATTTTTTACAGGTATTTAAAATACAAATTAAGGAATTTTGCTATACATTCTTAAATACCCATACAAAAATTCATTTGGT
>NC_051400.1:50915487-50915876 GCF_015228065.2 Penaeus monodon
TCTAAATTTTACTTATTGGTAAATAAATATGGGACCCTCTTTATATGACAACTTTTTTTCCCCCTTTATCATTGTAAAATTTGATTAACACAAATAAAAATCCCTGAATACAGGTGTTATTTAAGACAACCAGGAAAAAAAAATCATGTAATCATTGCAGAGCTCAAAACTAGGTTATGGTCGACAGGACTCTGCTATTCTCAGCGCCTAAATTCATATATTTCTAAGATGTTAAAAAAACTGAAAAATGGCAACACAATTGATGGCGGGGAAATGGAAGCAGCGAGAGCCAAAGTCAGATAGATGAGTCAGAGAGCAAATCAAGGTCACCTTTCCGCATTACAATATCACTGAATATTTTTTCGAATAACACCTATAAATATAAATAT
>NC_051400.1:50922623-50922697 GCF_015228065.2 Penaeus monodon
TATTTATTTTTAAATTTTTTTTTATATTATTATTTTATTTATTTATGTCCACCCCCCCACCCCACACACACCCC
>NC_051400.1:50925020-50926871 GCF_015228065.2 Penaeus monodon
TTCGGTCTTCTGAGAAAAATTTAAATTCAAACTAATCACTCCTGCCCTTCTCTAAATTTAAAAATTTAAAATTTGATTGCCTCACTGACTGGGTTCTTAAAATTTTTATTGTTCACTCTGACAATAAAAAAAATTTAGCAAACTTTTTTTAAATGCCACATGCCCTTCTTCATTAATGTATAAAGCATGTGCTTGGACCTATTTTTAGGGTTTTTACCCTTCACAGATTCGGGTTTCTAAAATCTAGTCAAAAATCAACCGTTTTTCCCTCAACAAAATAAAAGTAAAACCCCTCTCTAGTCTGTGGTTTAGCGAAAAATCCCTTTATCTGGGGAGGGACAAGCTGCTTCATGCCCTTCATACACTCTTTAAGATCGGGGCATAGCTTTTCCCCTCACTATTTGCAACTAGTATATGTACCACAAAAATGTAATGGATAATATTTTAATCATACAAAAAAAAATAAATTCCCATGAGGTACTTTCAAAAAGAATATATTAAAGGGTGTCTTAACTAGACCCTTTTATTCATAAAAGAAGTTTGAATCCATCTGGCCTTTACCAAAAACATCCACAATATCCAAAAATTATATTTTAGAAGTGGGTCTGCACAATAAATTTTTAAATTTTTGCCGGGCTAAACTGAAATATTTCCAGGTGTACTTCACTGGCTTTGAAATTTCTGTAGTAATGCACACAGTTACAAGTCGAAATTGGGTTGGTTTCTATCTCTTATGCGACAGTTTTGAAATCAATTGGGTTCAAATTTATCGTGTAAAAATAGATCCTCAGAGATGGTGCGGGAAAAGATAACCTAATCTGGAAAAAACTCTAAAACTTCTCCTGGGATCGCTACAAAAATTACACTTCCTGTCATCCCCATCCCACCCCCAGTTTTCCACTATTTAAATGAATGCGTCATAATCGACTCCTTACTGTCACTTGGTTTAGATTTAAAAATTATAACTCGTTCGCTTAAAAATTTTGCCACAAATTGGGGACGATTGTAACTTCTTTACATTCTTTGGACCTAGCTACCTCTATTGCTCTTACTTGTTTAAAGGGTTCTATCTTTAAGTAAAACCCATGTACTAAAGTTTTAAAAATCTTTTCTAGTTTGCTGCCCAAAATTTCATAAATAGTTATTTTTATTGTGTACTGGGATGGATTACAGTTATTCTTTTTGACTTTTCGTCTTTTTAATTATAAATCTGCATTTGGGTAATGTATTAAATGAGGGTGAAAACCCCCTTCTCCTCTTGCTTTTGTCTGTACTCAAGGCATTCCAAGAGAAACTGTCTAAACTAATATCTTTCACCTTGACATTATATCTTGCCTTCGTCCTTGGGGTTGTTCAAAAACACATGCAAAAAGGCCCTTTTTACCAAAGAGTAACAGCTCTTTATACTAGGCATTTGTCTAATTCTAGGCTTTGGCATTTTTTTCCTCATTTTTGAGTTTGAATTTAAAGTACGTCGTTCCCTAAGCTTTAGGTCATCTGCCTTTCCGTTTTTTTTCCCTCCTTTTGTTATTGTCTACTTCAATAATAATTTATACACCTGTCGTTTTGGGGGGGGGGGTAGTAGTCATAGCATGAACCTGGGCTTAGAAGGTTCCATACTATCACTATTTTAGGGGTTCTCAAGTAATATCGTTTTATTTAAACGGACTAAAAAATTTTCTAAAGCCTCGTTTAGCTTTATGATCTGATCTCGAAACACATCGTCAAATAATCTATCAAAATTTTATAACTTGCTAAGCTCTAAAAACCCATGAGCAAAATTGCTTAAAGGTTACCTGACTTTTTTTACACATTGATAGAAGGTGCCGATTACTTAGACCGTATCTGTAG
>NC_051400.1:50927235-50927594 GCF_015228065.2 Penaeus monodon
ATAAGTTAAAAAACAACGTACTGGATTCCCGCGTTTCAGAAATACTAGCTTCTTTTCAATCATCTGCTTCCGGTCAGTTTTAGGAAAGCACCAAAAAGCGTTTTTTAAACCCTTTTCCCGTTCCCAGGGGTCTCGCTAGTTATTTTTAAAATTAAATTTTTTTAATGTTGTCGTTTTAAAATTGTTATTTTTTAATGTTTATTATAAAAAACTTTTTTTTTGTAGTAGTATCGGTATTATTATCATAAAAATAACATTGCTATAATCATATTAAAAATATTATCACCGTCATTACAATGTTGAAATTCTTATTTTTCTTTTTTTTATTAGATATAATCTTGAATATTGTATTGATAGCG
>NC_051400.1:50928319-50928392 GCF_015228065.2 Penaeus monodon
CATCGTTGTCTAAACTGATTACTTATCTCTTCTCCCCAATTATGTTACCCCCATTCATATTCTTTACCTTCCC
>NC_051400.1:50928433-50928534 GCF_015228065.2 Penaeus monodon
AACCCAAAACAAAACTCTATTGGGGAAAACTCAATATCAATTTATTCCTTACCTGTACAGTCGTTTTTTAAAATAATAAATTTTTATATTTAAAAAATTTT
>NC_051400.1:50928598-50928807 GCF_015228065.2 Penaeus monodon
TTTTAAAAAAAACTGTACAGGTAAGGGAAAATAATATTGTATTGGTTTTCCCCAAAAGGTTTTTTTTGTTTTGGGGGGGGGGTTTGAAAAAATAAAAAAATGAATAAAAAAAAAAATCAAAAAAAAATAAAGGAAAGGGAAAAATATGAATGGGGTAAAATAATCTGTGGAGAAGAGATAATAACTTATATGACAACGATGTAATTGCC
>NC_051400.1:50928856-50929002 GCF_015228065.2 Penaeus monodon
TCCCCCTGTTATATAATAATGGTAATGAAACATCGATGATAATAAAATTATTAATGTAATGCTAAATCAGTGATAATGATAAATTTTAATGTTAAGTATTTATGTAACGGTAAAAAAATAAAAACAAAAATGTTTTTTTACTGAAA
>NC_051400.1:50929632-50929943 GCF_015228065.2 Penaeus monodon
TACTGATAAAATACCCATACTACTACAAATAAAAAAAGTTTATGATATAAATTAATAATAAAATGTTAACGACAACATTAAAAAAATGAATATTAAAAATAACTAGCGGACCCCCGGGAAATGGAAAAGGGTTTGGAGAACGCTTTTTGGGCATCCCCAAAACTGACCGAGAAGTCAGATGATTGTAAAAGCTAGTATTTCTGAAATCAGGGAATCCAGAACGTTTTTTTTTTTAACTTTTCTTGCGGTAATGGCAGTAATCATGCCACTTTTTGCTCTGGCGTTTTGCTTACTGATAGTCTTAGATTCTA
>NC_051400.1:50930232-50932091 GCF_015228065.2 Penaeus monodon
AAACTACGTATACGGTCTAATAAACGGGACCTTTCTATCAAAATTTTAAAAAATCAGGTAAACCTTTAAGCAATTTTGCTCATGGTTTAGAGGCTTAGCAAGTTCTAAAATTTTTTTATAGATTATTTGACGATGTGTTTCGAGATCAATCATAAAAGCTATCATTCGAGGCTTTGTAAAATTTTAGTCTCGTTTAAATAAAACGATATTATTTAGATGAAGCCCTAAATTACTGATAGTATGGAACCTTCTAATGACCAGGTTCTGCTATGACTACTACAACAAAAAGACAGGTTATAAATTAATTATTTAAGTAACATAAAAGAATGGAGGGAAAAACGGGAAAAGGGAGATGACCTATAAGCTTAGGGAACACAGTACTTAAATTCAAAATCAATAAATGAGGTAAAAATGCCATAACCTAGCAATTCAGCAAATGGGCCCAGTATAAAAAACTTTACTTCTTTGGTAAAAGGGCCATTTTGCATGTGTGTTTGAACACACCAAAACAAAGGAAATATATACTGTCAAGATGATAATGATTTATTTAGAAGTTTCCTTGCGAATGCCTTGAGCGACAAAACAAGAGGAGAAGGGGATTTCATCCTCATTAATCTTTGCCAATGCAGCAAATTTTAAATTCAAAAAACAAAAGTCCAAGAATAACTGTAATCCATACCCTCACCAATAAAATAACTGTTTGCAATTTGGCACAAACTTGAACAAGATATTTTAAAACTTTATACATGGGATTTCATTAAAAATAGAAGCCATTAAAAATTAAAAGCAAAAGAGGTACTAAGGTCCTAAAAAATGTAAAGAAGTTACAAACGTCCACATTCTGTGGGAAAATTTGTAACGAAAGAGTTATAATTTTAAGTCTAAACCCAATGACGCTAAGGATTCGATTATGCTGCATTCATTGAAAAGTGGAAAAAGGGGGTTGGATGATGGCGATGACAGTGAAATGTAATTTGTGTAGCGATCCCATGGAGAAGCTTGTAGAGTTGTTTCCAGATCTAGGTTATCTTTTCCTGCACCATCTCTGAGGATCTATTTTTACACGATCAATTTTGAACACAATTGCATTTCAAATCTGTCTGCTATAAGAGATAGAAACCAACCCAATTTCGACTTGTAACTGATGTGCATTACTACAGAATATTTCAAAGCCAGTGAAGTCACATCCTTGGAAATATTTCAGTTTAGCCTGGCAAAAGTTCTAAATTGATTGTGCAGACCCACTTCTAAACTATAATTTTTGGATAGTTGTGGATGTTTATGGTAAATGGCCAGATGGATTCAACTACTTCATTTCATGCAATAAAGGCTCTAGTTAAGACACCTTGAATATATTCTTTTCGACAATGTACCTCATGGGAATTTATTTTTTTCTGTATGATTAATAATATTATCCATTACATTCTGTGGTACATATCATCTAGTTGCAAATAGTGAGGCTGAACGCTATGCCCAGATCTTAAAGAGCTGTATGAAGGGCATGCAAGCAGCTTGTCCCTCCCTAGATAAGTGTATTTACGCTAAACCACAGACTACGAGAGGGTGTTCACTTTCATTTTTGTTGATGGGAAGGACGGTTGATTGTTGACTAGATTTCATGAAACCTGAATCTGTGAAGGGTAAATAACCATAAAGATAGGTCCAAGCACATGCTTTTATACATCTAATGAAGAATTGACTATGTGGCATGTAAAAAAAGTTTGCTAAATTTTATTATATTGTCAGAGTGAACAATAAAGATTTGAAGACACCTCAGTCAGCTGAGGCAATCAAATTTGAATATTTCTAGATTCAGAGAAGACAGAGAGTGATTAGTTTTTACATAATTTGTCCCCAGA
>NC_051400.1:50935129-50935224 GCF_015228065.2 Penaeus monodon
AACCTTGGTGTGTGTGCGCCCATACATACATATACATTAAAAAAAATTTTAAATTGTAACATAATTATTACATTAAATATATTTTTTACATAATC
>NC_051400.1:50935313-50935429 GCF_015228065.2 Penaeus monodon
ATTTTAAAATTTTTATATTATATAATATTTTAATAAAATATAAAGTATTATATTTATATTAAAATGTATTATATATTATAAAATTAAATATAATATATATTATAATATATTTTATA
>NC_051400.1:50935522-50935591 GCF_015228065.2 Penaeus monodon
AAACATCCCCCTGTGGGAAACCACCGGGTGGCCGTATAGCCTATTTTGGCGTCGCGGATTTGCAGAATA
>NC_051400.1:50937588-50937757 GCF_015228065.2 Penaeus monodon
CTTATGAAAATAATATAAACTGCACGCTTACCCATACGGCGCGCTCACAACATATGGCATTTTTTACAATTTCACGCAGACAATTTAGCACAACCATTTTATCGTAAAAGAAATCCTCCCAATTTCTCAACCTTTGATCTGAAAAAACGAAATGTTTTGCTTTTTCACA
>NC_051400.1:50938157-50938822 GCF_015228065.2 Penaeus monodon
GCAAACTAACAACAAACTAACATTATTCATATTACAAATAGTCACGCCGTGAAGTTACCTTAACCTTAACAAACATAATTCATGTATATGTGTGAATCTGTTCATATAATTATATCACGTGCAATCTTATTTGTATCTATGCCTATATATACATGCATCTCTCTATATAGAAATAGTTTGAGTTATATTTGACATTTATTTCATACTATTCATTTTATGACCTATTTGATTATTTATTTTAATTTTGTCTTACTATGCACACTTTTAAAAACTTGTATGGGCACCTCTTAACAATAAAGTTTGTTTCCCACCTCAAACTGGGGGGGGGGGGGTTTCAAGATTTTAAAATTCCCCGGGATGCCCTTTAGTTTACTCCAAAATGAGCTGTACCCAATTTTCAGGCATTGTGTATGTTTGAATTGATTATTTGAACAGAACGCCACTCTCTCCATCTTCTAACAGAAGCCATCTGATTATCACCTTCCTGTAAAGAAAGAATTTATCCACAAAGAATCACGCAAATTACTTACTGCAATTGTCTTCACAGGAACATAAAATATGATAATTCTTGACAAAATGAAAATTTCCCCAAAAACCCCCCCTAGGGGTAGTAAAAAAGGAAGATTATAAATTTTCTATTAACTCCCGTAACTGTAAAATGAATT
>NC_051400.1:50939137-50939212 GCF_015228065.2 Penaeus monodon
TTTTAAAAAATTCATCTATAAATATTCATAGAAGTAGGTAAAATAGTCAAATAAAACATCTACAGTGATATGCAG
>NC_051400.1:50939477-50939590 GCF_015228065.2 Penaeus monodon
AAACAATCTTTCTACAAAGTTAGATATTTCTATGTGCTTTTCAATAATATATTACTTATTAAGTATATGTGTATAATATATTCATTTAAAATAATTTACCCCAACTATTTTTT
>NC_051400.1:50939657-50939810 GCF_015228065.2 Penaeus monodon
GTGGATACAGAGATCCATAAACAGGCCTAGTTATTGTCGGCGGAACATCGTAAGCATTATCTAAGGAACAAAACAGAAGATGCCGGAGGATTTGTGAAACTAGGTCTTCTATGACAAAAGATGCTGTTTACGGTACCGTCAAATCATTTAACA
>NC_051400.1:50939833-50940262 GCF_015228065.2 Penaeus monodon
AGCTTCGTATAAAAAAAATGTTTAAGGAGGGAAAGGCTGAAAAGAGAGAAGTAGAAAGAGAAAATGGGATCTCTGTACTTGTCTTCTTTATAGTCCTACAGTAAATACTATAAAATTCGTACCCTAGTTTATACGCGCTGAGTAAATACCCATATGTATAAATATATTTTTTCTCCTTTTTTTCAGGATTTGTTTTTGTTTACACACCCACAACTGTATGGCCAGTAGGGCTCTAGTTACGGATGTCATAGCGTGACAAAAGGAGTATTTGTATGGCAGGACGCAAAAAAAGGTTCGAGAAGGAAAACTTGTTAGAATTTCGTGCATAAATCATGTGGTCAGAGGGCCAGGCTTTCACTACAACAATTCCTTGGTAATGTGTAATAAGGGTTTCTCGGAAGCAGGCCTACGGAGACAGGAATTTCTAAT
>NC_051400.1:50946390-50946593 GCF_015228065.2 Penaeus monodon
AAATTAGCATTGTTTCTTAAGTGTGTACAAAAGGAGAAAAGAAGTTAAAAACAAGACAAAGACATTGAATAATCAATAAACGACGAACAATAAAAAAAGAAATTCACGTCACTTCGGTCATATAATTCCGGTTTTCTTTGGGTGTTTTCCTTCTGCGTCACTAATTGCTTCTTTTGATCACCAACACATTCTTTTCAGTTTTA
>NC_051400.1:50946987-50947223 GCF_015228065.2 Penaeus monodon
TAACAAGGAGGAACGAAAAAAAAACAGCTGAATAAGGTAATGTTGCTGAGTCATCACCCTCAAGCGACCGAGTAACGGGAAGCGGAACCCGATATTAACTTCCCCCTCAGGCTACGAAAAAATTAAAATTATATACATTTGTTACAAGGAAATTGATATATGATAAAATGCAGCTGAGTTTTAAAATATTAAAAGGATAGACATATTGAGAATAACATGACAATGGGTTCTCTTGA
>NC_051400.1:50947707-50947937 GCF_015228065.2 Penaeus monodon
CGACGCCCAGCTTACACAAACTTGAATTAATTAAGCCAATATGGGGAATAACTCTAAAAAAAGAAATTTTCCCGTGTTTTAGTAAGAAACAAAAGTAATATAGGCTATTATAATCATTATGACTAACAATACTAGAAATTATCGTACCTTTTCACTATTGTATTGACTATTATCAAGGGCATTAGGAAAGTTCGCATTAAGAGTAATTCAGTCATAATGTTAAGAAATTC
>NC_051400.1:50949374-50949440 GCF_015228065.2 Penaeus monodon
GTAACGCCAATCCAACTGTTAACGTTAAGGAAAAGGCTTAACAGATCGGCGGGCTGTTAACATTTG
>NC_051400.1:50950149-50950241 GCF_015228065.2 Penaeus monodon
TAAGATATCGAAATAATTAACGAAAAATATAATTTGGAAGTATACAACATTGGTTAATCCACAACTAATGCAGAACAATTAATAATTCACAC
>NC_051400.1:50950709-50950827 GCF_015228065.2 Penaeus monodon
TGTGTATACACACCATAGCCGCAAGGTGAGGTTCTCTCCCCATCCTATTTTTGGGAATTTTGTTTCTTTGTTTTGCCTTGTCAGTGAAGGATCTGTGTGCTTGATTGTGCATTGTAAA
>NC_051400.1:50950951-50951027 GCF_015228065.2 Penaeus monodon
CTTACGCCTTGGTGAAGAATTAATAGAAGTGAACTTATTGTCTTATTTTTCTTTTATTATGTATATATTTATAACC
>NC_051400.1:50956343-50956412 GCF_015228065.2 Penaeus monodon
ATCCTTTTCCTACCACGAGGCGAGGGTCACATGTTCACTATTTGCTTCGAACAAGGGTATGGCAAAGTG
>NC_051400.1:50956614-50956848 GCF_015228065.2 Penaeus monodon
CATCTAATTTATACATCAAGGTAAATATGTTTTTGAATACTTTACATGCCCCTAACCAAGCATAAAATCTAATGATTTTATGTTCATTTACATAACATTTTACGTACACAGGCGGCTCAGACGTCCGAACTCATTCTCTTTACGCTTTTTGGTTTGGTATTCTATTGAATACCTTGTAATGCTAGAGCCATCTTCATTATTTTCCAATTGAATTCTCATGTTACCTGAGATAGA
>NC_051400.1:50956946-50961454 GCF_015228065.2 Penaeus monodon
AATAGTTGCAAATTCTTTTCCCTATCAAGTAGCTTTCGCTACATATGCTATAGGCATCTTTTTCCATATATGTTTCCTGAAGCAAATCGCCCAATGCATCCTCCGGAAGCATCACAACCGTAAGAAAAAGGTCTTCGAATAGTCAGGAAGACACGGATTTGGTTTATCCGAGAGTTTGGAATTTTTAACTCAGAAAACTAGAAACTTGGTTCATTGTTCCAATTCAGTTTATTACTTGAATTCTTCTTCAAGTAGCTCATTCATAGGGCACTAATGTTAGCAAATTTTGGATATATTTTTCTATAGTATGAAATTGTTCCAATAAAAGATCTTAGTTTCCTTTTTGGTATCTGCAAGGATTAACTCTCATAAGCTTTACATTCCTGTCTTCAGGTGTTTAATAACTTCTCTCCCAAGAACAACTCCAATTAATTTAATTTTTATTCTCACCCAAAGAAGCCTTACTTATACCATCCGTTAAGCCTGCAATCGTAATTTATTCGCAAACCCTCAGATCGCAATGATCAACCAATTAGAATTGTGTATTCTACTGTTTATCAAAGTAACAATTTGTAATTTCTCAAACAAAAATCACTTTTCCTCATCAGTCTGGACAAAACGTTGCGCAGTGCGGTTTTGAGTCCAAATGGCATCATTACCATTGGCATAAGTCCTCTGTTGGTGGAAAATCAGTATATTTCTTAGATTCTAATAGAGGATCTGCCAGTAGCCCGAATTTAAGTCTATCTCGGTGAAATTTTTATCATTACAAATACCACAGGGCTTCATCAATTGTGGGCATGGGTTCCCATCAAAATTGTAATTCATTCAAGCTCCTGAAGTCGTACAGAACCTATAAGTTTGATCGCGTTTTTCTTACGAGACGACCGTGAACATAAGGTGATTACAATGGCTCTATTATGCTAACTCACTCATCTTGTCACTTCCATGTGAAAACATCAATCAGATTATAAGGTATAGGATTAGGTTTTCTTACAAACGGGGTTAGTGGTCTCAGCTTGATTCGTGGTTCTATAGACTTTTGTATGACCTGGCTTTTCATGAAAACATCATGGTATTCAGAAATAATAACTTTATGTCGTCCCTTTTGTTGGGGGCCTTCTCGATCACCTACAATTAAAGATTCGCTACTTGTTAATTCAGATCATAGTTTCATTTATATTACACATCGTTTTCAATCACACGCATACATTATAACTTTGTTCATAGGTGTTTTCATTCGCGCCGAAGTATCGCTTCAGCATTTTTTATGTGAAAAAGCTTATTCTTTCCACGCATTTTGATGGGTAATCATCTACTCCGATATTTTTCACGCTCTATGACTGGATAGGCCCTTTTCCATTTGCCTATCATCTTATTGTGATCTAGTAGGCAAGAGTACATCACCTCAGTCATTCCCCTTGACCTGCGATTTCTAGATTTTAGGTCATAATAGCTTTATAGAATAAGTCTTTCTGCTTATCTCGGCTTGGGAACGGCCAGTTTTGCAGTTTACTCTATCTGGATCTTAATTTCGGTTTACGATATTGATAATAGACTTTACTTCTTATCGATCTCGTCATTAGACGGCAAAGTTCCATGCAAAATTAGTAACGGACCTCTGATTGTCTTCCATAAAGGAGTTTCAATGGAGAAACTTCAATCGAATCGTTTCGGGTATTTCCCTGTAGCGAAAGAACGGACGGGAAGATATCTATCCAAGTCTTTGCGGATGGTCAGAGCACAGCTTCTTAATCATGCTTTCATACTCCATATCAGTACGTTCAACCGCGCGCATTGCAACTCTCGCATGAAACGGGGTTGTGTACAGACTTTAACTGACAGCAGTCTATGACTCTCGGCCTAGGTCTGATCGAAACCGTGAGTTTCCGCGATCCGACAGATTTCTTTAGGGATGGCCGAACCCGAGAGAAATCTCAACTAAGCTTTCTGCTGAGTAGTCCGGTGTCCTATGTTCTTTAGACAAACTGCTTCGGGGAAACGCGTAAGCATAATCTATCATAGTCAGGATGTATCTGTGTCCCGCGGTCGAGCAAGGTGATAATCGGACCGACAAAGGTCAATAGCGACATTTGCAAAAAGGCTCGGAAATGACGGGATTGTTTTCATCGGCACCCTCTTTAACGCTGCCTTTGTGCGAAACTTTCTGGCAGGATGTGACACGATCTCAATAACGCTTGAATATCTGCTCCTGCTCCAGTCCAGCACAACTTAAGGAATATCTTCTTGGCTAGTTTTCCTGTGTGAAAAAGTGCCAGCTGTTACAGAATCATGAGCAAATTTAATATTTTACTTTTGTAATCTCAGGACAATCAGTTGCTTTCTACCCTTTTCATGATCGAATTTACTTTCTAAGCAATTCTTAGATTAACCCATTAATTATTTCATATTTCACTGCCCTATTCTTAAATTGTCTATTTTCCCCCCTTCTTTAACCTTTTCCCTAACTGACTTTAATGTAGGGCATGTATTCTGAAAATTAATGACGTACGATTACCGATATCAAGTTGCGACCTGCGGGACAGCTTCAGAGGCTTACGTTCTTCACGATCGTTCCGTCATTGCACGAGTCTCCACACTCATAACAGTCGCCAGCGTGTAGAACGGACATCCATTACGTAACCTTAGTCAAATGATCCGGAGAGTTAGAAGGGGGTGAGCGAGGATCTTCCGAGCGATTCGAAGGATCAAGATCGATTGGCAGGTTTGGATCTGGCTGTATTTTAACATCTGGAAAAAGGCCATTAATAGTGTCTGCAATTTTATAGGCGCTGCTATAGCATTAACGGCCAGCCTAAAGAACTTTGACTTAATAAACACCTTATCTGAGGAAAATAATTAGAATTCCCAAGTAAATCATACACCTTCACGAGTTCCCATATTGGTAATTTGATGGCAACGAACTGTCCTTCAACAATTGTAGCAGCAACCGAATCCAACATTACTTCAGCTCGTTTATTGAAAACAGACCCCCATTATCATCAATTATACACCTGTTGTTTTAAGTTCCGACTCAAAACAAGTTAAATTGCTAGTGCTTATTTTCTTATAATTTCTAGAGTTTTCGGACATTGAGGCCTAATGTGACCAGCCGTACCACATCCATGGCAAAGTTAGTTCCCTAATCCTTCGTTACATTATCTTCCTTTGCTGAGAATCCTCTGTGCGATCGCCGCGAAGGGTATGCGCATCCTGTAATCGTTTCCGCAGCACTCTGCCATTTTTCGTAGCACTATTATAATGATTTTCTTTTAAGAAAACCCTTAAATCATCAATGCAATTATTAAGAAGCTGTTTCTCTACCAAGTTCGAAAAGTGAATTATATCCTTATCATATCACTCAAGGGAAATCCATCTGTCGAAGTACTGCTCCATTCGAACTACCATTGAAATGTAAATTCTTTCTCCCCCACATTTACTCTCCTGAACAAACGCTGGTACCATCGGCATCCACCGAGTAGCTCTGAGTAAAGCCTCTTTCAACTTCTCGTAGTCTTTCACCGTCTCGTCAGGTAAATGTACGTATACTTCAAAACGCATGGCCTCTCAAAACGATCCTAATACAAGTGATAATCGTGTTTACCATTTTATGTAGAGCATCTACCGCCAATCTTTGCAATAGTTTATCATCTCATATTGGCCATCGGAAAAGTAGGCAATCGTAATTATCATAGACATTTGAAGAGATTTTACTCTTCCTTTCCGGCATTAGCACATGAAAATGGGCCATACCAGTTCGTGAGAGCACGCTATCGGCCTCTTGCTAATTCTAATTCTAAACTTTTTTTATCTCCCGTTCAGAAGCTCGCTCCTCGCGTTTCGTCCTCTTGCTTTTTCATGTTCTAATAATCTTCAATAGCTTCTAGGATTCAACCGAAAGCCTGAGCTTCTCTCAAAATTCAGTTACTGACTTCATGTTCAGTTTTCGAACAAACAAAAGTTGAGTAACCGAAGTTAACATCTAATGAGCGTAATTGAGAATAACTACCACAATAACTAGGAAACATCTCCCAACGTGACATCCCCAGCACAATACCCGGCTGATATCACAGTACGAGGCACGAGTAATTTAGCAGGTCACTCGAACCCTTACACGCCAACTAAGTAACGCGGGAATAGCGAAATTACGACTTCCAAACGTCGAACTATAGGAGACCAGCGAAACAATTTTCTCATTTACTCACGAGAAAATACCTGTCACTATAGTTTAACGATAACCATCACTTTTGCCTCACCTGCACCTCCACTTCTGCGCATGCCCCGTGGTTTTTACCGCACTCACCAGTATCACCCCACGACAAAGTCGTTTCCTTAAAAGAAACATGTTTTAGACTTAGATAAAAAAGAAACCCCTTTTAATGAAGCTACATATAACCCGGAATGTACAATCAATGACGACACCTCCTAACTCACTGCGCCATTGGAAGGCTTATTTATAATGGTGCGACTTCGTCTTTGATTTGATTACATTATCAATTAATGCTTTC
>NC_051400.1:50961756-50961820 GCF_015228065.2 Penaeus monodon
TCCTTTCCTACTCACGATGGCGAGTCAAACAATGTTCACTCGAACAAGTGGTATGGCAATGACT
>NC_051400.1:50968907-50969220 GCF_015228065.2 Penaeus monodon
GCACTCCGTATAAATGATCGGGAGGACAGCAAATGCGAGAGAAAAAATATATGAAGCTGCTTTAAAAAATTTAAACTGCTATCTGGATAAAAATACGAAAGTAATGTGGAAATATTCACAAAACAATCAGAAGAAAATAAAGAAGACTTAGAAAAAAGTTAAGATAATTATAAATAGATAGGGAAGAGGACAAGAAACACCAAGAAATGAAAATAACAAAAAAATATAAGGGTAAAGAAAAAGTAAAAGGAAGGAAAGTGGAAGAGTTGAGGGAAAAAAGACAGTTTAGCGTGTAAACAGAAAACATTTGTAT
>NC_051400.1:50969294-50970020 GCF_015228065.2 Penaeus monodon
ATTATCGGTTGGGTGTAGTAGTGGGATAAGCCTAGAGGAGAGAGTGGCTCTAGATATACTATCTAAGGTGAAAATAACAGAAAAGTTGTCCAGGAATGTGGGAAGAGCTGGGAGACCTTCGTGGGCAGGGGCCAGAGAATGCCAGGAGTAGTGTGAGGAAGAGGGAAAACATCCATGGGCAGGGGAGGACAAGGGGAGAAGACCAGGAGTAGTAGGGGAGAGGGGGAGACGTCCAGACGGGTTGGCGCCATGGAATTTACCGTACACAGTAAAATAGACTCATGACGTAACAGCGGTCTAGACGGGGGTTGCTAGGGTGCCAGTCTGATATGAGAAAGATAAGAGAGGTTGGTGATAGGTTTGCGTCATACAGGCGAAGTTAATGACGGTTGCTCGGAGGGAGCTTAAGTTGATTAGCTGAGTTTGATGTGTTCGTTCGTTGCAACTGATTATTGGATATATGGTACAAACATTGCTATTGAGAGATAATGAGGGTAATGGAAAAGGGCATGACCATTATTTGATGGGTTTATTGCACCTCATCCTTTAGTTTTCGTAGTCATTGTCATAGCTGTTTCTGCTAATGATGTGGTTTTTATTATCACAGTTTCTATAAGTAAAAAGTGGTATTTTCGCCTTATCTATATAATAGATTTGATATGGCTAGATTAGGAACAATTACAAGTAATAAATTTGACATTTTTATGGGGGGAAAATGGTATAGAA
>NC_051400.1:50972684-50972749 GCF_015228065.2 Penaeus monodon
GAATGCCAAAATGCATTAACAACATTTTGTATATAATCCAACCTTCTCTTTGTATATAAAGAATC
>NC_051400.1:50973694-50974040 GCF_015228065.2 Penaeus monodon
TACCAGAAAAACATTTTTGTGCTTGCCTGATCCAAAATTGTTCTGCTTCTTTTAGAATATCAGGTTCAAGCCTTAATAAGATACCCTTTAAAGATCTGATCTTCATTACATTTAATATCCTAACAGTAACTGCATTAAATTTATTGTAATTTTTGAATTTAGATAAATCAATCACACATTCATCTGAGTCCTTCACACAGTGTGTCAATTTCACATGGACTCTATCATGTAAGTCACATTAAGTAGATTGACTTATTGGCCACTCTTCTTTGAGTAAAGTCATGAATTTTGGGACATACTTCCCCAACGAATTATTAATAATATCCGATGGGTCATTAAAGTTATT
>NC_051400.1:50974593-50976664 GCF_015228065.2 Penaeus monodon
CTACTTTCAAACATTCCAGATTTCATTTTCTACTTAGCATAAGCCACAGCACCATATGCATTGATGAAACTATCACTAAAAATAACAAGCATAGGCAGACCTATCTCTGTGGGTGATTTGATACATCTTTCAAATGACAATGAATCAATCCCAAATAAATTGTGAAAGTGTAATACCCATTGATCATTCATATGGGGGCCGGAAACCCCACCCCTTAACTTGGTGCTACAACTTCCCAGTTTTCACGAAAGTTAATATTTGGCTTTCAATGGTTAGGGAAAAGGGAAAACCCCTAGGGGGCCCAACATAAAAACACATTGACTTTTTAACCATTTCTCTTTGTTAAAACTGGAATATTATAAATAAAATTTAAAAAAATTAAATCTGGACCCTGTTCTACACCTTTTTATTTTAAGGAGAAAAATTTAAACCTTTTTTTGAATGTAAATTCACCCATTCCATCGGTTCCAATAAAAACTAAAAAATTTTTATCACCTTCTTTTCTCTGAAATTTTCAAGGTTACCCATATAAAACATCACCAGCATAATCCACTTTTTTCCCTTAAATTTTGCCATAGGGGAAAGTTTTTTTCTCTGATTCTTAAAATCAACTGTAAAGTTTTCTTTTTATTTTTCAACGACTTATAATATCATAAACGTAAGACTTTAAATTTTTATCATAAAAGGCAGCATGGGGATTTTTTTTCCCTCCACAACTCACCCCTGGTTTTTAAAGGGACCCAAACCGGGGGAAAATTTTTCCCAAAGGTTGCCACCAAACCCCTTGGTTTAAAAAATAATGTTTGGCCCACCAATACAATTGGTATCTCTCCAAAAAAACCTGTGAAAAAAAGTTGCCCCCTTTTTCAAGAAGTTAATACTGTTGTACAATTTAATTATACCCCTTTCCCCTATACCTATGGGCCCCCTTCACTAAATCTCAGAAATAGGGCCCCCCAGGAATTCAAAACTTTTCGGGAAAATTTTTGGGCCCAAAAAAAAAAAAAGCATTAAGTCCCATGGCCCCATCAATTCTCGTCAAACTGTAACTTTTACAGGTAATCTAAAATCTTTTCAAAAACTTTTTATAAAAAATCAGGGCTCGGGCCCAAAAAGGGAGTCTAAAGCCCCCCGAAAGACACTGTCAAAAAGAAAAGGGGTTTTTTTATAGTTGGGTTTGTAAATTTGACATAACCCCTTTTTTTAAAATTATTTATAGTCTCAAATTTTTTTCCTTCAAACTTTGGTTTTTAATGGGTTTAAATTTTTGAACCCCCCTTTCTTTAGCATCTCATCTTTAAATCTTAAAACAAAAACAAAATAGGGGCCCGGAAACATTTTCTTTCGTCAAGTTCCCTTAATGTAAAATAAAAATTGCAGAATTCAACCCTTGGGATCATTAGTTTCATCAAAAAATCCAAATAACTTTTTTTTTCCCCCGGGTTAAAATTTCCTCAAATTTATTAACAATCAAAAAAATAGTTTTTTCCAATTTTTTCTAAGGGCAACTTTATCTTTAAACACGTTTCATAAAATTTTTTTCTACCCTTACATTTTTAAACTTTCCCTTTTGGTTTTTCCCCTGAAGTTCCCTTAAGCCCTTTTTGACTGATTTTTTTATCCAACCATCACCAAAAGGGCAGCAAGAGCCTCCTTTTTCTCCCCCGTGCTGAGGCCCCTTTCAATCGCTAAAACCCCATCCTGAGTGTTGTCGAAATTTTTCCCCAAAAGGTCACCAGAAAAAATTTGGCTTGCCCAAAATTTATTTATTTGACCTGAAAATAATATTTGCCCATAAAAAATTTTTATTTCCAAAATTTATAATTTTGGGATCACAATAAACAAAATACTTTCCCAAGCTTTAAAAAGAAATAGTAATTTAAAATAATAAAAATGTATGGGGGGAAAATTTTAGGGCAAATTTTAAAAAGAACACAAAAATTAAAATATTTTAATATTCGACTTTAAATCTTGATATCAATTATACATCCCAAAAAATTTATCAAATTCCCATATTAAAAAATATAAAATCATATGATTTTCCCAAAAAATAATGTGTCAAAATATTAAC
>NC_051400.1:50982288-50982656 GCF_015228065.2 Penaeus monodon
CCGTCCTGCTCAACATCTGTATTATGTTTATGATTTTCCAGTGTTTATAAAGGCGATGCACAACGTAGGAGAAGAGTCACCATATATGTATGAAGTACATATATGGTACAGCTACTGCTTTCGTCATTCATTGTAGGAGCAGTTTGTAGGCATCCTTGTGGTGTATCTGAATCTTCTGATTGTTTTAAAAATGTGTTTAAAGAAATGCTCCTAAAAGAGAAAACTCTTCATCTTTTCATCTTAATGAAAATGGAAAGTTAACGAATTTAGTAAGGGAAATCGTATCTAATCAAACAGCCTCGCAGAGAACACTCAAACATTAATTCGTGTATCAAGTTGAGCTGACATTATTGTCTATACATATTCAT
>NC_051400.1:50986762-50987508 GCF_015228065.2 Penaeus monodon
TTCTATACCATTTTCCCCCCATAAAAATGTCAAATTTATTACTTGTAATTGTTCCTAATCTAGCCATATCAAATCTATTATATAGATAAGGCGAAAATACCACTTTTTACTTATAGAAACTGTGATAATACAAACCACATCATTAGCAGAAACAGCTATGACAATGACTACGAAAACTAAAGGATGAGGTGCAATAAACCCATCAAATAATGGTCATGCCCTTTTCAATTACCCTCATTATCTCTCAATAGTAATGTTTGTACCATATATCCAATAATCAGTTGCAACGAACGAACACATCAAACTCAGCTAATCAACTTAAGCTCCCTCCGAGCAACCGTCATTAACTTCGCCTGTATGACGCAAACCTATCACCAACCTCTCTTATCTTTCTCATATCAGACTGGCACCCTAGCAACCCCCGTCTAGACCGCTGTTACGTCATGAGTCTGTTTTACTGTGTACGGTAAATTCCATGGCGCCAACCCGTCTGGACGTCTCCCCCTCTCCCCTACTACTCCTGGTCTTCTCCCCTTGTCCTCCCCTGCCCATGGATGATTTCCCTCTTCCTCACACTACTCCTGGCATTCTCTGGCCCCTGCCCACGAAGGTCTCCCAGCTCTTCCCACATTCCTGGACAACTTTCCTGTTATTTTCACCTTAGATAGTATATCTAGAGCCACTCTCTCCTCTAGGCTTATCCCACTACTACACCCAACCGATAATTCCCTTTCTTTTCCTTACCA
>NC_051400.1:50987562-50987860 GCF_015228065.2 Penaeus monodon
ATACAAATGTTTTCTGTTTACACGCTAAACTGTCTTTTTTCCCTTAACTCTTCCACTTTCCTTCCTTTTACTTTTTCTTTACCCTTATATTTTTTTGTTATTTTCATTTCTTGGTGTTTCTTGTCCTCTTCCCTATCTATTTATAATTATCTTAATTTTTTTCTGTCTTCTTTATTTTCTTCTGATTGTTTTGTGAATATTTCCACATTACTTTCGTATTTTTATCCAGATAGCAGTTTACATTTTTTAAAGCAGCTTCATATATTTTTTCTCTCGCATTTGCTGTCCTCCCGATCAT
>NC_051400.1:50989902-50989966 GCF_015228065.2 Penaeus monodon
ACTACTTGGCACCATGTAGTTGGTTAGATAATCCTTGTTCATGGATGCACCATGTTGACACCAT
>NC_051400.1:50995493-50995854 GCF_015228065.2 Penaeus monodon
TCACGGGTCACCAGAAAAACATTTGGCTTGTCATAATTATTTAATTCAACCAGAAATAATATTTGACATAAATAAATGTTATATGTTATGTTATGTTGTATCTTATAATTTGGATCACAATAAACAAAATACATACCAAAGCACTATAAAATGAATTAGATATTGAAATAATCAAAATGTATGTGCAAATTTATGCAAACTTTAATGAACACAAAATTACATACACAATATATCGACTTTAAATCTTGATATCAATTATACATCCTCAGACAATATCAAATTGCAAGGTAAATAATATGAATCATATGATTTTCCAAGAAATAGAAAGTGTCAAAATATTAACACAAATTACAAAGGAAAA
>NC_051400.1:50996182-50996405 GCF_015228065.2 Penaeus monodon
TAATGATACACTCCCCCACACAATTATTGTTCTTCTACAAGCAATAATACAACTAACTTGTGGACTGATCTCCTAATAATATTATCAGACTGACCTTTGTACTCTTTACCTGGTTTCTGCACTTTATACCTAACACTCACATCCCGAACTTTATCATCTCTTCCATTTTCCACTTTCCTTTAATTGTATTAGCATCTTGTATTAACACAATATCACCAGACTG
>NC_051400.1:50996928-50997026 GCF_015228065.2 Penaeus monodon
AGCTGTGGATCCATGAACGGCTGTGAAGCATCTAAAAGTTTTCAGAAACTATGGGTATCATATGCATCAACAACATCAATATAACACACGAGTAACCA
>NC_051400.1:50997823-50997904 GCF_015228065.2 Penaeus monodon
ACCCAAAAGACCCCGGGGGAAAAGCAGAGATGCCCCCCCCCCCCACAACACACACACACTTGACAGCATCTGGGATCTGCA
>NC_051400.1:50998592-50998674 GCF_015228065.2 Penaeus monodon
TCCAGGAACACCCTTGGTGCCCAGGGGGCCCCGTTTTGACGTTGTCTTTTACGGCGTCAGTCAAAGAGATGGCATCGGGCCC
>NC_051400.1:51003816-51003887 GCF_015228065.2 Penaeus monodon
AGCGGGATTCCCCAAGGAACGAAGTCCTAAACCAGTTAAGTTGCTTTCGGGTGTAACACCAGAGCTACGAG
>NC_051400.1:51004458-51004656 GCF_015228065.2 Penaeus monodon
AAAAAAAAAAAGGATTTAATACCTCGAGAGATGAGAACGTTAGGCCAACACGGCACGTCGCCCGTTTGGCAATAACCCCCGGCAAAAAAGGGTTCGGAGCCCCTCCTTGAGATGCCCCGACCCTTCTCCTTTGTTGCTAGTATGTTTTTTACAGGGGGGTTTGCTACCCCGCCCCCAACCCTGACGGGAACTGTTTTC
>NC_051400.1:51005389-51005463 GCF_015228065.2 Penaeus monodon
TCACAACAAAGTACCAGACCATTAGAAATTACAAGCATCACCTTTTCCCCATAAATATGGGAAGCGAGCGACAG
>NC_051400.1:51007397-51007501 GCF_015228065.2 Penaeus monodon
AGGCAGGTAACAAAATGCATGTGCAAGTTTTCCCCAAAATATAAAAACACAATTGTAGCAAAAAACGCTTTTCACATACGATGTGCGTAATTTTATGAGGACTA
>NC_051400.1:51010779-51010853 GCF_015228065.2 Penaeus monodon
CTGTCGCTCGGTTCCCATATTTAGGGAAAAGGTGGATGCTTGTAATTTTCTAATGTCTGGTATTTTGTTAGTGA
>NC_051400.1:51011638-51011809 GCF_015228065.2 Penaeus monodon
AAGACATTTCCCCGCAGGGTTGGGGGGTCGGGCTAGAAATCCGTCCCTGTGAAAAAACATCTAGCAGACAAAGAGAAGGGGCGGATATCTCAGAGGAGGTGACCCGACACGTTTTTTCAGCGGGGGTTTTGCTCAATCTGCGGCGAGCGTGCCGTGTAGGGGCCCTGGAAG
>NC_051400.1:51019711-51019799 GCF_015228065.2 Penaeus monodon
TCCACCCACCCCAAAAAAACTGTATAGATTAAATAGTATTATAATAAGATGATGACCCTACATTTATAAATCAATATAAATTAAAAAA
>NC_051400.1:51023656-51024088 GCF_015228065.2 Penaeus monodon
ACAAAAATATTTGCTTTAAAAATCATAAAAGGAAATATACAAGGACATCGTTTATTCAATAGACAACAAAGTTTACCTATATCTTGTGCCTAACACAAAATATATTCTAATATGTTGTCTGTGTTCCACTAAAACTTTGTAGGTACGGAATGACATGTTTATCATACCTTTATTAGGAACTTGATTATTAATTTGCAGTGAGGTAACTTAAAAGAGGATTTTTTCTTTAAATAAAGTCTACCCAACGGAAATTTTAATATATGAATTATTCAACGTGGGTAATTACTAATCTTAATAGGCTGGGTACGGTCGAATTTAACGTGGAGATTGTAATCACTACAGTACAGGGAAACTTGATTATACAAAGTATATTATAGCGTCCTTGTAGAAATCTGTAACAAGCCTCTATTTTATGTTTTTAATCTTTTAAAC
>NC_051400.1:51025323-51025868 GCF_015228065.2 Penaeus monodon
GTTAAAAGATTAAAAACATAAATAGAGGCTTTAAATATTTCTACAAGTGACGTATATATATAATTTGTATAATCAAGTTTTCCCTGTACTGTAGTGTACAATCTACACTGTTTATAATTAGACCGTACCCAGCCTTATTAATATTAGTAATTACTCCACGTTAATATATTCATAATTAAAATTTCCGTAGACTTTATTAAAGAAAAAATCCTCTTTAAGTTACCTCATCCTGCAATTATAATAAGTTCTAATGAAGGATGATTAAACATTCATCTCCGTACCCTACAAAGTTTTAGTGAACACAGACAACATTAGAATATATTTTGTGTTAGGCGAAAGACTATAGGTAAACTTTGTTGTATATGAATAAATATGCCTTGTATGTTATTCTTTTTATGATTTTTAAAGCAAATATTTGTGTAAATGCACATATTTGTGAAAGTGTCTTTTCATCTTTCTGTCAATTTATCCATCTGTGTGTCTGCCTTTATGTCACTTTGTTTTTCGTGTTTCTCCGTATTCATCTTTCTCATTTTGTTTGTCTC
>NC_051400.1:51031313-51031834 GCF_015228065.2 Penaeus monodon
TTATGGTAAAAAGATTAAAAACATAAATAGAGGCTTTAAATATTTCTAAAAGTGACGTATATATATAATTTGTATAATCAAGTTTTCCCTGTACTGTAGTGTACATGCTACACTGTTTATAATTAGACCGTACCCAGCCTTATTAATATTAGTAATTACTCCACGTTAATATATTCATAATTAAAATTTCCGTAGACTTTATTAAAGAAAAAATCCTCTTTAAGTTACCCTCATCTGCCATTTATAATATTTTCTAATGAAGGATTGATTAAACATCATCCCCGTACCCTAAAATTTTAGTAAACCAAAAACATTAGAATATATTTTGTGTTAGGCGAAAGACTATAGGTAAAACTTTGTTGTATATGAATAAATATGCCTTGTATGTTATTCTTTTTATGATTTTTAAAGCAAATATTTGTGTAAATGCACATATTTGTGAAAATGTCTTTTCATCTTTCTGTCAATTTATCCATCTGTGTGTCTGCCTTTATGTCACTTTGTTTTTCGTGTTTCTCCGT
>NC_051400.1:51043875-51043968 GCF_015228065.2 Penaeus monodon
AGATGACTCCGACCCCTTCTCTCTTTGTCTGCTAGTATGTTTTTTCACAGGGACGGATTGCTAGCCCGACCCCAACCCCTGACGGAAACTGTC
>NC_051400.1:51044722-51044798 GCF_015228065.2 Penaeus monodon
TCACTAACAAAGTACCAGACCATTAGAAAATTACAAGCATCACCTGTTCCCATAAATATGGGAAGCCGAGCGACAG
>NC_051400.1:51052235-51052493 GCF_015228065.2 Penaeus monodon
TAATGTTAATCTATCCATCGGATGCATTTATTTGCTATACTCCCAGGTTCACTAAGCCTAATTGAATTTATTTTTGAAAATTTACAAAGCAGATTTCATGTGTTTTTATAGTACATTCGCATTGGCTAATATTTTAAAAATATAACTGTTTTTTATGGTTATCAGAAAAAGTGCTGGTACCATATCCTTATAGGCTAACATATAAAATATAATCATTACTTTATGGGACCTAATTTAAGATCTCTCTTGTATCAAGGC
>NC_051400.1:51052702-51052840 GCF_015228065.2 Penaeus monodon
ATTATACTTATTTGTATGAAACGAAGTTTAAGGGAGGTTTTACTAGAGTAATATAGATATCTTCCAAGGAACAGTATTTGATGGTTTCATTATGTCACTGTATTCTTTCCGCGTATGCTGTTTATTCATATATATATA
>NC_051400.1:51056962-51057808 GCF_015228065.2 Penaeus monodon
TTTATAATTATATATATATATATTATGTTTTAATTTTTATTAATATTTTTTATATATATATATAATCTATATATTATTTTTATATTTTTTTTATATTATTTTTTATTTTTTTTTTTTTTTATTTTTTTTTTTTTATTATTTTTTTTTTTTTTTTTTTATTTTTTTTTTTTTTTTTTTAAATTTTTTTTTTATTTTAATATTTTTATTATTTTTTTATTCTTTTTTTTATTATTTTCATTTCTTTATTATTATAATGTTTTAAATATAATTTTCTATATATACTATATTTTTATTTTTTATAATTCCAATTCTTTATATATATTAAAAATTTATCTTTTATTTTAATATATTTTAAATTATATATTTTTTATAATTTAAAACCCATATCTATATTTATATTATATAATATATAATATTTATATATATAAATTTTAATATTAAAATTAAATTTAAATATAATATTTATATTTAATATATATATTTTTTTTATATCATATATTATTAATTATATTATATATATATATATATATATATATTATTTTTAATATTATACATATAAAATTTTAATTTTTATTTTCTAAATATTTTTTAAATATATATATTTATAATATATTTATCAAAATTAAATTTTTATATTTTCATTATATTTTTTTATTATAATTTAATTTATAATATTATAATTCTTATTATTTTTATTAAATATTTATATAAATATATTATTTGTAAATATTTTTTTTTTAAATATATAAAAAACATATTATATACACCATACACACAAAAACCATTACATGAAATAAGATAAAAAGATAGAAAACCACAAAGCGCACACACACACCATAAATATTA
>NC_051400.1:51057841-51058131 GCF_015228065.2 Penaeus monodon
TTTGGGTATCAAATTTTATAATTTTTTATATATTATTTTTAAAATATAAAATTATATATATTTTAAAATTTTAAATAATTTAATTAAATTAAATTTATTAACTTATTATGTATACATTTATAACTTTATATAAAATTATATAATAATAAAATTATTATATATATATATATATAATATACCAATATATATATATAAAATTTTATTTAATTATAATTTATAATTAATAGGTTTTATATTTTTTTATTTATTTTTATTAAAATGGTAAACATTTTTATGCTCTACATACTTAA
>NC_051400.1:51058961-51060083 GCF_015228065.2 Penaeus monodon
AATTTGTGTGTGTTATATATTTTATATATTATTAATATATATCTTTTTTATTTGTTTTTTATATTTTGCATTATATATATATATAATTATATTTATATATTATATATTAAAATTTTATTTTTATTTTATGATTATCATTTATATATATTTATATATTTTTTTTTTTTATAATATATATTTATGTATCTATTATTGTAAAAAATAGATGTTTTATTTATTTTCTTTATAATTTAATATCCGGTATATATTAAAAATTTTATATATATATATTTATTATTTATATATACTATATTTTTAATTATTTTTTATATTCCCTCTATATATATAATTCAAAAATTTAAATTATATATCGATATATCATATATTTAAATTTTTCACAATATCATATATTTATATATATGATATATTATATATTTTAAATAAAATATTATATATATATATCTATTTATTATTATATATAATAATATTTATAATAATCACATTTCCCTTATTTTTTTACCTATTATATTCTTTTTATTATATTAATAATTTCAATCTATACTATATCTTATATATTATATATATACATTTATATTATATTTTATAAAAATTTTAAAATTTTTATTATATATCATTTTATATCCCCCCAACAACCAAACATTACATAGAAATACAGAAAAAAGATAGAGACACACAACAGACCCACACACACACCACCACACAAATTATAATATTTTATATTATTTTTTTAACAAATATTAACATATTATATATATATTATAATATATATATTATAATTTTAAAATTTTTATACTTAATTTTTAAATTTATCAATTTATCATTTTCTATATTAATATATATATTTATTTTTATACTCCCTTTTTTTTTATTTATTTTAAAAATTTAATTTTATTATTTATGTATTTTAAAATATTATTTTTTTTTTTAAAATGGGAAAATTATGCCAACATCTTCAGCCACACACCCCACCACACACACCACCCCCCAACCCACAATTTATTATTATATATATATTTAATATTTTTTAATTTTATATATTATTCAAATATTTATTTATTATATTAATATATTTCCCCTTTTTTATAATTTTATTTTAAATTTTTATTAATTTTAATTATTTAT
>NC_051400.1:51060150-51060482 GCF_015228065.2 Penaeus monodon
TGTTTTTTAAAATTTTAATTAATTTTATATTTTTTATTATTTTTTTATTTTTTATTTTATTTTCTTTTTATGTTTTTTGTTTGTTTTTGTTTTATTTGTTATGTATTTTCCTTAAATTTTTTAAAACCATTTTTATTTATTTTATTTATTTATTTTTATATTTTATATTGTATTAAAATTTCCATTTAATGTTAAATTTATATTTTTATATATATATTATTAAATATTAAAATTTTATATAATTTTTTGTTTTTTTGTTTTCTTTTTTGTTGGGTTTTTTTTTTCTCTATCTTTTTTTCTGTATTTCTAGTATATGTTTGTGTTTGTATGTG
>NC_051400.1:51060529-51060634 GCF_015228065.2 Penaeus monodon
TTTATTATTATTTATGTTTCTGTGTGTTGTGTTCTCTATTTGTGTGTCTCTATCTTTTTTCTGTATTTCTTGTAAATTTTTTGTGTTTTGTTGTGTTTTAATAAA
>NC_051400.1:51061469-51061535 GCF_015228065.2 Penaeus monodon
TACTTGGACACTCCCACACCCCCTTGTTCATTTGTAAGAAGACCATGATAATTTGCTCCAAACCGC
>NC_051400.1:51061650-51062709 GCF_015228065.2 Penaeus monodon
TCTAGGCAGGCGGACTCGCAAGGCCCACCTCTCCACAAGGGGCTGTGGAGATTAATCCAAGTACGTGATATAGTCTAACGATCGAATGTAAACGATTTCAGTATTGGATATCACCTTTTTGCGTTTTTGATTAATGTAATCACCAAAAAATAGCGTTTTTTATCTCTCATACACACATAAAAAATTTTTATTACAATTAGGAGTTTAACCAGTAATTTGTTAATATATTTCATTGTTAATGAAAAGAAGTGCTTATTATAAATTTCAATATGAGGATTAAATAGTGCGAAGGCATAACCTTTGGCCTAATGGTAAACCTGTATACAAATATTGATTACAAGTATAAGATAAATTCGTAGAATACAAATATACTACGTAGATTAAATTATACTTTTAATTAACCAAAAGTAAGTTAGAAAGTCAACGTTGATCTTAATCTAGAGGCCACTGCCTTGAATTCTCAATATTGTGAGTTGCCCACATTCCCTCTTTTACAGTGGGTATGCACCATTCCTCAACGATTCAGGCCACCATACATGAGCATCTTGTGTAGGAAAATACAGGTAGAACGAGGATACTAGACCCACAAAGAGGTTTTACTGCCATTTGCATACTCATTTGTATTTGGCGAGTTAGGTTCAAGGCCGAATTTCAGTGCTATTCAATGGGGGCTGAAATACGGTAAATAATGGTTGTCTTGAGCAGCGTATCAGCATTTCATTCCTTCTTCAGTTCTCTTTTCTTCTTTTACAGCCCCTTTTTCTTCGCGGGTCTTTTACCATTCCATAAAATTTGAGTTTATTCTATAAGCTAGATGTACGCAATCATCGTGAGAGGAGTAATCCGCATGTTCAGCGCTTGTCTGTCAGCATTTTTTTTGGGGGGGGGGCTGTCTAAGTCGTTCATGGATGATGGATTTGTTGCGTGGATGTGCAACTATAAAATGATGCAGCTAATGGAGTGTGTCAAGGCCTGACAAACCTTCACATTACTTATTACAAATAACCCATGATGGCCCGAATATTGTCGTAACAGTGGGATGAACTGCTTCCTTAAAAT
>NC_051400.1:51063120-51063468 GCF_015228065.2 Penaeus monodon
TATTCTGTTCATATATATGTTTCTTTCTTTCTTGTTCTTTTGGTTAAAGAATAAAGTGATTTAACAAATTCTGGAAAAAAATGCTTAAAGTCCTCAATTAGAATTTTTTTGGGTAGTACTTTTTTATCTTTTGTAATACTTTTTCATCTGGTGGAATACAGTTGACGATTTTCGTCAAGCTGTGGCTCTTTCGCAAAACACACAACTAGTTCTACTGAGATTGGTTTTCATTCATGAATTTAGTGCTTCAGCAGACAGTTTTTGCAACTTTAGTTTACCCCTCCTTCCGAGCCCATCGGTTGTAGCGTTTCGTTAGTTCTTTTAACTGTGTTACTGTCCACAGTTGAT
>NC_051400.1:51064827-51065221 GCF_015228065.2 Penaeus monodon
GCTGCACGACTTTGTATATTAATTTATTTGTACCAGAGTTTCATTTCCTTATTCGTGTAGCTGTTCAGCTTAACTTTGCCACTCAGCATCTTTAGCACGACAACAGTCTGCTTGCTTTTTGGTAAACTGGGCTGTCAGATAGTTCTTTCCTAATGGCTTAAAATCTTTGATATGCATTCCGTTCTTTATCATTTCCTTAAATTCTTCTGCTGGGACCGCTGCCCTACTCTGCAAAAAGCAGAAAAAATCCCTCCTCGAATGCCATCCGACATTGTTTTCCTGCAGATTCAAAGAAAATACCTAATAATAAAGCACTCATTTAAAATAACAGATCGTAGATTTAGTTATTGTTTCGCATTTTTATTTTACTTTTATAGACACAGTCCAGACACTA
>NC_051400.1:51085769-51085839 GCF_015228065.2 Penaeus monodon
GGGATAAAATGTTATAAAAATAGTTCACTTACATTGATATTTTCCCTCTTCTCCCTTTTTAATTTTATGC
>NC_051400.1:51086144-51086411 GCF_015228065.2 Penaeus monodon
ATGTATCATTATGTAGTACACGCACTCACCCCATATGCACATGCTACATAGCCCTCCACAACTCGTACCTATAGGTACCCAAAAACCCCCAAGCAAAAACAAACCAACAGACAAATTGGCCCGGGAAATGAATAAAATCATATTTAAACATAAAAAAATATAAAACCCAAAAAATTTTTTTTTCAGTTTTTTCAAAATTTTAGGGGATGTGATAACAAAATTTGGTACACAAAACCCCTGAAATTGGAGTGAAACACACATAATTCT
>NC_051400.1:51086676-51086862 GCF_015228065.2 Penaeus monodon
CCCCAAAAAAAAAGGGTTTTAAGGACCCCACTGTGTGTTTGGGGGGTGTTAGTGGGGTTTTTTTTTATGCATGTTTATTTAAAATAAATAGGTTTAAAGTGAGTACGAGGGGGGTGTGGTAAGTAAAGGTAAATAGAAAAGAATGAAATAGAGTAAGCATGTCATGCGAGTAAAAGATAATGGGTG
>NC_051400.1:51086962-51087350 GCF_015228065.2 Penaeus monodon
TGTATACATACAAAGGGGGTCAATGAGTAAAGACACGAGAGAAATAAGGAGAAGAGGGGGAATCAGGGTTGGGGGCAGGCGGCGGAAGGAGAGTTTCCACGAAAAATGAGACCCCTGGGTTCCAGGAGAAGGTGTAATTACCGTCCTTGGCAACAACCCTTCGAATTATCGTCCTGTTGCCTTGTGCACATCCACGCCCCGAGGTCTGCTGTGTGGGGAACGAAGAGTGGATTGGGGTCCCTGGGCGAGTAGGATCTGTCCATGGTTGATCAGATCAATGCAGTAGAGTTCTTAGTTTATATTTTTGTGAGTTTCCATATAAAAATCTTCAAAAGTCTGCGATATTTTTTGCAGTACTGTCACAAGCACACGCAACATTGGTGTGGGG
>NC_051400.1:51094954-51095129 GCF_015228065.2 Penaeus monodon
AGATTGTGTCGGCAACTGAATAAACTCATTATCCATGCATATTATATAAACATCAAAGATTTATTTCAGTATTTCAATTTCATGGCGATGTGATATCAAAAGTCGGTAGCACAACCTCTGAAATTGGAAATGAAACATCACATAATTCTTGGGGATTATCTGTTTTGAACAGCCG
>NC_051400.1:51095406-51095583 GCF_015228065.2 Penaeus monodon
TGATCATGTATATTATATCAATTTATATTCGGCTGTTCAAACAGATAATCCCCAAGAATTATGTGATGTTTCATTTCCATTTCAGAGGTTGTGCTACCGCTTTTGATATCACATCGCCATGAATTGAAATACGAATAATCTTTGATGTTTATATAATTGCATGGATAATGAGTTTTA
>NC_051400.1:51101674-51102270 GCF_015228065.2 Penaeus monodon
ACAGTACTGCAAAATAATATCGCAGACTTTAGAAGATTTCATATGGAAACTCACAAAATATATAAACTAAGAACTCTTACGCTGCATTGATCTGATCAACCAATGGACAGATCCTACATCGCCCAGTGGACCGAATCCAGCTCTTCGTTCCCCACACAGCAGACCTCGGGGCGTGGATGTACACAAGGCAACAGGACGATAATTCGAATGATTGTTGCCAAGGACGGTAATTACACCTTCTCCTGGAACCCAGGCGTCTCATTCTTCGTGGAAACTCTCCTTCCGCCGCCTGCCTCCCTAACCCTGATTCCCTCTCTTCTCCTTATTTCTCTCGTTGTCTTTACTCATTGACCCTCTTTGTATGTATACACTTTTGGTATGATTTTTTTTCCTCTCTTATTTTCTTCTTTGGAATTTTTTCTTTGTTCTTTTGACTGTTTTCTTTCGTTCTTTCTCCTTTTTCCTTATTCCTTTCACCCATTATCTCTTACTCGCAGACATGCTTACTCTATTTCATTCTTTCTATTTACCTTTACTTACCCACACACCCTCGTCACTCACATGCACCTATTTATATAAATAAACATGCATAAATA
>NC_051400.1:51102552-51102725 GCF_015228065.2 Penaeus monodon
CGGCTGTTCAAAACAGATAATCCCCAAGAATTATGTGATGTTTCATCTCCAATTTCAGAGGTTGTGCTACCGACTTTTGATATCACATCGCCATGAAATTGAAATACTGAAAGAAATCTTTGATGTTTATATAATATGCATGGATAATGAGTTTTATTCAGTTGCCGACACAA
>NC_051400.1:51107972-51108048 GCF_015228065.2 Penaeus monodon
TCATAGGTTTTGATGCTTTGAACATCCGTCGTGTGATGTATTCCCGTTCCTCGCCATCGTTGTCGAAGAACACACG
>NC_051400.1:51109247-51110888 GCF_015228065.2 Penaeus monodon
TGATTCTCTATAGGGCTAAAGTCGGGATTCCACACGAGCACATGTGTCTGTAGACAAAACGTGATTATCGTTTGGCTTAGGGTTTGTGGCAATTGAAAGTCATACTGTTGAGTGGAACTACTGTGTAAACTTGGAAGCAGCTACTAGCCATTGTGAAAAGCTTCGATAATTCCTCTCTTACATGTATGCGTGCCAGGTTATCGTTCGCACAAATCATGCTGCTCTCCGATGGTTGAATACCGTGTAAAAACTGAGGTACAGTTAGCTTGTACAGTTGATATCAACATGACTACATTGATGGGAACATCGGACCAGGATGAACGGCCAATTCTAATGCACGCAGTCATCGTCCTTATAAAATAGATTGCCAATAATGTAACAAGAAGAAACAGTTGAAACCTGCGAAAGGACTCAAGTTAGAACGGACATGATTGTCAACAGTAAGAAGGCCTCAACTGCGAAAATATCGAGTATCGAACTAGTGTTAGGTGATGCAAGAAAGCAAGGACAAAGTAGGAGGTCTTAGTGCGTTTTACATGTCGTTGTCAGAGTGCCGTGATAATTGTGTTATGTTAATATGTTCGGTATCCTCTGCAGGAGAAGGATACAAAAAGTGCTTTCTCGGCAGATTCATAAGACAGTTAATACCACTTCTACTGAAGTCTAAGCAGCAGTGTTTCAATGGGTGTGGACACATGAGGATGTCTTTCATAGAGAGCTTGTGTGGAGAATGTGTCGATTGAGTGTAGACACAGGAAGAATTTCTCTTAAGAACCCTTGGTGGAAGGTTTCTTTGTTTTCGGGTGCTGAGAATTCGTGAGCTTCTGACAGGTTAAAAGGTTACAGGCGTCATGGATGCAGTCTAGCTAGTATTATAGAGCCCTGGTAGCAAAGGAAGGTTGTATAAACCAGTTTTTTCCTGTCGCATCAAAATGAGGGTTCTGGTTGCAGTCAGGTGCGAAAATGGTACTGCATGAATATTATGGTCTATATATGTGGCAGAAAAAAAGTAAAATAAAAATGTCAAGTGATGGAAATATTATATATATGTTTTAAATGAATATTGAATACAAGGATTATAGAAAATTCCTTACAGAGGCGAGTGGCAGAAGACTTACACCCTCGCATCTGCTTCGGCTCCCCCTTTCTCCCTCATTTCCTCCTTCCTCGACATTTACCTCATCCCGTCATTTACCTCTTCACCCCTGATGTATCCTATTCCCTTACCCCCTCATCTGCTTTGAGTTTCCCTCGGTACATGTGATGTCCTCCCTCATCTGCTCTCTCTCCATTTCCTCGTGTGGCCTTCTCCCTTCTGAATGTACGTCATCTGTTTCCTTTGTTTTCAGCATCTACTTTCCTTTTTACATTAACTCCTATCTCGTCATATGCCCCCCTTTCCCTGTTTTATGTTTACACTCATTTTCCCCGTCATCTCCCTCTTCAGTCAAGCAAAGCCATTTAAAATAGCCTCCCCTTCTACATTCTCGTACCCCCTACACCCTTAGCTGATTTGTGAAGGGTCCATAGAAATTACAGATGTAGAAACAGAATATGAACGAGCGTAAGCGGAGAGAAGACTGTTGAATCTTGAGAAACTCACGGCCAGGGAGGTGCATGGGGGTGAGTGAAGGCGGGGGA
>NC_051400.1:51110918-51111518 GCF_015228065.2 Penaeus monodon
GGGGGGGTGAGAAGAAGGAGTTTTTGGTGCCCCACAACAAGGAGAGGAAAGGAAAGAAATTGAGGAAGGGGATGAGGGCATGATTAAGGTTAGGGGAGGAGCATTCGAAAGAAAGGGTCAAAAGGTTCAAGGCCAGGAATAGTCTAATTAAAAACGAGGAGCAGGGTTGGGGGAAGCCACGTAGTAAAACGAAAAAAGAGTGTAGGGAGAGGACAAAGGAGACGGGGGAGGGGAAAAAGTTCTCTTTTCTAAATTTCGAAGTTTATAAATTTAGGGAAAAGTCCTTTCTCGAGCTTGCAGATTCACCATGACACAAACGGGCTAGAACAACATTGGCTGTAGCTTTACGTTTCTATCTCCATCCGTTTTTTTTTCTCTTCTACTTAATTTCATCTATTTTTTCTTGTTTCTTTTACTGTCATTAAAAAATGTTGCACGAGAAATCTATCCGCCTTGAAGTCTATAATACTACAAACATGCAACGTAATGGGCACCTGCACGCGCTCTCACTCATACAGAGAGACAGAATTGTTGCGGTTTTTCTTTATTTAGGGATTCAGGCCTCTGTTGCTAAGGTACAGCTGTTGCCATATCAGAGTT
>NC_051400.1:51111540-51111663 GCF_015228065.2 Penaeus monodon
TATCTATTATGAAAACTAGATTTAGGCCTGAAGAAAATTGAAATGACCTGCATTTGAGCAAGAACATCAGTTTGAACACCGATTTTCAATTAAGTCACTGAACGGTATTTTCTCCTATGCAGT
>NC_051400.1:51114948-51115567 GCF_015228065.2 Penaeus monodon
TTTAAAGTTATTTTGACTTTTTTGTGGTGACAATGAAGTTAAATTACAGGTGTGTGTTTAATCTCATGAATTATGGAAGGTAAAGTTGTCAACATGTTGAGTTGGAAGAAAGAGTAAAAATTGTGATTTTGGAATTTTCCACAGAACCATGGTGTCTTGGTTGATCTTGGTTGCAGAGATTCTGCACCATTGGATAATAGGTCATCTATGTTGGGGAAGATGGCGGGGTCATTTTTAACAATGGCAATCTCGGTAGTGAGGAGTAGCATGTCGTGTAAAGAGAGTCAACTTGGGGTTCGTCCGCACACATCATCATTAGCGGTGACAGTGACAATGAAACATCATTAATGTCATGCTATGTGCTGGAAGTAATGTCGAGAGAGATTAGGAGTAATATGATTCCCAAGAATTGACCTGAAATAGTAAGAAGCTGGAGTTTTCCCCATAACTTCCACCCACTGAGCGGTCATCAGACTGTGAGAGAGATGGAATTTTCCAGCATTTCTCTTGTTTTTTTTAATGGTGTGAAAGATGAATTCATCTGACTCATTGCTGACGGAGGACCAATTCGTGATATGGGGAGGAGGGACTGAGGTCCAATAGATTTTTCAAAGGTTTG
>NC_051400.1:51118986-51119191 GCF_015228065.2 Penaeus monodon
ACCTCTATCTGGAGCGACACTCTCTGTCTCAAAGGAGAAGCAAACCACAACTTCATCAGGTTGACTTTTGGAGAATTAATAAGCTACAATGTAGCAATGTGGGTCAACAGGAGTGCATATAATAAAACAGCTCAAGTGAGGGGAGGGGTATTTGGGATAAAGAAAATAGTAAAATGAAGAGGGGGTTTGATGAGTGGTGTAGTTG
>NC_051400.1:51138275-51138368 GCF_015228065.2 Penaeus monodon
AATAAAGGGGGGCTATAGTGGCAGATTTTTACAATTCCTTTTTTAAATTCTTGTACACGCCACTCAATGAACTACATAGCTTCTCACTGTCAA
>NC_051400.1:51138652-51138736 GCF_015228065.2 Penaeus monodon
GTTGATTATCAACGCAAAATTTAATTTTAACGGTTTCCACTGGCATGGCGAAAAAACAATAGGGGGGGACAAAGCCCCGTTTTT
>NC_051400.1:51139311-51140692 GCF_015228065.2 Penaeus monodon
ACCGTGTAAAACCCTGAGATACAGTTAGCTTGTAAAGTTGGATCAACATGACTACATGATGGAACATCGACCAGGCTGAACGCCAATTCTAATGCACGCAGTCATCGTCCTTATAAACTAGATTGCCAATAATGTAACAAGAAGAAACCAGTTGAAACCTGCGAAAGGACTCAAGTTAGAACGGACATTGATTGTCAACAGTAAAGGGAGGCTCAACTGCGAAATCTAGGTATCGAACTAGTGGTTAAGGTGATGGAAGAAAGCAAGGACCAAGTAGGATGTCTTAGTGCGTTTACATGTCCGTTGTCAGAGTGCCGTGATAATTATATGTGAATATGTTCGGTATCCTCTGCAGGAGAAGGTATACCAAAAAGTGCTTTCTCGGCTAGGACATGAATTCATAAGACAGTTAATTACACACTTCTCTGAAGTCTAAGCAGCAGTGTCTCAATGGGTGTGGACACATGAGAGATTTCTTTCATAGAGAGCTTGTGTGGAGAATGTGTCGATGAGTGTAGACACAGTAGAATTTCTCTTAGACCCTTGTGGAAGGTTTCTTTGTTTTCGGGTGCTGAAGAATTTCGTGAGTTCTGACAGGTTAAAAGGTTACAGCTTCATGTGTATTGCAGTCTAGCTAGTATTATAGATCCTGGTTAGTCAAAGGAAGGTCGCATCAACTGAGTGTCTGGTTGCAGTCAGGGCGAAAATGGGACATGCATGAATATTATGGTTTATATATGTGCAGAAAAAAGTAAATTAAAAATGTCAAGTGAAATATTATATATATGCTTTTAAATGAATACTTGAATACAAGGATTATAGAAAATTCCATTAACAGAGCGAGTGGCAGAAGACTTACACCCTCTGCATCTGCTTCGTCTCCCCTTTCTCCCATCATCTTCCTCCTTCCCTCGACATTTACCTCCATTCCCCGTCATTTACCTCCTTCACCCCTATGTATCTATTTCCTTCCCCCCTTCATCTGCTTTGATTTCCCCTCGGTATATGCCTGCTGTCCTCCCTCATCTGCATCTCTCTCCATTTCCTCGTGTGGCTCCTTCTCCCTTCTGAATGTACGTCATCTGTTTCCTTCTGTTTTCAGCATCTACCTTTTCCTTTTTACATTCACCTCCTATCTCGTCATATGCCCCCCTTTCCCTTTTGTGTTTACCTCATTTTCCCCGTCATCTCCCTCCTTTAGTCAAGCAAAGCCATTTAAATCGCCTCCCTTCTACATTCTCTTACCCCCTACACCCTTAAGCTGAATTTCGTGATAGGTCCATAGAAATTACAGATTTAGAAAACAGAATATGACTGAGTAAGCGGAGAGAAGACGGTTGAATCTTGGAACTCGGCCAGGGGAGGTGCCTGGTGGGTGAGT
>NC_051400.1:51140796-51141419 GCF_015228065.2 Penaeus monodon
TGAGGGCATGATTAAGGTTAGGGGAGGAGCATTCGAAAGAAAGGTCAAAAGGTTGCAAAGGCCAGGAAGTCTAATAAAAACGAGGAGCAGGGTGGGGGGAAGCACGTAGTAAACGAAAAGATTGTAGGGAGAGGACGAAGGAGACGGGGGAGGGGAAAAAGTTCTCTTTTTAAAGTTTCGAAGTTTATAAATTTAAGTGAAAGTCCTTTCTCTGAGCTGCAGATTCACCATGCAACGGGCTTAGCAACAACGATGGCTGTAGCTTTACGTTTCTATCTCCATCCGTTTTTTTTCTCTTCTTCTTAATTTCATCTATTTTTTCTTGGTTCTTTTACTGTCATTAAAAAATGTTGCACGAGAAGTCTATCCGCCTTGAACTCTATAATACTACAAACATGCAACGTAATGGGCACCTGCACGCGCTCTCACTCATACAGAGAGACAGAATTGTTGCGGGTTTTTCTTCTATTTTATGGATTCAGCCTCTGTTGCTAAGGTACAGCTGTTGCCATATCAGAGTTAAAAACTTTTAAAAAAAATAATATCTATTATGAAAACTAGATTTAGGCCTGAAGAAAATTGAAATGACCTGCATTTGAGCAAGAACATCAGTTTGAACACCG
>NC_051400.1:51146062-51146234 GCF_015228065.2 Penaeus monodon
GGAGAAAAACTACAGTGCTTAAATTAAAATTGGTGTTCAAACTGATGTTTTTGCCAAAACAGGTTTTCAATTTTCTTCAGGGCCCAAATCTAGTTTTCATAATGATATCAATTTTTAAAAGTTTTTAAATCTGATATGGCAACACTGTACCAAAAAACAGAGGCTGAATCCT
>NC_051400.1:51146256-51146370 GCF_015228065.2 Penaeus monodon
CCCGCAAAAATTCTGTCTCTCTGTATGAGTGAGAGCGGTGCGGGGCCCCTTACGTTGCATGTTTTGTATTATAGATTCAAGGCGGATAGTTCCGTGCAAAATTTTTTATGCAGT
>NC_051400.1:51146436-51148325 GCF_015228065.2 Penaeus monodon
TAAAACTAAGCCTCGTTGTTGCTAAGCCCCTTGCATGGTGAATCTGCAGCTCAAGGGGAAGGGCTTTTACTTAAATTTAAAACTTCAAAAATTTAAAAGAAACTTTTTCCCCCCCCCCGTTCCTTCGTCCCCTCCCTACAACTTTTCGTTTTTCTAGTGCTTCCCCCACCCTGCTCCCCGTTTTATTAGACTTCTGGCCTTTTTAAACCTTTTGGACCTTTCTTTCGAAAGCTCCTCCCCTAACCTTAAACAGCCCTCTCCCCCTCCCCAAATTTTTATTTCCCTTTCCTCCATCCTTTGCACTCCTTCTTCTCACCCCCCCCCCCCCTTTCCTTACCTTTCTTCCTTTCCCCTTTTCCCCCCCCCTTCACTCACCCCCCGGGACCTCCCCTGGCCGGTTCCAAAATTTAAACCTTCTTTTCTCCGCTCTCATCTATTCTGTTTTCTAAATCGTAATTCTATGGACCTTCAGAAAATTTAGCTTAAGGGTGTGGGGGTAAAAGAATGTAAAGGGGGGCGATTTAAAGGGTTTGTTGACTAAGGAGGGAGATGACGGGGAAAATGAGGTAAACAAAAGGGGAAAGGGGCATATGACGAGAAGGAGGGGAAAGTAAAAGGAAAAAAAAAAGGTAGATGCGAAAACAGAAGGGAAACAGATGAGTACTTCAAAGGGGGAAGGGGCCACATGAGGAATGGGGAGAGATCAGTGAGGGAGCACAGCATATACCGAGGGGAAAACGAAAACAGATAAGGGGGGGAAATAATACATAGGGGTGAAGGAGGTAAATGACGGGGGGAAAGGGGTAAATGTCGAGGGGAAGGAGGGAAAATATGGGGAAAGGGGAACGAAGCGATGCAGAGGGGGTAAGTCTTCTGCCACTCGTCTGTTATGGAATTTTTTATAAACCTTGTATTCCCGATTCTTTTAAAAACATATATATAAAATTTCACTTTCATTTTATTTCCTTTTTTCTGCACATATAAAACCATAATTTCATGCATGCCCTTTTCGCCCTGACTGCAACCAGCACTCATTGATGCGACCTTCCTTGTAACCAGGGTCTTAATTAGCAACGCAATACACATGAAGCTGTAACCTTTTTAACCCCTCGAACTCACGCAAATTCTTCAGACCCGAAAACAAAAAAACCCTTCCCCAAGGGTTTAAGAGAAATTCTACGTGTCTACACTCCGACACCTTCTCCACACAACTCTCTATGAAAGAAATCTCTCATGTGTCCACACCCCTTGAGACACTGCTGCTTAGACTTTAGAAAGTGTGTAATTAAAGTCTATGATTCATTTCCTAGCCGAGAAAGCACTTTTTGGTAACCCTTTCCTGCAGAGGGAAACCCAACATATTCCTAAATTATACGGCCTCTGCAACGGACATGTAAAAGCACTAAGACATCCTACTTGGTCCTTGCTTTTTTCCCTCCCTTAAACCCCTATTTTGATACCCAGATTTTGCAGTTGAGCCCCCCTTTACGTTGACAATCAAGTCCGTTCTAAATTTAGCTTTTGCATTTCACTGGTTTCTTTTGCTACATTTTTGGCAAATTTTTTATAAGGGCGTGACTGCGGCTTAGAATTTGGGGTTCACCTGGTCGATGTTTCCCTCATGTTTTCATGTTACCAAATTTACAAGCAACGATTCAGGGGTTTTAAAACGGTCTTCAACCATCGAGGCAGCATGATTTGTGCGAACGTAACCCGGCAATACATGTAAAAGAGGAAAAGATCGAAGCTTTTCACAAAGGGTGAGTTTCCAAATTGCCAGTAGTTCACTAACAGTATACTTTAAATGCACAAACCCCGCAAACAATAAAGGGACGTTTGTTTCAGACATTTGCTCGTGGGGGAATCGACTTTTGCCACTATAGAGAACA
>NC_051400.1:51153120-51153572 GCF_015228065.2 Penaeus monodon
ACAAATGTTGGCCTTGGACCAATTTTTTTAACAGGGATGGATTTTATATGGGAAGCTACTACCAAAGGCCTTTGGAAAACGCCCGTTTGCTTTGCGAATGTTTTTTTATCCTTTGGTCTTGGTTATAGTCTTTAAGCTATCCCTTGGTAGTATAGCCCCCGTCTTTCTGGAAACAAGAAAAACGGGTTTTCCCGCAGCGGGGCCCTTAAAAAAACTTTGGAATTTTGGTAAACAAGGACCAGTCTTATCCAAAGGTTGAACTGCCCCTTTTGCCTTTTGTGAAAAAAGGGGGAGTTTTACCCGGGCCAAAAAACTTTGCCACCTTTGGGCCCGGTTTCCCTTTTAACCCGGAGCCGTTTTTTCTTTCGAGTTTCCCCTGGGGGAATTTTCGGGAATGGTTTTAGGGAGTTAGAAAGGAAATTTTTTTAAAATTTTAAAAAAGTTCCAAAAAT
>NC_051400.1:51186647-51186809 GCF_015228065.2 Penaeus monodon
TTATTTGTTAATTCGATTTAGTCCTGCTTTAGAAGAAAGTTTATTTTAAAGATTGTTGTTATTATCATCTGCATTAATTATATTTATAGCTTGTTTAGGAGCTAATTTTGAATATGATTTTTAAAAAATGCATTATCTACTTTCAGTCAATTGAGATTCATA
>NC_051400.1:51196605-51197030 GCF_015228065.2 Penaeus monodon
CTCTCAAAAAATCACAACCCCATCTTTAAATATAAACACAGTACAATAAAAAATAATAAAAAAAATTATAAATATAAAAAATAATAAAAATATTATATCATACACCAAACAAATATATGTGTGTGTTTTATAAAAAAAAATTTAAAAAAATAAATTTATATTATATAATAATTTTTAATAAATTATATTAAAAATATATAAATATATCATATAAAAACTATTTTATAAAATATAATAAAAAATTTTTTATATAATATATATATTATTAAAATTATATATAATATATATTTTAAAATTTTTTAAAAATATTTTATATATTTTTAATATATTTTTAATATATTCTATATTTTTTTTATCTTTTTGTTTGTGTGGGGGGGTGTGTGTGGGTGTGTGTGTGTGGGTGTATTATTTTTAATATATACATA
>NC_051400.1:51197065-51197637 GCF_015228065.2 Penaeus monodon
GTGTGTGTGTGTGTGTTGTGGTGGGTGTGTTTTTATATTTTATAATTTAAATATTATATTTTAATATATATGTGTGGTGTGTGGGTGTGTGTGTGTTTTTTATATATTTATTATTCATTTTTATATAAAAATTTTATATTATATATTATATTTATTTAAATTTAAAAATATTTTTTAAATTTATAATTTTAATATATATATTTATATATATATGTTGTGTGTTGTGTGTCTGTGGGTTTTTTTATATTATATAATATATTTATAATATTTTAATATATATAAAATATTTATATAAACACACCACAACAACACACACAACAAATAATTATAATATAAAATTATAAAAAAAATTTTTAAAAAAAATAAATAAAAAAATATATCAAAATAAAAAAAAAAAAATATTTTAAAAAAAAATAATAATAAAACACACCCCACACACCCCACCCACACAAAAAATATAAAAAAAAAAATTAAAAATATAAAAAACCCACCACACACAACCAACACACATTAAAAATTTATATATATAAATATTATATAAAATAAAAAAAATTAAAATTTTTTAAAATAAA
>NC_051400.1:51197680-51198026 GCF_015228065.2 Penaeus monodon
AATTTATATATATAAATAAAATATATATATATTATATAATAATTTTATATTAATATTATAATATATTATATTATTACTATATATATTTTTCTTTATATTATTTTATCAAATATATTATTATTTTCTATTTTTATATATATTATATTTTATATTATTTTTTATTTTTATATTTTTCTTATTTTTTTTTATATTTTTATTTTTTTTTTTTATTTTTATTTATAAAAAAACCCCACCCTTTTTGTTTTGTGTATGTAATATATAATATTTATATATATGTAAATTATAAATATTATTAAAATTTTAAAATTTTATATAATATATACATGGTAATTTTTATGTAGGGTTT
>NC_051400.1:51201055-51201341 GCF_015228065.2 Penaeus monodon
GAAAAAGGGAGAGATCCTCCCCAGGGGGGAAAAATTTTTTAACTCCCCAAGGCAGGGTTTTGGGCTTTAAAAGGGGGGGGGGGAAAATTTTAAGGGGCAGGCCGGCAAATTTTTTCCGGGGGGCCCCGGCAGGGGGAAAAAAAACAAAAAAAGGGGGTTTGGGGGTTTTTGTTTTTTCCCCCCCCTTTTTGCAGTTTTTTCCCCCTATGAAATTTCCCAAAAGGTTTTTTCCCTCGGCAGAAAACTTGTGCGCCGTCTGTTCCCCTCTGACGGGTATTTTGGGTGC
>NC_051400.1:51202546-51203070 GCF_015228065.2 Penaeus monodon
GCCAAACCGGGTTGATCCCTATCGTCGTTTTGGACCTGCATATTTGTGTGGACCACCCGATTGAGTCATTTTCCACTCTTGGAGTTCTTGCATCCGACAGCCCCAAGGGGTTCTGAAGTCTTGCCTTTGGTTTTTGGCCATTTGGATTGGTTGGCTTGCTGGATTCCGATGACTCTGAAGGCCATGTATGGCATTTACTTGTTGATTCAGCCTTCGAATCCGGCCAGGTCGCAGGGCCAGGTGGTGTCTGTTCCCTTGCTCGCGTGGCTCTTGGGCTATTGAGGGTGTATCAGGAAATAAGCATTGGACATTATCACAGCACCGGTCCCCGGCAGGGCAGGCGGTTGAGTCTGATTCTCCCATGCTGTCCTTGGTATTGCAGAGTAAATGACAATCAGTTGGCCCGGCCAGGTCACTCACGGCGAGATTCAAATTGTTAACTGGGTGATCGGATGGAAGAAATTTTCACAATGCACCAGGCCGGACAAGGAGAGATTAAACGGAGTGGGGGGGTATTGCGGAAC
>NC_051400.1:51220770-51220851 GCF_015228065.2 Penaeus monodon
TAGGGAATGTGTGTGGGAGGGTTTTTATATATAATTATTAAAATATTTTAATATTTATTATATTTATTTATATTTAAAAAT
>NC_051400.1:51221048-51221113 GCF_015228065.2 Penaeus monodon
AAAAATAATTAATAATAAAAATTATAACACCCAAACACAATTATTTGTTTTTATAAAAATTTAAA
>NC_051400.1:51222456-51222532 GCF_015228065.2 Penaeus monodon
CCCCCTGTCGCCCGCAAGGGGCCCCCCACGATGCTTCCCCCCAGGGGAAGGGAAAGGGGGGGGGGGCTAGTACAAC
>NC_051400.1:51222612-51225087 GCF_015228065.2 Penaeus monodon
TCTTTATACCTCCCCCCCCAAAACTTTACTTCCATTTCCTAATTTTTTCCCCGAACTACGAGTAATTTGTATTTTACAGTCCTTGTCCGCCCTTTCATAAAACAATTCATAACTTTTTGCCTGCCCATCCCCATTACGTCTATAACGAATCCAGTGTTATTTTGGATTATCGAAAAGGGGAAAGTCAGTGGGGTAGATTTTTTCAGCCATGTCCCTTCGGGTTTTTCAAAAAAGGCACTGTTGCTTTTAAGTATGCGGAAGACTCGTGGCCCATCACCCCCCTAAACGAAAAAAAAGCCAAACCCCACACATCCCCTTTGAAAAACCCATAATTAACACCATCCCTTTAAAAGCCCTTTTAAAAAACCTATAAGGTAAACTAGGTTACTTGTTTTTCTTTTAATGCTTTCATTAAAAAAACATTAATTCTTTCAAAAATTTTTTAGTCAAGGAAGGGGAAAAAGTAGTTACAATACTTAGCTTAGAAAAAATGCACATAAAGAAAAGGGTGATCTTGGCCACCCTGAATTCCCGCATGGCGAGGGATCTCTAGGACTTCCCTTGTGAAAAATTCGATATTTTTCTTCTCTGAAGCCCAATCAGGTCCTGGTGATGTGAGCTCCCTCAGCCCGGTTGGACGAGGGTGACGCCCCTTAACACTTTACAGTCCCAACACATATACAAAACAGTAATGCCTAATTTTGGGTAAAAGGGTTAGAACTTTTACACCTTTTGTCAAACAACTAAAAACCCGAAATTTAAATATTAGAAAAAGGCGGGGGAAAAGGGCAAAATTCAAATGCTAAACCAATATGTTACATTTTTCATATACTCACAAAAATCAAAAAAGGGGGGGGTTTAAACTTGTGTCTGAGTTGAGCAAACCCAAAGAAATCGAATAAAACAATCATAAAAACACTTACTAAAAAGGGATAGTTTACAATTTTTTGGATCGTGTTTTGGGGCCTTTCACATGGGGGAACTCATCATCACCACCCTCTGGGGTCAAAAAAACTTTTCATCTCGTCCAGATATTTTTCCCCCACTCGTCACATTTACATTTCCTCTGTGAATGGCCGAGGGTCAAAATTCTTTGGACAGGTGACCCCCTTTTTTACCCGAGTTCCGTTGGACTTCCCTTCCCCACAACTGGTTTTAAAACACCTCCCGTTCCTGTCCCCTCTTTTAAAAAAGACCGGGTTTTTGTTTCCCTGTTCATATTCCACGGGGGAAAGGGGACTTGTCCCCCCTTAAAGTGTTTCTTTTGGTTAATATGCCAATACGCGGACTTTTGTCTTAAAAATTACCTGCCACCTCTTTAATTTCCCACACTGCCGTCCCCCCTAATAAACCGGGGGGGGCCCACGCCTCTTTTACCGTAGTTTCTTGTGTACCCCCCGGGTTCTTTCCGCCCCATGTCATCGTAGAGAAAACACACATCCCCAAAAGGTCGGATCTGTGAACATTTCCCCTTTCTGGTTAATTACAAATTTCCAAGGGAACGGGCCAGACTCTCGCCTTTTTTAAGCACTTGCAAGGCACGCTGACACCGTTTTGCCACCTTTTTGGGCCGAAAGACCATAAATAAAATGACACCCAAAAAACCCGGGAAAACCCAATGGAAGTTTTTGCTCCCGGCTGAAAATAAATGGGTGGGGGTGGTTCGTATTAAAGGAGTGATAAGTGTTTTGACCCCATCTGAAAAAAACCCAATTGTTCACCCATTCTTGTGGTTGTGTTCGACCCAAAATATGAAAGGTGGCCCCTTCATGTCCTGTGAACCCGCTCGCAAAACTTTTGGGAAATTCTGGGGGGTTAGGAAAGGGGTTTAGTGGGGTTTTGAAGGTTTAAAGGGGTTTTCGCACATTTTCCTCCAAAAGGGGTCACTTTTGGGAATTCGCGTCCTCGGGCACAAACCCAACTTAAAGGGGCAGCCAAAGCTAGTGACAATAAAGAGTAAAAGCATTAAACCCACGTCTCACTGCACTTTTCAGGGAGTGCAAAAAATGCGTATATCTGACACCGATTCTATTGTCAATAAACCCTTTATTCCCATTTTGAAAGGGGGGAAAATTTCAGTTAAATCCACAGCAAAAAATCAAAGGGGGTCTATGTATTTTTTTTGGGAAAATTTTTTCAACATAAACCGCCGTTTTACTGGGGAAACCCTTTTTCTTTTGGCCCAAAAGGGCCCCCAGTTTGAATATATTTTTGGATCTTAGGGTTTATGATTGCGATGAAAAAAAGTTTTTCCCGGTTTTGGAAATATGGGCTTCAAAATCCAGGGTGAGCAGGGAGTAAAGGCTGTCATGGACAGTAGTAGTGCCGTGGAACAAGGATTTTTGGAAAAAAAAAAACTTGGGATTTTAATGACCACCCTTAGTTTCCCCCTTTTGTGGTACAATCATTTTTAAAACATCAAAAGTCATCCCTACCCCGTTTGTTTTTTGGGCAAAGTACCCCCCCTCTAAGTAA
>NC_051400.1:51225106-51226598 GCF_015228065.2 Penaeus monodon
AATTTAACCCAAACTTATCCTTTAGCTGCTCTGCTCAAAAACAGTTTCCTTTAAAAAATTTCAAAAAATTTTGGGGCCATGGAGGGTTTTGGTTTTTTTAATTTTTTTCCAGGGTGAAGCGTTGACCGCAGCATTTGTGACAAAGGCCCCTCGGTATTAATGGGCCCTTCCCGGTCTATGAATAATGTTGAACTGGTACATATTTAATTTACAAGGGTACCTCGCTACTCTTGCATTTCCGTGGCCTTTTGGGAAAAAATAAAATAGAGGTCGATGATCAATAACAATTGGGGCAAACCACGTTTTAAACAAATAGGCATCGAAGTGTTTTTACGCAGAGACAAAGCCCTGGCCCCCCTTGTTTAGTTGTGGGGTAAATTCAACTCTGGCACCACGAAGCTTACGAAATAAAAAGCGAGGGTCTATCACCATTCCTGTGGTTTCAGTTTAAAAAAGGGACCCCCCCTTTCCCAAAACCCATGATCTGTGGTAAAAAAAAAGGTTTTGAAAAATCTGAAAAAGCAAGAAAAAAGGAAACGGTCATTTAATTTTTTGACGTAACGAAATTAAAAAAAATTCTCGCACTCTTGGGTTTTCCAAATGAAACCCCCTCCCTTTTTAGTTAGATTTTGGAGCGGGGCCCGCGGGTCCACTGAAGGCTTTCAAATTCCCTCTAAAGAAAAACCCGGGCCCTCCCCAAGAGAGCCCCCCACTTTCCTTACGTGGTTTGAGTAGAGAGTGTTCCGGATGGGTTTGGGCTTTTAGGATTAGGCTTTATGCCTTGACGACACAACCTACCCCAGGAAAATTTAAATTCTGGGTTTTCCAAAATACACTTAGGGGAAAAAACAGTTTTAAAGCCCGCCTGGGCATGATAGCCAGGGGCGTCCCCAGGTCCGCAAGGAGTGTCCCCGCCGCACTAGGAAAAAATTTCATCATCGAGATAGATACCGCTTGGGGCCAAGACTGGGGCCAAAACATTATTCAAACCCCTTTTGGGAAAGTAGAAGGAGCCGTTGATAGACCAAAGGAAATTGGACAAAATCCAAAAACCCCCTTCCATCCGAGAAGGGGTTTTTTGGGTGTTTCTGGAAAAGTTAAAAGGGCCAAATGCATCTCGTGCATTTAAGTGTGGTAAAAAATTTTGACCCCCGGGAGGGGGTCCCATTGGCTATCATTCGAGGTATAGGATAACAGTCAGAACGGGTTTCTGAATTCACAGTCTAAAAAACCACACAAATCGCAGTTTCCCATTTGGTTTTCGCACTAGAACAACAGGGCGCCCAAATTGGGGTGCGATTTTTGAATCACCCCCTTTCCCCCATTTGAAAAACACATTTCTCTAATGGTATCCTCAGTGGCCACAGGAATCCTCCATTGCTTCGTCTTACTAGGGGAAGCATTTCCTGTGTCGATGTGATGGTACACCCCTGTTATTTTACCCAGGTCTAAGTCATGCACGGCAAACAGCTGGTCATGACGTCTAATTACT
>NC_051400.1:51229103-51231217 GCF_015228065.2 Penaeus monodon
TTAACAACCCCTTTATTGTGACAGATTTAGGTGAGAAATGTCAAGGGCTCTGATTTTATCTTCCAATAATCTAGACCATGAAATGCCTTGGGGGGGATCAGTAACTGGTTTGCCTCTTTCACCAAGATTGAAATATTCACCTTCAACTGCACAAACTGCCAATGTTATCGGAAGGACCCAAATTAATTGCCTCTTCAGTCATATTTATCACTTCTACAGTTCCCACACTCTTATTACCACTTGTCACAGACCCATTTACTTAAAGGCCCTTTTTAAGTCTCTTGCCATCCACGACCACTGATGGTATTGACGGTGTGTCGCGGGATAGTGAACTAACTTCCCGTTTGATATAAGAAGAATAGTTACTCGTTTGTACATAGACCTCATTGAGTGTCACCTGTACGCTCTGCAACCCTTGTTCAACACATTATCTGTAAACCATTTTAGCATTGACCGCGAGGTTCTCCATTCATCGCCGTCACCAGTGGCAGAGCACACTCCTTCCAATAGACGATCCTTCCATTACCTGGACGTGTTATATCAAAAGGACCTCAAAATTCACATCAAACAATAAGTCTCCAGATAATTGTCACATTGGATACGAAAATCTATGAGACAGAGGATAACTGTGCGATGCGAAGACTTTATGTAACACGCATGATCTCATTGGACTCCCAAGAACTGCCGTTAATCAGGAGTGGGTACATCTTTTTCCCATTTCGTTAAATTCAAACTTTCTAAGAATCTGATTTACGAGTGACCAAAATTGCACCAGTATCGAAAAATCCTTAATAAACCCCTTTTCCCTGAAACCTGTACATATTTTTGACTACGGCCTCCACATCCGGTATACTATAGTGCTCAATGCTTACACCACATCCCGGCAACACTGAGGCCCTCTCCACCATTTATGCCATACCTTTTTAGTGTTGTATCGGCATCACCTTGCTCGGTAACATGTTGCTGCAATGCTGCGTGTATGGCCTCATCACCACAGGTCCAGGCATCCCTCGGCCCCGAGGTTTCCGCGCACCAATGTGATGTGTGCCGCGTAAAACCGCGCATAAAACACAAAAAGGTCGCTGATGCATCCCTGTCTCCTCCGTGCTACAAATGCGTCAGGACTGTAGTGAACTGCATGCAGAGGTAGTTAGCACGCACGCCCGAACCTGACCATGGGTCTAGCTGCCTCGTAATAACTGTGGGAAAACTTTTTAACTTCTTCATCAAATGTTGTGGCTTTAATGCGAAGTGCTGGTTAGTCAGGCATTTTAGATTACTAATAAATGTGACAGTAATACCGACTACAAATCCAGGCCTTCCCATGCTGCTGAACTTAGGCCACGTGCGGTTTGCTGGGTCAAGCATATTGCCAAAATCCCGAGGAGATGACCTTCTCTCTCCCGGCATGGTCATAGCCTCTGGACCACTCATTCCTATATCATGTCCAAAAATATTCTCGCAGTGCACACTTGAAGAATACCAGGAATTAGCATAGAGGAAACTCTAGGGAGCACATATATGCTGGCTAACCTTGAGTGCTGATTGCGCGACGGACTGAGCTCTCGCTCGACATACCTGTATATGAGGCATATACCCGCCCATACAAACCACTGTGAGGTCCAGAGCTGATGGTCCTGAATTTGTGTGCCTGAGAAGTAACCGATTACTATCAAGTACACTTTTCCGATATCATGGTTAGCACTTTACCATTCCATAAATGTGCTAAAGTGTGCCCACCGCTCTAATTCATTTCTTGGCAAATGGTTAAATCCTTAGAGGAGAATCTTCTCGTTCATCATTAGCCCTGCACGAGACCATTCTTAAGCACATATACCCTTTCCCGACGTGAAGGATTCCTTCTGTCTTCAGCAGAACAATTTCGGATTCTTAGACTTGCATTTCCCGTATCTCTCCCTTACGCCTATCTGAGCCTTTGAGTCAGCCGTAGCAAACATAGGATCATTTTTGCACTCTTCCATTTTGCCTACTCGGCCAAACTAGCTTAAATTGCAAATTTAGTACCTTGTCACCACCACGTTATTGTAATGCCCAACCGTAAAATCCACTTGCAAAGGGTGAGAATAAAGTACGATCCAAACGCAGGCACCAAT
>NC_051400.1:51231611-51231695 GCF_015228065.2 Penaeus monodon
GTTCCCGTCGTCGCTATAGGGCCCCACCCACGATGCTTTCCCCCACGGGCAGGGAAGGGGGGGGGGACTAGTACAAAAGAAATA
>NC_051400.1:51232340-51232417 GCF_015228065.2 Penaeus monodon
TTTGTACTAGTCCCCCCCCCCCTTCCCTGCCCGTGGGGGAAAGCATCGTGGGGGCCCTGTAGCGACGACAGGGGAAC
>NC_051400.1:51232834-51235000 GCF_015228065.2 Penaeus monodon
TGGTGGCCTGCGTTTGGGATCGTACTTTATTCTCACGCCTTTGCAAGTGCTGCATTTTACTGTATTGGGCATTTACAATATACGTGGTGGTGACAAGGTACTAAATTTGCAATTTAAGCTAGTTTGGCCGAGTAGGCAAAATGGAAGAGTGCAAAAATGATCCTATGTTTGCTACGGCTGACTCAAAGGCTCCAGAGGCGAAAGTGGAAGATACGGGAAATGTGCAAGTCGTAAGAATCCCGAAATGTTCTGTGAAAGCAGAAGAATCCTTCACGTCGGGAAAGGGGTATATGTGCTTAGATATGGTCCTCGTGCAGGAGTAATGATAAACCAGAAGATTCTCCATCTAAGGATTACCATGTGTCAAGAAATGAATTAGATGCGGTGTGGCACACTTTAGCAGCAAATGGAATTGGTAAAGTTGCTAACCAGGAATATCGGAAAAGTTTACTTGATAGTATCGGTTACTTCTCAGGCACAACAAATTCAGGACACAATCCAGCTCTGGACCTGACACAGTGGTTTGTATGGCTGGAGGAATATGCTCATGATACAGGTATGTCAGAGCGAGAGCTCATTCGTCTCGCGCAATCACGCACTCAAGGTTTAGCCAAGCAATATATGTTGCTCCCTAAGTTCCTCTATGCTAATTCCTGGTATTCCTTCAAGTGTGAACTGCAGAATATTTTTGGACATGATAATAGGAATGAGGTGGTCCAGAGGCTGATGACCCTGCGGAGAGAGGAAGGTCAGTCTCCTCGGGATTTTGCAAATGCTTTGACCCAAGCAAACCTGCACGTGGCCCTAAGTTCAGCAAGCAGGGAAGGCCTGGATGAGTCGGTATTACTGTCACATTTTATTAGTAATCTAAACATGCCTGACATAATCCATGCACTTCGCATTAAAAGCCCACAGACATTTGATGAAGCAGTTAAGTTTTCCCACAGTTATTACGAGGCAGCTAGACCCAGTGGTTCAGGTTCGGGGCGTGCCGTGCTAACTACCTCTGGCATGCAAGGTCACTACAGTCCTGACGCAGGTAGCACGGAGGAGCCAGGGATGCATCAGCGGCCCTTTTGTGTTTTCTGCCGCGGTTACCGCGGCCACATCACATTTGCGTGCCGCCGGAAACCTCGGGGGCGAGGATGCTGGACCTGTGGTGATGAAGGCCATACACGCAGCCATTGCCAGCATGGTACCGAGCAAGGTGATGCCGATACAAACACTAAAAAGGTATGGCAATAATGGTGGAGAGGGCCTCAGTGTTGCCGATGTGGGTGTAAGCAGTGAGCACTATAGTATACCAGATGGGAGGCCGGTAGTAAAAATATGTACAGGTGCGGGAAGGTTGATTAAGGGATTTTTCGATACTGGTGCCAATGTGTCACTCGTAAAATCAGATTCCTTAGAAAAGTTTGAATTTAAGAAATGGGAAAAAGAAGTACCACTCCTGATAACAGGAGTATCTGGGGAGCCACTGGAGATCATGGGCGTGGTTACATTAAGTCTTCGCATCGCACAGTTATCTCTGTCTCATAGATTTTTCGTAATCAATGGTGACAATTATCCTGGAGACTTATTGTTTGGATGTGAATTTATGAGGCGCTTTGATATAACACTCCAGTGGGTAAGTGGAAAGGGATGCGTCTATTGGAAGGAGGTGGCTCTGCCTACTGGTGACGACGTGAATGGAGAGTCAGCGGTCAATGCTAATGGTTTACAAGATAATGTGTTGAAACAAGGGTTGCAAGAGCGGTTACAGTTGACACCAAATGAGGTCTATGTAGCAAACCGAGTAACTATTCCTTCTTATAGCAAACGGGAAGTTGTAGTCACTATCCCGCGAACACACCGTCAATTACCCTCTGTGGTCGTGGAGGCAAGAGACTTCAAAAAGGGCCTTTATGTAAATGGGTCTGTGACAAGTGGTAATAAGAGTGTGGGAACTGTAGAAGTGATAAATATGACTGAAGAGGCAATTAATTTGGGTCCTTCCGATAACATTGGCAGTTTGTGCAGTTGAAGGTGAATATTTCAATCTTGGTGAAAGAGGCAAACCAGTTACTGATCCCCCCCAAGGCATTTCACGGTCTAGATTATTGGAAGATAAAATCAGAGTCCTTGACATTTCTCACCTAAATCTGTCACAATAAAGGGGGTTGTTAA
>NC_051400.1:51237471-51237955 GCF_015228065.2 Penaeus monodon
AGTAATTAGACGTCATGACCAGCTGTTTGCCGTGCATGACTTAGACCTGGGTAAAATAACAGGGGTGTACCATCACATCGACACAGGAAATGCTTCCCCTAGTAAGACGAAGCAATGGAGGATTCCTGTGGCCACTGAGGATACCATTAGAGAAATGTGTGTGTCTATTGCGGAAAGGGGCGTGATTCAACCATCGCAGTCAGATTGGCAAAGCCCTGTTGTTCTAGTGCGAAAACTTAATGGGAAACTGCGATTTTGTGTGGATTTTAGACATGTGAATTCAGTAACCCGTTCTGACTGTTATCCTATACCTCGAATAGATAGCACAATAGACTCGCTACGGGGGTCGGAAATTTTTACCACACTTGATGCACGAGATGCATATTGGTCCATTGAACTTTTGCCAGAAGACAGGCCTAAAACAGCCTTCTCGGATGGAAGAGGTTTACGGGAGTTTGTCCAAATGCCCTTTCGTCTATCAACG
>NC_051400.1:51238275-51238415 GCF_015228065.2 Penaeus monodon
GATGGCCGGATTCTTTAGACGACACGTGAAAGACTTCAGTGAGATCGCAGCCCCGCTCACAATCTAACTAAAAAGAGAGCGTTTCATTTGACACCCGAGGGAGAAGTCCTTTAATGTTTCGTCAGAAATTAAACCCTCCA
>NC_051400.1:51240056-51240215 GCF_015228065.2 Penaeus monodon
GACCCAAAAGTTCATCTGTCTCGAAGAAAGTTTTGCCATAAATTTCTGCAATTCGAGACCACATCACCGAAAATGACAAATGTAAGGCTGTTGCAATCTCCCGAAAGGACGCGATGCGGTCACCGGCTCAGGAAGATTCTTCTTTGATACATTGCCTAT
>NC_051401.1:0-5000 GCF_015228065.2 Penaeus monodon
TTAATCGGGGTTAAAAAACCCCGGGGGGGGGGGTTTCCCTTCCCTTTTCCCTTTCCCCCTTTTTTTTTTTTTTTTGTTTTCTTTTTCTTTTCTCTTTTTTTTTTTCTCCTTTCCTCTGTTTTTTTTCCCTTTGTCTTTTTCCCCCTCTGTTTTTTGGTTCTGTTTGTTTGTCTGTCTGTCTGTCTGTCTGTCTTTTTTTCCCTCTCTCTCTCGCTTCTGCCCCTCTCTCTCTTTCTTTTTTCCCTCCCCCCACCCTCCTTCTTCCCGACCCTCTTCCCCTCTCTTTTCCCCTTTTCCTCTTTCTCTCCGTCTCTTCCCCCCCCCTCCTCCCTCTCCCCCTCCCTCCCCCCCTCCCTCCCCTCCCTCCCTTCCCCCCTCCCTCTTCCACCCCCCTTCCTCCCTCCCCCCCCCCCTTCTTTCTTCCCTCCCCCCTCCCCCCTTTTTCCCTCCCCCCCCTCCCCCTTCCCCCCTCCCTCCCCTCCCACCCCCCCTTCTCCCCCCTTCCCCCCCCTTTTCTCCCCCCCCCCCTTTTCGCCCCCCTTTTCTCCCTCCCCCCCCCCTCTTTCTCTCCCCCCCTTCTCCCCCCTTTCTCTCCCTCTCTCTCCAAAGGTCCAGCGACAACGAGCGCAACCATTAGCAGTTTAGTTGTGTGACAATACGCCCGGACCACTCATGCCGTGTTACGAGGGGGGTATTGTGCTTAACTTCTAATGGAGGGATGGAGGGGTTCTATTTTTCTCTCTCTATATATATTGGGGGTTATCGTTTACTCTGTTATTTTTTATGTTGTATTTAGTTTTATTCCCCTTTTTTTTTCTTTTGTTTCTTTTTTTCTCCTATTTTGTTTGCTTTTTTTCTCTTCGTTTTCCCCCCTCTCCTCTCTCTCTCCTCTCTTCTCTTCCCCTCTCTGTCTCCTCTCCCCCTTCCCCCACCTCTCTCCCTTCCCTCCCCCCTCCCTCTTTCTTCCCCCCACCCCCCCTTTTCTCTCTTCTTCCCCTTTTCTCTCTCTCTCTCCTTTTTCTCTTGGGTATCGATTATGTTTTTCTCCTTTTCCCAGCTTAAAAGCCGAATAAAAAGAACTATACAAATGACAGCCTCTCTCAGGGGGGGTTGGGGGGTTGGGGGAAAGGGGGAGGGGGAGGGGGTGTCTCTCCGTGCCCTTTCATCATGAGTAGCGCTTTCGTGCCGGGAAATTGGAATGTTATGGGGATTCTTGTCTTCTTCTGTTTGTCGTCTTTTGTCTTCTTTCTCCTCCCTTCCTTTCTTCTTGTCTCCCTCCCTCCTCTGCTTACCCTCTCCCTTTTTTTTTCTCTTTATTTTCTATCTCTCTCTCCTCTCTCCTCTCCTCTCTCTCTCTCTCTTCTCTCTCTCTCTCTCTTTCTTTTCTTCTCTTTTCTCTCTCCTCCTCTCCCTCCCCCCTCCTCCCCTGTCCTCCCCACTCTCCGTCTCCGTCTCCTCCCTTCCCCCATTCCCCCCCCCCCCACTCACTCCGTCTCCCTCTCCCTCCCCCTCTCTTATTTCAGGCCAGAACGACAGGCATCAGAACTTCCTCTCGGGAAATATAAAGAAAAAAAAAAGAAATACAGTTGTAACGATCCAGACTACCTGTTTTAGTAGATTCTTAAGATTCTAATATATTTCGGACGGAGTAAGATTACAAGCTCCACGGCCCGAGATCCATATCTTCGGGACCAGATAAATGTTGCATCATAATTTCCCTGCAATTGATAGCTCTTTTAATTCCCGAGATGGAGGAGGGGAAAAAGATTAGAAATAGATTTTATGGAGGGTCCCTGTAGTTAGGTCCCGCTGTTTTATTTTATTCTTTTAATTTCAATTTTTTTTTTTTAGTTTCTACAAAGTATAAGAGCTCTAAATGAAACAGAAAAAAAATGAAGATAGTTATTTCATTTTAGTCATCTAGTGAGCGAGCGAACGAGCGAGCGAGAGAGAGAGAGAGAGAGCGAGAGAAGAGAGAGAGAGAAAGGAGAGAGAGAGAGAGAGAGAGAGAGAGAAGAGAAGAGAGGAGAGAGAGAGAGAGAAAGAGAGAGAGAGAGAGAGAGAGAGAGGGGAGAGGAGAGAGAAGAAAAGAAGGGGAGGGGAGGAGAGAGACGAGAGAGAGAGGGGAGAGAGAGAGAGAGAGAGAGAGAGTGAGAGAGCGAGAGAGCGAGAGAAAGGAGAGAGAGAAAAGAGGGGGAGAGAGAGAGAGAGAGAGAGAGGAAGAGAGAGAGAGGAGGAGAGAGAGAGGAGAGAGGGGAGGAGAAAAGAGAGAGAGAGAGAGAGAGAGGGGAAGAGAGATGAGAGAGAGAGACGAAGAGAGAGGAGAGGGAAGAGAGAGAGAGAAGGGAGAGGAAAGGAGAGAGAGAGAGAAGGGGAAAATGAAGACGAGAGAAAGGAGAGAGAGGAAAGAAAAGAGAGAAGAGAAGGAGAAGAGAAGAAGGAGAAGGGAAGAGAGAGAGAGAGGAGAGAGAGAAGAGAAAGAAACAGAGACATGAAGAGAGGGAAATAGACAGAGACATCTATCTGTTACCACCTCCTCCCCTCCCCCCCAAAAAAAAAATCATTATAAAGTAAAGTTTTCTGGCAAAAAGAAAAATGAAAATAAGAAAAACAAGGAAAAGAAGAAGAAAGAAGAAGAAGAAGAATATGAATAATAATAAGAAAAGAAGGAGAAGAAGAAAAGAAAAAAGAAGAAAAAAAGAAGAAGAAAATGTCAATAAGAAAAAGATGAAGAAAAAGAAAAAAAGAAAAAGAAGGAGAAGAAAAGAAGAAAGAGGAAGAAAGAAGAAGAAGAAGAAGAAAAAAAAAGTATAATAATAATAAAATAAATAATAATAATAATAAAAATAAGAAGAAGAAGAAGAAGAAGAAGAAAGGAAAAAAAGAGGAAGAAGAAGAAGAAGAAGGAAAAAGAAGAAGAAGAAGAAAAAAAGAAAAAAGAAGGAAGAAGAAAGAAGAAGAAGAAAAAGAAGAAGAAGAAGAAGAAGAAAGGGGGAGAAGAGAAGAAGAAGAAGAAGAAGAAGAAGAAGAAGAAGAAGAGAAGAAGGAGGAGGAGGAAAAGGAAAGGAAAGAAGAAGAAAAGAAGAAAAAAGAATGAAGAAGAGAAGAAAAAAAGGAAAGAAGAAGAAGAAGAAGAAGAAGAAGAAGAAGAAAAGAAGAAGAAGAAGAAGAAGACAGGAAAAGAAGAAGAAGAAGAAGAAGAAGAAGAAGAAGAAAGAAGAAGATAGAAGAAGAAAGAAGAAGGAAAAAAAAAGAGAAGAAGAAAAAAAAGGAAAAGAAAAAGAAAAAGAATGAGAAAAAGAAAAAGAAGAAGAAGAAAAGAAGAAGAAGAAAAAAGAAAAAAAAGGAGAAGAAGGGGAAGAAGGAGGGGGGAGGAGGAAGAGGAAGAGAAGGAGGAGAAGAAGGAGAAGGAGAAGAAAAAGAAAAAAAAAAAAAAGAAGGAGAAAAAAGAAGAAGAAGAAAGAAGAAGGAGAAGAAGGAGAAGAAGGGGAAGAAGGAGGAGGAGGAAGAGGAAGAGAAGGAGAAGAAGAAAGAAGAAGGAGAAGAAGGAGAAAAAGGAGAAGAAGGAGAAGGAGGAGGAGGAGGAGGGAAAAGGGAAAAGAAGGGGAAGAAGAAGGAGAAAAGGGGAAAAAAAGAAAAAAAGAAAAAAAAAAGAAAGAAGAAGAAGAAGAAGAAAAAAAGAAGAAAAGAAGAAGAAAAGAAGAAAAAGGAGAAAAAAAGGAAAAAAGGAGAAAAAGGGAAGGAGGAGGAGGAGGAAGAGGAAGAGAAGGGGAAGAAGAAGGAGAAGGAGAAGAAGAAGAAGAAAAAGAACAAGAACAAAAGGAAAATGAAGAAGAAGAAAGGCCCCCTGCACTCACAAATAATAAATATAAATGAACGAAACGGGAATAATAAAAGAAAGGAAAAGAGAAAAGAAATAAAGTGTATACCTCATCCTATTCTTTTTTTTTTTTTTTTTTCTTTTTTTATATCTTTCCTTTTTCCCTTTTCCTCTTTTTTTTTCCTCCCCCTCCTATCATATCTTTTTTTTTTCTTTTTTATCACCATCATCATTTTTTCTTCTCTCCTCCTACATCTCACTTTTTTTTTCTTCCTTCTTTACACCCCCCCTATCTTTTCTTCCCTTCCCCCTCCTCCCATCATCATCTTCTTTTTTTTTCTTTTTCTTTATCCCATCATCATCTTTTTTTCCTCCCCTCTCTCATCATCTTTTTTTTTTTCTTTTTCACCATTATCTTTCCTTTTTTTTTTTTTTTTTTTTTTCGTTTTTCATCATTATCTTTTCTTCATCACTATCGTCATCATCTTCCTATTCTTCTTTATTTTTTTTTTTTTTTTTTCATCACCCCTATCTTTTATCATCATACCTTTTTTTCCCTTTACCACATCACCCTTTTCTTCTTTTCCTTTCCCCTCATCTTTTCTTTTTCTTCATATACCTTTTTTCTCTTCATCACCATCATCACCATCTTTCTCTTCTCCTTCTCCATCATCATCTTTCTCTCCTTCACCATCATCATCTTCTCAACAATGCAACAAATCCCATATCCTTTCTACGGCAACAAGCGCCTTGCAGGATTTCATATTGTAAGGTTATTGGGGACAGAGTCCTTTACGTTTCGTCACGGGAAATTGCATGTTGCATACATTGCAAGGAGGGAGGACGGCCTTCGAGATTCTCTCTGTAATTAGTTGTAGAAAAGGTGTTTTTTTTATTTTGTTGTTGTTGTTGTTGTTATTTTATTATTATTATTATTATTATTATTGTTATTATTAATATTATTATTATTATTATTATCATCATCATCATCATCATCATCATTATTATTATTATTATTATTATTATTATTACAATTATTATTATTACTATTATTACTATCATTACCATTATCATTACCTTTATTATCATTATCATCATTATCCTTATTACTGTTTACTATTATTATCAAACCATCACCATAATAAGAAATAATAAGGAAGAGAAGAAAAAAAGGAAAAGA
>NC_051401.1:10000-12500 GCF_015228065.2 Penaeus monodon
TCCGGAGATCTGGGTGGACATGACAGAAGCGCGATGTCGGGATGTTCACGAAACCAATCTTGGACAACGCGGCTGGTATGGACGGGGCTGTTGTCCTGAATAAGATAGAAGGGATCCGTTTCAGGAAGCACCATACCCCTAACTGTTGGGAGGAAAACTTCATGAAGGATTTCTATATATTGCTATACATCTGCTGCAAGTAAACCAGCCAGGGCCGACATCCGTCAGCTCCCCGACACCGCTCTGCATCCACCCAAAGAAGCCTGCGGTGATTCGGACTTTCCTCGCGATCACATTCTCTGGTTCGAATCCGTTAAAGGATACCACTGCATGAGACATAAAAATAATTTCTCTTAAAACAAAGAACCTTCTTCAGAATATCGAGCGAAGGGGGGGTATCGTTACCTACCCGTTGTTTTCTTGACTGTAGTGCGCTGCCGCTCCTACTGCTCCTCTTGGCAACCCACACCCGCTCAGCATCATCCTAAACCCCCGCAAAATGTCCCTGAGATCAATATTACAAATATGGACCAGGGCGTGAGGATCCTGACGGAGACACTGACGGCGGCGCTGCAGAAGGTACCGCCTGACGGAGGCGCTGCAGGAGGAGGGTGGAGACGCCCTGGACATTTTTAGGTTTTTGAGGAGATTTGGCCCAAGCTAATCGAGGCAACGACGTCACGATGTCCCCCTCGAGGCCTGCGAGTGATAACGTCAGTGGGTCGCCCTCGTAGATACGGGGATAGCAAGATGGCGCCCAAGATGGCGACGGACAAGGCAGAGGGAAAATCTCCAACGGGCATTTGGCGCCAAACCCCTCAGCTAGCCCACGGAAACAATTTTTATCGTTTATTTAAATTTATGTATATTTGTTCCCTTCTTTTACTGTTTATATTGTTTTATGTATGTTTTTCTTCATTAAACCTCCTTTAATTTTCAAAATTCACGGCAATCTACAGATAAATTTGTATTTATAGAGAAACATTTAGAGAAGGCAGACGACGTTTAACGAGGAAATGAGTCTAGATGCGCGAACATCTCCTTTGCGCACGACCTTGTTTGCATAAATAAGGTCAACCACCTTGCTGGAGTTGCGCACAGGCATCGGCTCATTAACCACTATCCTTCAGATAACCGCCGTTGTTCTCTGATTTTATAATTTTATTTGTGCTTTTGTTTTATTTTACGTGCATTTTATGGAATCATACAGTGAGTCTGCAGCATTAAGAGGTATTGTTTTTACTCGTTTTGGTTCATCTTTACGGTATGGACGCACTAAGCTAGGGCAAATTGAAGATGATATTCTTGTAGAGAACAAAAAGTTACAGTCGTCGGTACAGGAACTAATTTGCAGACACGAACGGTAACGCCACAAATTAAGGAAAAAGGTCGCGGACAGCGCCGCTCAGTCCACTCGGCGCTCCAGCAGCTAATTCCACTCGCTCGGCGCGAAAGAATAAGTTTCCGCGCAACTCGCACACCGTCTTCTGTGGTACTGCGCACCTACGTCATCACAGTGTCACAGTGGGGCGGCAGTTTATCAGAGATTTTAATTGCTCATTAAAGTTTTAGTATAATATTCGAAATATGATGAAAATATACATGGCCATCTATTTACTGTTCATATATATTTGTTTTTAGCCGTTTTTACGTAAAAAAATCGTTTCCATGTTTATTTTCTCAAACCTAACAAGATTTTTGATTGCTTAACTACTCAAACCACGCAATCAGTGCTTAAGCTATTTCGAGTATGCAATTAACACCTGCACATTTCTGGAATACATAGAAGACCTGCCTCAGTCTTCTCAGTGACAATGACCGATGTGTGTCATCTGTGCTATGGTGGTGTATTAGACTTCCACTCTAAATAAATTTCATGGAAAAACAGAAAACCTTATCATTTTTTTTTTTACAGAATCATGGACTTTTATTGACTGAAAAAAGTGTGAAAAGTGTAGTGCGATTTGTAGACTAGATATTACGAACATCCCGGATTCCAATCAAAGGCTGCATCGGTTCCTCCTTGCCGCCGCTAATTTGTACCCTCCGCTGTAAGGTACGTCGTCATATCATATTCGTTTTTTTTCTTTTGTTTTACACTGCAGAAGAGATAAAAAGAGGGGGGTCCTTGGCTAAGTAAATAAATATGCTGGTAAGACAAGTAAAAAAACAGACCTGTTTCAAGCTCTATCTTGCCGTACATATCGAGGTGAAGAGAATGTTTGCCGGGGGTTGTTGGGGGCAGAGACCCCCGTCAACCCTCCATCTTTCCTAATTTTTATGGCGGGCATAATCGAACACTCGTATTTTTTTCATCATAAATATGTAGTTTGGCTCCGAAAAGTAGCATTCTTTGATCTTCGTAAATATGAAGTTTGGCTCGCATTTCCTAAAGTCAAATTTCTTTGCATTCATAATTTCCTTTGGTCCTTAACTGACACTCAAATCAAACTGAGGCCACTTTATAACCCCCCCCCCCCAACCCCCGGTTCCCCACGTT
>NC_051401.1:20100-22600 GCF_015228065.2 Penaeus monodon
TAATCATCAATAACGGTATGCTCATGTTTGAGCAGCCGTGGACCTCTCCACCATCCTTCGCCACTAAACTCGATCTTACGCTTTTCTTTCCACTTGTACCATCGACAGCCCGCAAATATCTTTGATATTGTCGCTCAGTCTTGTCTTCGGTTTGCCTCTTCCTCTGTTTCCTATCACCATCCCTGTCAGCAAGTTTTTCTCAAAAATTTTATTTCCCTCATTACATGACCAATAAATTTTAATTTCCTCTTGTTCAAGATATCCAACAGTCCGTCTTTACAATTTATTTTTCTCAGCACTTCATCATTCTTTCTTCTTCTCTGCCCAAATAATACGCAAGTACTGTCTGTAACACCACATTTCAAAACTATTGATCTTTTTCTTGTCTATCTACTTCAACACCCAATATTTACCCCCCCCCCCCCCGCCCACGAACGAAATGCGAACCCGGGCCGCCCTAACGAAACACGCGCACGCTACCGATCGAGCTATCGTAGCCCAAGCTTTCACATAATCGATGAAACACAGGTATAGGTCTTTTTGATATTCTGTTTTTCTCTATGATCAATTTTAAATTTAGAATCTGGTTTCTGGTACCCTTTCCAGGGCGAAAACCTGCTTGTTCGTCTGCAATTTCCTCTCTTAACTTCAACTTCATTCTTTCAGCAATAATTTTCAACAAATTTTTTTGCTGCTGTGATTTATTAATGCAATTGTCCTATTATTGTTGCATTGGAGTGCGTCACCTTTTTTAGGTAGGGGAGAAAAGACTGATTTTACCCAGTCCTTCTGGCCATTTTCTTTCATTCCATATTTTTGTACAAGACTTTGTAGAAGAAGTATTCAACACTTTCGCCCAGCATTCTTAATTATTTTCTGCTGTTATTTCATCTATTCCGGGGCTCTTGTTATTCTTGACTTCTTTTATGGCTTTTATAACTTCGTCTAACAGTGGCGGTGGTTCATCTTCGTTGTCATTGAGTCTAATTAATGTTGTTGTTAGATCTTTATTCTTTTTGTATAAGTTGGAACAATATTGATTCCATCTATCTTTGATTTCTTTTCCATCACATAAAACAAGTCCCCTCAGTTTTGATAGTGTCCATAGTAGGTTTAAAATTTTCGTGTGATTTTTTCGTACCCTTGGTAGAGTTCTTTAGTTGTCTTATGATAGAACAGTTTTCAATTCTCTGGCAATGTTCATTTAAATATTCTTCCTTATCTTGTCGCAATAATCTTTGAATTTTTGTATTTTGTTTTTTGTAAATTATTTTTTTCAACTGGATTATTGATACCTTTTTATTTTAGGCATCTTCTTTTTTAAATTCCACTTAGTGTTCTTCAGATATCCAGGGGGAATTTGTCTTTTTCTTTTTGGCGATAGTTTCTTAAGCAGTGCTTAGCAGGGGTTCTTTTCCTTCTTCCCCTAACTCATTTGGTGTTTTATCATCTTCACATTGATTGAGTATTTCAAAATTTTTTTGACACTGTAATTCTGTAATTGTTATCAAGAGTTTTGGGAGTCGAGGTGGTGTTGGACGCTCCATCTTTTTGAGTCTTATTTTAAAGTCGATAGTTAGTAGTTGGTGGTCACTGTTGCAGTCCCGGCACCAGGTCTTTTTTTGGAATTTTTTATGCAAAATTTTCCATTTTTGGTTCAGCACAATGTAGTCAATTTGGTTGCGTGTTTTTGTCTGGTGAAAACCCCGGTACAAGGTGTCTTGGGTGGTGTTGGGAAAAATGTATTGGCTATAACTAAATTATTTGTACTACGATTCAATAAAAACTTTACCTCTTTTATTTATATCTCCAAGGCCGAATTTTCCACAGGTGTAATTCTTTGATTATTTTTTCCTACTTTGGCGTTGAGGTCTCCCATGATGATTTTTACTCTCTGTTAGGGATTGTGTCTAAAGTATCTTGGAGAGGTTATAAAAAATTTCCATTTCTTCATCACTTGCAATATTGGTTGGTGCGTAGCATTGTATAATACTAATATTATGAGGTTTTGCTTGTATTCTGACTTTTAAATGCGATCATTTATTGGGTTGTACACAAATTTGTGCAGTTTCAGTTTTTTTTCGTGAGAATCATAGCAACTCCGTGACTATAATTTCCTTCTTCTTTTCCAGAAAAAAAAACTGTCTTGTTTTCTTTAGTTTGAAACTTCCATTCTTTTCCAATTGGTCTCACTTATTCCTAGTAATTTGAATGTTGTATCTATCCATTTCGTTACAGACAGTATGTAATTTACCCCTCTCTTTCATTTTCCTTACGTTCCACGTTCCGATTTTTAATGTGTTTCTAATTGGACATGTTTTCTTTATTTCTTTGTCTTCCAGATGCATGTTAACATTGTCAGCCTGGTTGCCCACTGACTAACGCGCCCCTGATAACCCACGTGACGGGCGATGTGGTATGAATTATCGTTTCTGTATTTAATCATTGGTGTAGAGGTTTGTCAGGAGAAAATAAAAGTTGAGTGGAATCCCCCAGGCTC
>NC_051401.1:26555-31555 GCF_015228065.2 Penaeus monodon
CACACAAAAAAATTTACGAATAAGACAAAATACAGACGATGAGATCCCCAGCTTTTGCCAACCCAACAATTTCCATTGGCCTGTCCCAAACCTTCGAAGAAAATCGTCCCCCCCCCCTTCCCCTTTCCCCTTGACTTCACCTACCCCCCCTCTGACCAGCCAAACCCACCCCATAAATATCACGGAGGCAGGTCGGGCTGCTAATAACAGTCACATATACAGCGACGACGAAGTAAAAGGGAACTGGGGGACTCAGCCCAGTATCGGTCGTTGGGTAAACGGGGGAAAAAGGGGAAAAAAGGCGGGGGAAAATGTTCCCAAGGGGAGAGGGAAAAGGGAGGAGGGAAAAAGGGAAGGGAGGAAGTGGAGAAGAAGGGGGGGGTGGAAGAGAAGGGAGAGGAATGAAGGAGAGGAGAAGGGGAGAAAAGAAAAAGGAAAGTGGGTGAAAAAAGGAGGGGAATGAAGAGGAGGGAGAAAGAGAATAAAGTGAGAGGGGAAAACAAAGAAGAGGGGGGGGAAGGAGAGGGGAAAAAGAAGGGGCAAGTAAAAGAAAAAGGGAAAGGAAAGGGAAAGGAAAGGGAATGGGACAGAAAGGCAAATAAAGGGGAAAAAAGAGAAGAAAGGTCGAGAAGAAGAAAACGGGAAGGGGAAAGGGGAGGGAGAGAAGAAGGGAAGGACCGAAGACGAGAAGTTTGGCTAACCCCGGGTTGAGAAGTTAACTGTGATTTATTTTGGGGGAAAAGGAAGTTATAATCATATATCATATATTATATCTTATATATTAACATAAAATTTTATAAATATTATATATTATATAAAATTTATATAAATTATTATATATTATATATGTATATATATATATATATATAAAATATATATATATAATATTATATATATATAATATACCACAACAAAATATATGTGTGTGTGTGTGTGTGTAGTTGTGTAGGTGTAGTGTAAATATGTGTGTGTGGTGTGTGTGGTTAATATATTTTTAAAATATATATATATATATAATATAATAATATATATTATATTGAATATATATATAATATGAATATATATATATTATATATATATTATAATTTATATTATATATATATAATATATAATAAAAGTTTTGTGTGGTGTGGTGTATTTAAAATTTATAATTATATATATATATATTATATTTATATATAATATATATATATTATATATTGTCCTGGGTAAGACAAAAACGACCCGGGTTTTCCCTGAAAAGGATAGCACCCTATTAGTCCCTATACCAGGGTTGCGGTGAAATGTCGGCGCGGGGCAGTGGATATCGGGTAAAAAACCCCCTTCGTTTAGTTTATGTTCCCCAAAAATAAAGTCGGGCGTATACAGTGTAAACTTTTTTAAAACGGAGAAAAGCCCCTCCTGTTATTGGAGACGCGATTTGAGAAGGAGCCTGGGGGATTCCACAAAACTTATTTTTCCCTGAAAACCTTACACCAATGATTAAATACAGAAACATAATTAACCCAAAATCGCCCTAAGGGGGTTTACAAGGGGGCTTTAGCAGGGGGCAACCGGGGCTACAATTTTTAAACAGATCGGAAGAAAAAAAGATAAAAAAACATGCATGGTAAATTACATCTGTCTGTAACGAAATGGATAGATACAAATTCAAATATAGGAAAAAGTGAGCCCAATTGGGAAAAGTAATGAAGTTTCAAAACTAAAAAAAAACAAGACATTTCTTTTTTTGAAAAGAAGAAGGAAATTATAGTCACGGATTTGCTAGATTCTCAAAAAAAAAACTGCAGAGCAAAATTTGGGTACGCCCAATAAATGATGCATTTTAAAAGTCGGAATAAAAGAAAAACCTCAAAATATAGTAATACAATGCTACGCACCAACCAAATATGCAAGTGAGAAGAAATGGAAATTTTTTATAACTCTCTCCAAGAACTTTAAAACCAATCCCTAACAGGAGAAAAAAATAATCATAGGAGACCTCAACGCCAAAGTAGGAAAAAATAAAAAAAAAAATTACACCGTAAAAAATTGGGCCTTTGGAGATAAAAATGAAAGAGGAAAAAGATTTTTTTGAATTTGTGTACAAATAATTTATTTATACCCAAATACATTTTTCCCAACCCCACCAAGACATTGACCGGGTTTTTCCCCAGAAAAAGAACACGCAACCAATTGCACATTGTGCTGAAAAAAAAATGGAAAAGTTGCAAAAAAAATCCCAAAAACAAGCCCTGGTCCCGACTGCAAAGGCCCACCAACTACTAACTATCGATTTAAAATAAATCAAAAAGAGGAGCCCCCAACCCCCTCTAAAGCCGAACAAAACTCTTGATAACAATTACAAAATTTTACAGGTCAAAAAAATTGGGAAATACTCAAATCAAGTGAAGATGATAAAACCCCCAAATGATTTGGGAAGAAGGAAAAGAACCCCTGCTGGCCTACTAAGAAAATCCCCAAAAAAAAAAAAGACAAATTCCCCCCGGATTTTAAGAAAACACTAAGGGGAAATTTGAAACAAAAAATGCCTAAAAAAAAAGGTATCAATAATCCAGTTAAAAAAGTAATTTAAAAAAAACAAAATACAAAAATTCAAAGTTTATTGCGACAAGATAAGGAAAAATATTTAAATGAACATTCCCAGAGAATTTGAAAATGTTCATAATAAGAAAATAAAGAAATCTACCAAGGAGTACGAAAACACACGAAAAATTTTTAAACCACAAAGGACACTGAAAACTGAAGATGGACTTTTTTTATGTATGGAAAAAAAGTCAAAGATGAGGGGAAAAATATTGTTCCAATTTTACAAAAAGAATAAAGATTAAAAAAAACATTAATTAGATCAAGACAGCGAGGATGAACCCCCGCCATGTGGACGAAAATTTTTAAAAAATCATAAAAGAAGCAAAAATAACAAGAGCCCCGGAATAGATGAAAAAAAAGCAGAATAATTTTAAAAAAGGGGGTGAAATGTTGAATCTTCTACAAACTCTGTACAAAAATAGGAATGAAAAAAAATGGCCAGAAGACTGGGTAAAATCATCTTACTCCCCTACCTAAAAAAGGGGCGCACCCCAAAGCAACAATAATAGGACAAATTTCATTTAAAAGTCACAGCAGCAAAATTTTTTTGAAAATTTTTGCTGAAAAAAGAAGTTGAAGTTAAGAGAGGAAATTGCAGACGAACAAGCAGGTTTGCCCTGAAAGGGTACCCGAAAAAGATTTTAAATTTAAAAAGACATAGAGAAAAAAAGAGAACCAAAAAACCATACCTTTTTTCACGATTTTGGGAAAACTTTTTTACGTTACACGAATCCTTGAAAACATTACGATATGAAGTTTCCAAAACACATCTCCAAAATAATAAAAAACCTTTTATGACCAACAACAAGCAGCTGTAAGAACCATAGGGTTAACAGAATGGGTTGAAGTCAAAAAAGGAGTACGACAGGGGTTTCATTCGCCCGACCTCTTTAATAATTCTGAAACAATTATGAGAGGTGCTCTAGAGAATTTTAAAGAACTGTGTATGTGGAGGATACAAAATATCAAAACTGAGGTACGCGATGATATAGTTTTTATTGCCCGAATATCACTGAACTCAACAACTACTAGATAAAATTAGAGAAACAAGCGAAAAGGTGGTTGTTTCTTTTAAAGCCAAGAAAACTAAGATATGAAGATTCAAAAATAATGGCAAGAAAAATGAGAAAATTACAATCAATGGGGAAAGATTTGGAAAAAGTGAAAGGTTCACTTTTTTGGGGCTGTTTTAACAATACATATGATGATTCACGGGATAAAAAGAATTTCCCTTGCCAAAAACGCCACAATTTCTCTCAATAACATTTGGGAAAGACCCAAGCATACCCACGACAAAGCTGAGGTTATTGAATTTATTAGTTTTCCCCAATTTCTATTGGTTTTTTAGTGTTGGGGTTGAAGTAGTAGACAAGAAAAAGATCAAAGTTTGAAAAGTGGGGTTTCAGACGAGTACTGAAAATTAGCGGCAGAGAAGAAGACGAATGAGAATGCTGGAAAAAAATGTAAAGACCGATGTTTGGGCATCTTGAAACAGAGGAAATTAAAGTTATTTGGGATGTAATGGAAGTAAAAGTTGAGAAAAAAATTTCGAAGGGGTGGGATAGGAAAAAGAGGAAGAGGGAAAACCGAAGTATATATGTATGTATTAATTATATTTAAAATATATATATATAAAATATTAAATATATATATATAATATATATGTGGTGTGTGTTGTGTGTGTGTGTGGGGTGTGTGGGGTGTGTGTGTGTGTGTGTGCATGTGCGTGTTTTTTGGGTGTGTGCGTGGGCGTGGTGTGTGGTGGGTGTGTGTGTGTGTGTGTATGGCGTGTGGTTTGAGAAGAACCCTGGTTTTGGGGGTTTTGTGTGTGTGTGGTGTGTGTGTGGTGTGTGTGTGTGTGTGGGGTGTGTGTGGTTTTGGGTGTGTGTGTATGGTAGTGATGGTTTTGTGTAGGTGTAGGTGTAGGTTAGGGTATAATGTTATATATAATAATAAAATATATATATATATATTATATATTATATATATATATATATATTTTTTTTTTTTTTTTTTTTTTTTTTTTTTAACGCCATTTTTTCCCCTGCAGGAAAAGGCCCCCTCTTAATTCACACTGAGATTATATAGGCAGGCCACCTTGCCGATGGATCCCTTCCTAATCAACCCCGATTTGTACCCCGGCGGTGATTCCCCCACGACACTGCGTTTGACTTCTAAGGCGATAGTGTTTTCTAGGAGGGCAACGAGGTGAAGTTTTCCCTTTCCCAAGGGGAAAAACGCGCCCGGCCCGGGACTCGAACCCCCCGAACTCAGATCCCCCCGTACATTTGAGTCCGTGCTCAAAACCCCCGGCCACCCCGGCCTAATATGTAATTTTTAAAAATTATATATATATATATATATATTTATATATAATATTATAATATATATAATATATATATATATATATA
>NC_051401.1:63181-73181 GCF_015228065.2 Penaeus monodon
CTCCCCTTTTAATAAATGACCTGCTTTTGATTTTTCAGAAACGGAACGCTGCCAATGTTTTTGATTCTACAGAGGTTTGATGATGATGATGATGATGATGGATGATGATGTTTTTGATGATGATGATGATGATGATGATGATGATGATGATTGATGATGATGATGATGATGATGATGATGATGATGGTGATGGTGATGGTGATGGTGATGATGATGATGATGATGATTGATGATGATGATGATGATGATGATGATGGTGATGATGATGATGGTGATAATGATGATGATGATGATGGTGATAATGATGACGATGATGATGATTGATGACTGATGATGATGACTGATGATGATGATGATGATGATGATGATGATGATGACGATGATGATGGTGATGATGATGATGGTGATGATGATGATGATGAAGATTGATGACTGATGATGATGACTGATGATGATGACTGATGATGATGATGATGATGATGATGATGAGAATGATGATGCTGATAATGATAAAAGCAGCAACAAGCATGATGATAAAGATAACAATAAGGTATAAAAATGATAGCATTTCCAATCCAATCTTTTATAAAACAGTTGAATAAATAAATCCATAACGATACACGTAGCATGTAAATGTATTCATGACATTCATGACAAGGGAAATTTCCCCTATGCTTTTAATATGTCAATATTTTCGAGTACCAAATTACGCATGCAAATGGTATACCTGATACTGGACACAGTAAGATTTTTTTTTTTTTTCAAGAAATGTGAAGGAATGTAATGTGGTGTTACTTTGTAAATTAAATGTTTTTAACGTTTGATTCATGTATTCCAAACTTCTTAATCATTTCAACTATGACATTCAGAAAAGTAAGAAGTATTGAGCTAGAAAAATATGGAGACATAAAAAAGGGTCAATCCAAAAAACAACCTATTTTACGAGTACATTGCCAGTTGATATTTGTGAAGACGCAGAATGGGTGAGAATAAAGAGGAATTTTTACGTTTCATCCCAAAAGAGAACTTCAAAGGCTTTGAAAATACAACATAATTCTAACAGAACAATACCTTATACAAAGCAAAAACTGCTTTCAATTGTTTGAAAGTAAATTAAGCAGCTAGATCTTCTAGACCAAGAATATACCCAGAAAATTAAAAAGATTGGATAGAGGAGTAAAAAAGAAAACTTTTTATAAATACTAGCAGGTTTTGGGGTTTTTAATCATGTGTTTCTAAAAACCGGCAAAATTAGTGGGGCCCACCCTTTTAAAAAAATAATCATCCTACCCAAAGAGCCTTTTCGCGCAAAAGATTGATGACCCATCCTTTTAAAAACCCAAATTTTCCTACCAATAGCATTTTAAGGGGGAAACGATGCCCCATCCTTTTAAATCAAATTTCAAGAAAATAGGATCTCGTTTGTCATTATTACCCCCTCGCCAAGTGTAAAAATTAATGAAAAATTAACTTATAATTCGGTTTACGTTCAATAGAAATGAAATCAGCGAAAAGCCATCCTATGCAGTCCAAATTTACCCCACTCATGGGTTGTGTCGAAAAAATAGCGTGTATATATATTAAAGTAGTACCTCTTTCTCAGGTAAATAATCTATAAACCACAGATTAATTTTTAAATTTGAAAATAAAGAAAATAGGGGAAATGAGAGGACTAAACCCCATCATTCTGTTGCAAACAATTTTCAAAATCGAAGAGATATTGAGGCTCACAAAAAGGGGGGCTTTTCCTATTGATTGAAAGGGGGCCAGACTTTTAAAACAAAATTTAAAAGGAAACTAAAGTTAAGTGACACCCACTGAAAAAAAAAATATTTTTCAAATTGGTTTTAAAAAGGTTGAACTTGGTCATCCATCAAGCAAAATAGAAAACTTCAAAAAGTTTCACATTTTAAAAAAAAAAAAAAAGTGATCTGGGGTTTTAGGTATCTGGAATTATTTTATCTTTGTTGTATCTCTGCAATGTATATATTTTTTTTTACGTAGAAATTCGTTTTTTGATTAGGGGTTTTTCCCTTCCAATGTCGCATAGTTTACTAATTTAAAAGTGTCCAATAAAAAAGCAAAAACTTTAAGGAAAAAAATAAAAAAGTAACAAAATAAACCAATCCCAAAAAAAAGCAAAAAAAAAAAAGCAAAAAAACTGTACGAATAACAGCACAAAAAACGAAACCTTTTCCCCTTAAACCCAGGTAATTTGATTTATTGTAGTTTACCATCACGTTGTCCTAAAAAAAAACGAGAATACGATCTGGTTGTGTTATGTCGAAAAAAACGAAAAAAAATAGCCCCTTTTCCAAAAAAAAAAAAAAAAAAAAAGGGAAAAAGAAAAAAAAAAAAAAAAAAAATAAAGACAAAATTTCCCTTCATATTTTTCGAATATTCATGAAATTTGAGTGTTTTTATCCAAAATCTGTAAAAAATTGTGGCCGGGTTCCCCGTCAGCCAGGGGAGGGGTGGGGGGGGGGTTTGGGTGGGGTTGTAATAAAGGTTTTTTTAATTTAATTTTGCCTGAAAAATGAATGATGAAAAAAATTTCTTCGCTGTAACTTTGATTAATTTCCGCTGTGGTGCCCGTTTTGGGCCTTCTTAAGCATCTTGTTCTTTAGTTTAATTATATGTACTTTTTATATATCAATATATTACATGTCCCACACACACCCACACACACAAACACACACCACACAAACACAGACCACACATACACACACAACACACACACACACCCCCCACACACACCACACACACACACACACACACATAATATATTTATATATATATTATAATATATATATAAAAATATTATATACATATTTATATATATATATATAATATATATATAATAAATATATATATAGAGAGAGAGAGAGAGAGAGAGAGGGGAGAGGGGGGGGGGGGGGGAGGAGGAGGAGAGAGGGAGAGAGAGAGAGAGAGAGAGAGAGAGAGAAGAGAGAAGGAGGAGAGAGAGAGGAGAGAGGGAGAGAAGAGAGAGAGAGAGGGGTTTTATATATATAGGATATATATAATATATATATTAAAATAAAAATATTATATAATATAATTATATATTATATATATATATAAAATTATTACGTGTGCGTGTGTGTGTGGTGTATGTGTGTTTATTATATATATATATAATATATTATATATTTAAATAATATATAAATAAATATTTATACATATATATATTATATATATAATATATAATATATTATAAAAAATATATATACAATATAAATAATTATACAAAAAATTTTAAAATAATTATATATATATATTATATAATATATATATAGAGAGAGAGAGAGAGAGAGAAAAGAGGGAGAGAGAAAGAGGAGAGAGGAGAGAGGAGAGGGGACAGAGAGAGAGAACAGAGAGAGAGGGGGTTTATTATATAATATATTATATTTTAAAATTATTTAATAAAATTATTTTAATATATATAAAATAATAAAAATATATTTTATATATATATTTTTATATTTAATAATATATATTATATTGTGGTGTGTGGGTGTGTGGTTTGTGGTGTGGGTGTGTTGGTGTGTGTGTGGTGTGGGGTGTGTGTATGTGGGTTTTAAGATATTATTATATATATAATAATATATATATAATAACATATATATAATAAATATATAATAATATACATACTATAATAATAATATAAATAAAAAAATTTATATTAAATAAAATAAGATATATATATATATGAATATATTATATATTATATAATATAATTTAATATTTATATATTTTAATATATATATATAATTATATATTATATAGTAAATATATATAATATAAATATAAAATATTATATATGTGTGTGGTGTGTGTGTGTGTGTGTGTGTGTGTGTGTGTGTGTGTGTGGGTGGTGTGTTGTGTGTGTGTTGTGGTATGTATATAAAAATATATATAATATATTTATATATATATATATATATATATAATAATATAATATATATTAATATATATAATGCAGACTAATGTATAGAAAATATCCAAAAAAATCCCCTCCACAGCAACTAACATCACAAACAATTTACAAATAAGACAAAAAATAAGACGAATGAGATACCCAGCATTGCCAACCCAAATCAATTTCCCTTTTTGGGCCCTTTTGTCCCCAATTTTCGAAGACTAATCGTCCCCCCCCGCTTCCCTCCCTTCCCTTTTCCCCTTGCACTTCACCCTACCCCCCCCGACGGCCAAACCCACCCCATAAATATCACGGAGGGCAGGTCGAGGCCGCTAATAAAAGTACATATACAGTCGACGATGAAGTAACGGGTAATTTGGGACTTCAGACTCCATCGGTCGTTGAGGTAAACGTGGGAAAAGGGACAAAAGGGGGGGGAAATGTTAAAAAGGGGAAGGGGGGAAAAAGGGGGAGGGGGGAAAAGGGAAGGGAGGAAGGGGGAAAAGAAGGGGAGGGGGGGGAAAGAGAAGGGGAGGAAGAAGGAGAGGAGAAGGGGGAAAAAAAGAAAAGTGGGTGAGAAAAGGAGAGAATAAAGAGGAGGGGAGAAGAGAAAATCAAGTGAGGGGGAGGAAACAAAAAAGGGGGAGGAAGGAGAGAGGAAAAAGAAGAGGCAAGTAGAAAAAAAAATGGAAGGAAGGGAAGGGAAAAGGAATGGGACAAAAGGCAAATAAAGGGAAAGAAAGAGAAGAAAGGTCGAGAAAGGAAGAAAATCAGGAAGGAAAGGGGAGGGGGGAGAAAAAGGAAGGGCCCAAGGACGAGAAGTTTGGCTAAACTCATGGGTTGATGAAATTAACTTATGATTTAGTTTTTGGGGAAAAGGAAAAAATTATATATATTATATATATATATATAATATATATATATATATTATATATATATAATATTATATATATGTATTATATAGACATTATTTTGATATAAAATATATACAATAAACATGGGTGTATATATATTTTAAATTAAATATTTAAATATATATATATATATAATTATTATATATAATATATATATATACACCACACACACATATAATGTGTGTGTGTGTGTGGTGGGAGGTGTATATATGTGTGTGTGTTGGTGTGTATATATATATATATAAAATATATATATATATATATATATATATAGAAATATAATATATATATATATATTATTAAAAATATTTTATATTATATATATTATATTTTATATATAATTATTTTAATAAAGTGGTTTTGGGTGTGGGTGTGTGTGGGTTTGGGGGTAATATTATATATATTAAAATATAATATAATTATATAATATAAAATATATAATATATATATTATATTGTCCGGGTAAGAAATAAACTGCACCCCGGGGTTCCTTGAACAAGGATAGCACCTATTTGCTCCTATACCCGGGTTTGGGTGAAAAAATGTCGGGAGCAGGGGAGGGATATTTGGGGAAAAAACCTTCGTTCTACGGTTTCGGGTTTTACCAAATAATAGTTGGCGTATTACAGTGTAACTTTTTTAAAAAACGGCAGAAATAGTTCCTTTAGAGGGAGACTGCGAGTTTAGAAGGAGCCTGGGGGGTCCACTAACTTTTTTTTTTTCCCGACAAAACCCCTTTCACCAAATTAAATACGAAACGATAATTCATACACATCGCCCCACGGGGTTATCAAGGGGCGCGTTAGCAGTGGGGAAACCCGGCGACAATGTTAAACATCATCTGGAAGACAAAGAAGATAAAGAAAAAATGTCCAATTTAAGAAACACATTAAAAAACGGAACGGGAAAAGTAAGGAAAATGAAAGGATGGGAAATTTCATACGTCTGTAACGAAATGGGTAGATCAACATTTAAAAAGGAATAAGTGAGACCAATTGGGAAAAATAATGGAAATTTTAAAAACAAAAAAAAAAGACAGTTTTTTTTCTGGAAAAGAAAAAGGAAATTATAGTACGGAGTTTTCTATGATTTTCACGAAAAAAAAAAAGCAAATGCAAATTGTTTACAACCCCTAAATGATCGCATTAAAAGTCAGAAACAAGCAAAACCCATAAATTTGTATTTAAAATGCTACGCACCAAAACCCAAATTGCAAGTGATGAAGAAATGGAAATTTTTTATAACTTCTCCAAGATAATTTAGACACAATCCCCAAAAAGAGATGTAAAAAAAACATCATGGGGGGACCTCAACCCAAAGTAGGAAAAAAAAAATCAAAAGAATTTCACCTGTGGAAAAATTTGGGCCCTTTGGGGATATAAAAGAAAGAGGTAAAGATTTTTTTGAATTCGTAGTACAAATAATTAGTTATAGCCCAATACATTGTTCCCAAAACCACCCAAGACACTTGTACACGGGTTTTCACCAGACAAAAAACACGAAACCAAATTTACTACATTGTGTGAACCCAAAAAGGAAAATGATAAAAAATTCCAAAAAAAAGACCTGGTGCCGACTGCAACAGTGCCCCCAAACAAAAATATTTTGACTTTAAAATAAAACTCAAAAAGTGGAGCGTCCAACACCACCTCGATACAAAAACCCTTTATAACAATTACAGAATTTCAGGTCAAACAAATTTGAAATATCAATCAATTGAAGGAAAAAAACACCCAAAGAGTTTTGGGAAAAAGGAAAAAAACTCCTGAAGCACTGCTTAAGAAAAAATATCGCCAAAAAGAAAAAAAAAAAAAATTCCCCCCGGATATCTGAAGAAAAAATAAGTGGAATTTAAACAAGAAGTGCCTAAAAAAAAAGGGATCAATAATCCAGTTTAAAAAGTAATTTACAAAAAAAAAAAAACAAAAATTCAAGATTATTGCGACAAGATAAGGAAGAAAATTTAAATGAAAAGCCAGAGAATTTAAAATGTTATCAAAAGACAATAAAGAACTCTACCCGGGGGGTACGAAAAAATCAACGAAAATTTAAACCCACTATGGACACTATCAAAAGAGGGTGGATTGTTTTATGTGATGGAAAAGAAGTCAAAGATAGATGGAAAATATTTTTCCAATTATCAAAAAAAAAAAGATCTAACAACAACATTAATTAGATCAATGAAACGAAGATGAACCACCGCCAGTTAGACGAAGTTTTAAAAGCCCTAAAAGAAGTCAAGAATAAAAAAAGCCCCCGGGAATAATGAAATAACAGCAGAACTAATTAAAAATGCTGGCGAAAGTGTTGAATACTTTTTTACAAAGTCGTAAAAAAAATGGAATGAAAGAAAATGGGCCCGAAGACGGGGAAAATCAGTCTTTACTCCCATACCTAAAAAAAAGGTGACGCACTCCCAAGCAACAATAATAGGGCAATGCCCCCAAAAAAGTCACAGCAGCAAAATTTTGTTGAAAATTTTGCTGAAAGAAAGAAGTTTAAGTTAAAAGAGGAAATTCGACGAAAAAAAGCGGTTTTCGCCTGGAAGGGACCCCGAAACCAGATTTAAATTTAAAATTTATCATAGAGAAAAAAGAGAACATCAAAAAAAAAACCTATACCCCGTTTTCATCGATTAGGAAAAACTTGGGACGATAGCTCGATCGGTAGCGTGCGCGTGTTTTTTTAGGGCGGCCCGGGTTTTGCATTCGTTCTGGGCGGGGGGGGGGGGGTAAAAAATTGGGGTTGAAGTGATAGACAAGAAAAAGACAATGTTTTAAAATTGGGTTACGGGAGTACGCGTATTGCTGGACAGAGAAAAAGACGAAAAGAGGGAAATGCTGAGAAAAAAAAATTTTAAAGACGGGGGCTGTTTGGGTATCTTAACAAGAGGAAATTAAAGTTTATTTGGCATGTAAAGAGAAGTAAAAGTATTTAAAAAAATTGCTGACAGGGATGGTGATGGAAAAGAGGGGAAAAGGGGAAAACCGAAGACAAGATGAGCGACAATATCAAAGATATTTGCGGGGTGTCGATGGTACAAGGGAAAGAAAAGCGTAAGATCGAGTTAGTGGCGAAGGATGGTGGAGGGGGTCCCCGGGTGCTCAAACATGGCATACCGTTAGAGATGTATATATATATTATATATATGTAATATATATATAATTAAAATATATAATATTTTATGTATAATATTATGTATTAATATATATATATAATTAAAATATATATATATATATATATTATATATGTATATATTATATTATATATTAAAATTATAATATATATATAATAATAAAATAATATTATAATATAATATTTTATGTAAAATATCCTATACATACAACATAAATCAGATGGTGTGTGTGTGTGTGGGGGGTTTCATTATAATATTATAATAAAATTTTTGTAATATATATATAATAATTATATATAACCCTTTTTTGAGTATTAAATTTAAATTATATATATATATTAATAAAATTTTTTTAAAAAATATACTTCTACTAAGTATATAATTTATAATATATAATATTTATTAAAATAAAAATATAATTAAAATATATATATAAATATATATATATTAATATATTGATATATATACAAATATAATATAAAATTAATATATATATATAATATATATATATTTTTAATATATACATTTAAATATATGTATATATTAATATTTAAAAATATATATAAAACACCTAACCCCCACCCCACCCCTCCCACCTGGGTCTGACGGGCAACCTGGCCATCAATTTTGACAGATGTTGGATAAAAACCCAAATTTCATGAATATTCAAGAACAATGACATGGAATTTCTGTGCTTTACTTGTTTTTTTTTTTTTTTCTTCTTCTTCTTTTTTCTTTCTTTTTTTTTTGCTTTTTTTGAGAAGGAGGGCTATTTTATTTTCGTTTTTTTTTCTGACGAATAACACAAAACAGATCGTATTCGTCTCCGTTTTCTTTTAGGACAACGTGATGTAAGCTACAATAAATTCTAAATATTAAACCTGGTAAGGGAAAGGGTTTCGTTTTTTTGTGCTGTTATTCGTACAGTTAATTGCTTTTTGTTCTCGCTTTTTTTTGTATTGGTTGTATTTGTGTATTTTGTATTTTTTTCCTTAAAGTTGTTGATTATTTATTGGTGACACATTTTAATTAGTAATCTATGCGACATTGGACGAAACAAACACTGCTACTACAAACAACGATATACTACGTAAAAAATATATATAGATTGCAGAGATACAACAACAAAGATAAGAATATGATATCACAGATACATATGAAAACCACGGATACACATTTTTTTTTTTTTAAGAGTGTGAAACATTTTCGACGTTTTCTATTTTGCTTGTTGATGACCAAGTGGTCAATGCCTTTGTAAAACCAAAATTTGAAAGATATTTTATTTTCAGTAGGATGTCCTTACACCTTTAGTTTCCTTTAATTGTGTGTTTGAAAGTCTGGCCCCTTTGCAATGGCATAGGAATGATCCTCTTTTTGATGAGGCCTCAATATCTCTTCGATTAGTGAAATTGTTTGCAACAGAAATATGGGTATGAGTCCTCTCATTTCCATATATTTCTTTATTGTTCAAGTTTAAATATTAATCTGTGGTATATAGATTATTTACCTGAGAAAAAGAGGTACTACTTTAATAATATACACGCTATTTTATTCGACACAACCCATGAGTGGGGTTAATGTGGACTGCAATATATGGCTCTTCAGCTGAGTTCATTATCTATTGACGTAAAACCGAATTATAAGTTAATTATCATTAATTCTTACACCTGGCTGAGGGGTGTAATAAATGACAAACAGAGATCCTATTTTGCTTGAAATTTGTATTAATAGATTGGGTCATCAGTTCCTCTGCTTGAAACTGCTAATTTAAGGTAGAAATTGTTTTAATAGGATGGGTCATCGATCAATTTTTGAAAAAGGAAAAGAAAAAGAAGGAAGCGCGAAACACCTGCTCTTAGTTTAGATGATATTTTTCATAGAGATGGGCCATCAGCTAATTTTGGCCGGTTTCGAATCATCATGATTAAAAACCCGATACATGCTAGTATTTATAACACAGTTTTCTTTTTACTCCTCTATCCAATTCTTTTTACATTTTCTGGGTATATT
>NC_051401.1:78181-80681 GCF_015228065.2 Penaeus monodon
CAATAATGGTCCACTCTTTATCATTTGAATCTCTCTGAAGTGAGATCTTGACATAGTAAAAAGAATTTCAATAGAAACTTCAAATTCTCAATATTTAAAAACCAATAGACTCTCTTTTAAACACTCCGAACTTAAATAAACGGATTTTATTTTTAGATTTTTTTCTATTTTTATATTTTTTTCTTTCTTTTGTATTTTACATATAATTTGTCTGATTAAATGCATTCATCTTTCTTAATATTCTTTTTTATTTTACGCGTCTTTATTTACTCGATTCACAATGTTTTACATTTACATCTCTGTTTATTCATATTTACATTTGTATATATTCACATTTACATTTCTGTTATTCACATTTGCACTTCGTAATTTACATATTTCCTTTATATTTACATTTTTGTTATGTCATTTTCCATCTTATTTATCTAATCAAATTTCTAATTTTAACATTTTATCCAATACAACATATTCGCATTTTAACATGTAGAATTGCCGACTTCACCATCATTATGCATGCAAAAAAAACCCAGAGTTTCGAACATGCAAAAAATTCACTGATCCCATAGTGACTGTTCGTTAAACCCGGAATAATTCCCACAGTGGTAGCCATCGCTTGGAGATATTTTCTATCTCACATATGCGATACTATTACTTTAATGTTATATATATATATATATCTATATAAATATATAATCTCTATATATATATATCATAAGTTATATATAGTTATATTTAAAGTTATATTGGTTAATATAAGACGTACATAACATATATATTATAAAATATATATATATATCTATTATATTATATATATATATATAATATTATATATATATAGTATTATATATATATATATTACTATAATATATATAACACAACACCACACACACACCACACACACTATCCATATATATATATTATATTATATATATATATGTATATATAGATATTACTAGATATATAGATACATTTTTTTTTTTTTTTTTTACATTACATATAATATTGTTATATACAGTTATATATATATATATACATATATATAACTTATATATAAATATATATAATCAATATATCTATATATTATGTGATATATATATATATAATTTGTTCTCTGCAGTTTTTATATATATATGTATATCTCCATATATATATAATGATATCTATCTATATTCTATATCATATATATATTATAAATAGATATAATAATATATACACACCAGCCACACCCACCACCCACACCACCACACGACACACACACATATATATAATCTATATATGATATATATTATATATATATATATATCTATCATATCTATATATATCTACATCCAATCTATATACCTATATATCAATATAATATCTCTCTATCTATATATATATATATATATCTATCTATCATATCTATCTTCCTATACATACACACACAGACAGCCCCACAGGCACACCCACACCTATCTATATATATATTATAATATATATATATATATCTAATCTCTATGTCTCTAGTCCTATCTATATATAATCTTGTGTGTGTGTGTGTTTGTGTTTGTGTGTGTGTGCGTGTGTGTGTGTGCGTTTGCGTGCGTACAAATTTTAGCGTATTATGTAATAAGTTGAACGTATTTTGGAGAAACTATAGAAGTGAATTATAATCAATTAAATTAATGCAGGGGGGAAGCCATGGTGCCAATCCTGCTGAAAATGAATTTTTTCAGATTTTGAGTAAACTTCAGTTTAAATACCAGTTTGACTTTGACAGATATTTCCTTTTCTATTAATTAAAGAATTATTTATTTGTATTGCAGTTTATGTTTATTTCGAAGCAAACGTAAACATACACACTAATATTTAAGAGCTACTTAGGGATAAATGATGGGAATCATCAGGACATTCATGTGTGTGTGTGTGTGTGGTGTGTGTGTGTGTGTGTGTGCTGTGTGTGTTGTGTGCATGTGCTTTGTGAGTGGTGTGTGTGTGGTGTGTGTGCGCGGGTAAGTGCATGTGTGTGCATGATTTTTGAAGCGTAAAATAGGACAAAGCCCAGCCAAGTTTCTATCCCTTCGGTCAGCTTCCGCTCTCCCACGGCAAAGTACAATATTTATGTTATCTACAAGGATGGAAATTTTTAGAGATAAAAGAAGGGAGATTCTCTTCCTCCGCTCTTCTTCTCATCAAGGAATAACATTCAAGCAGAAAATGAAGGAAGAAGGAGGGGAAGGGAGAGAAGGAGAGAGGGAGAGGAGAGGGAGGGGGAGGGGGAGGAGGAGAGGGTGGGAGCGGGGGAAAGGAGGTGGAGTAAAAGTCGACGAGCTGTGCCCGATAAATTTAAAATTCATTCAGCTGTGGATGACTTTCAACAGTTGTTGAGGTAGAGGAAAGATGAATGATAGAATATAATGGTTTTGTGGGGGGGGGGTCATTGCTGTTTATCATTTTTAACATCATTAGTGTCATGTTTCATCTCATCATCATCTCATCATCAACACGTAATTATTATTAT
>NC_051401.1:83181-101028 GCF_015228065.2 Penaeus monodon
AACTAATAATAATAAACACATAATATAATAATAATAATGATGTTAATGATCCTGATAATGATTAAAATAATAATGAAACTAATAATAATGATATATAATAATAATAATAAGAATAATAATAAATAATATAATAATAATAATATAATAACAATAATAAAAAAATAATAAATAAAATATAGCATAGTAATAGAATGAAAAATTGATGAGAATAACAATAATGATAAAAGAATAAGATAAAACAAGCATAAACATAATGAATAATAATAATAACAATCGTAATCATAATAATAATAATAATGATAAATGATAATAATAATAATAATGATAATAATATAGTAATAATAGGTCAATAACATAATATGCTTAATGATAATAATAATAATAACAATAATAATAATATTGTTTATTATTAATTATTATGATCATAATAGTAATATCCATTGACGATGATGAGGATAATAATAATAATAATAGTATAATTATGGTAATAATAACTAATAATAATAAATAAATAAATAATAATGATAATAAGACTAATAATAATGAAAATAATAATCATTATTATTATTATTGTTAGTTATTATTCATCCTTAGTAATAAAATAGATGATGCTTAAATGATAATAATAATAATAATATAATGATGAATAATACTAAGGAAACCTGTTTACATAAAAAAAAAATAATATAATGCTAATATCATAATAATAATCATAATAATAATAATAATAATATAATAATACAATACTGCTATTCCCTCCCCCCTTCCTCTTTCCTTCTCTGAGCCTCCTCTTCCTTTCTCCTTCCTTCCCCCTCCCCCCATCCCTCTTCTCTTCTTTAAGTCCCTCCCTCTCCCTTCTCTCTTCATATCCCCTTTTTTTTCCTCCTCTTCTTGTCTGATTCCCTTATTTTCGTACCCCCTCGGATGGTCCGTGTAAATAATATACATAAACTGACTGTTTAATATACAGTCTAGTGTACTTACTTCGCAGAAAAAAAAGGATAATGAAGTATAAGTAATCATGAACGATAACGATAGAACCAGTAATAACCATAATGATAATATAATGATGGTTATAGGATTCTCTCAGATTCGTAATTTGAAATTTTGTTGTGTGTGGTGTGTGGTGTGTGTGTGTGTGTGTGTTTGTGTGTGTGTTTGCTGCTGGTTGTGAGTGTGTGGGTGTGTGTGTGTGTGTGTGGGTGTGTGTGTTGTTGTGTGTGTGTGTGTGTGTGTGTGTGTGTGTGTGTGTGTGTGTGTGTATGGATTGTTGATTGTGTGTGTGTGTGTGTTGTTGTGCGTATCATTCATGAATATTTATATGCTGTAATGATTATATTTTGCACCAAAATAAATGGACTTCAGTAACACCGATATGATTTCAGGCGTGAAATGTTTGCGTAACGATGATGATGTGATGATGATGATGGTGTGATGATGATTATGATGATGATGATGATGACGATGACATGATGGTGGGATGATGGGGTGATGTGAATAATGATGACTTTGGTGATTATGATTAATGATGAAGATGAATGAATGGTGATGAGGATGGATAATGCTGATGAATACCTGATGGTGATGAGGATGATGGTGCTGATGATGGTGCTGATGATGCTGTTATGATGATGCTGGTGACGATGATGAGGATGGGATGACAATTATGATTGTTTTATCATAATTTATACTCATTATAATGATTAAGAGAAAAAAATCATTATAAACCAAAATGATTGATTACTTTTTTATTGCCTTTACTTTTCGTTTAGAGTTCGACAATCATCATTACCAAACGCACCCTCTCTGTATCTCCTGAAAGTGCTTCATATCATGAAAAAAACTGATATCCGCCATTGCCCTTCATTAACACGAAAGGGAAATGGCTTTCTCATTTCCAGGGCAGGAATATGCACTTGGGCCTTCTTACAATACTCCTTCAAGTATTTCTAGGGTCTCTCTCTCAGGCGGCGAGTCGGAAACGATTTCCCTTTTCCCTCCGACTTTCAAGAGCTAAGGTTAAGTTGGCATGTCGGAACAAGTGTCTTTGTGCGCGTATACAAGATACATACATATAAATAAACCAAGTCTTATTTCGTTTACATCCGAACCCATCCCCCCGTAACGCTTTGATACACTGGCGATACTGTTTGCCCTTTACGCGTACATTCTTTGGAATTGGTGACATATATATTTTTTCGTATGTGTCAAAGTGTATGGCTTCTTTCTCCATGATACAGTTTGATACACACCGCCAGCCAATTCAGAGCGCGACTCTTTTTCAGATAGATTTCACGGAGTCACTGATAGGGATTTATTTTCCAATAATTACGAATCGCATCGTAATTTTGTCATATAAACTTTTTATTGTAAAGGCACATAAAAATGCTTTCTGTTCCTTTTTTAGCAGTCATCCAATACATATTATTCTATATGGTGAGATTTAAGTCAGGTCCATGACGTCGATGGAACGACTGGTAAGAATTCCCAACGTGTCCCGGTCATATGACTGGTATTGACTTCGGTGGGATGAAATTTCTTCTAAATCTTTCGTACGTCTATGATATAACCGTACAAGCTCAAAACATAAAAGGACATCTTTGTATATCTTGATTTTGTTTGATATAATTTTCAATCAATAAATCAAATAAATGTCCCGTTGATCATTTGAATTACCCAATTAATGGATTTTGGACACGGAACTCACTCGCGGTGGATAGGTAACTTCTAATATCTTATACAGCTTCCAGTTTCATATGAAGAACAATATATGTAATAAATACATAAAAGAGGGAGAGAGAGAGAGAAGGATAGCGGAGAGAGAGAGAGAGAGAGAGAGAGAGAAGAGAGAGAGAGGAGAGAGAGAGAGAGAAGAGAGAGAGAGAAGAACAAAGAAAAAAGAAAAGCAAGAAAGAAAAAAAAAACATATTGACTGAATCTCAGAAATACATTTAAACTTGCCACAGCCATGTTGAAGGTAAGAGTGGCGTGTATAAACATATAAAGTTGTAGAGTAACAGTACTTTTCCATATTACTTAAAACTTCCACATGTTTTTTACTTGTAATTAAAAATTATACTTGCATATTATTAAGTAGTTTAAATTGTGTTTTTCTGTTGACTTTTTTATGTGAAATACAATAAATAATTTTCTCATTTTTCTCAAACTTTGTGTGTCAGTAACCAACTTTACATTGGTATAGGTGTTTTTTAGTGACCGTGATAACACCTTGAAACAATGTATCATAGTGTAAAGGGTTCGGGATGCTACAAAAGTTCCTATAACATTCACAAACCACGCATACACACAGACACACACACAACACCACCCATATCACGTATATGTGTGTGTGTGTTTGTGTGTGTGTGTGATATCTCTTTATTCTGCCTATCTGCAACCTAGTCTATTATCTGTGAAATATTATGTTATCTATCTATATATGTGTAATATATCTATCGATCTATCTTTAAATATATGTAAAATGTATATACATATATATATATAATAATATATATATATATATATATATATATATATATATATATATATACATAAATATATATACTATATATACATAATACATACCTGTGTGTTTGTTTAATACCAGTAGTACAAATCAATAGAAACGTTTTAGACCAATTGGACAGATTTTGCTCAGTCTATTCTTTGGACCCTAACGCTGATGTTTATTATGTATAAATTAACCTATGAAATAATAATATTGAATATTATAATAACATTCGGGGTCGCTGTATAATCTTGTTCGGCAGATTTATTTTGTTATAGCAGGATCCCTTCTGTGTAAAGGTATAACTGGTAGTGGGTAGCCGGTAGTGGGGTTCAGGTCCTGACTACTGCTCCCATGTCGCTTCGAACCCAAAATGTAAACACTTGTCGGAGTCCCATCTTATAAGATAATAGAAATTATGGGTTGAGGGTACTCTTTAGAGCCTTGGTTTTGGCAACCCTTCCAGAGACAGTGCCTCATGGCCCAAATTGACGTCACCCTGGACCCTGTTCGTAAGACAGAACACTAGAATATTATATATATATATTATATATATATATATATATATATATATATATATATGTATATATATATAGTGCGTTTGTGTGTGTGTGTGTGTGTGTTGTGTGTGTGTGGTGTGTGTTGTTGTGTGTGTGGGTGGTTTGTGTGTGTGTGTGTGTGTGTGTGTGTTTGTTGTTTTCGTGTTTCGTGTGTGGCGTTAGAGATAGAGAGAAGAGAAGAGAGAGAGAGAGAAGCTCATTCAGCAAACAGCCACATCCCCCGCGGCGCGCGCGCTAGCATCAACAGACACGGATTTGCATATACTGTGAGTAAATCAACCTAGATACGGGTAGTGTTGGGATCTATCGTGGATACGATGGTAGGTTATTAATCCACTACTCCTCTGGGAAAGATTATGGTCAGCCAACCAGTCCAGAACGCCAACTACATGATGTCAAGTCGGAAAATTTATGAAAAACTAACGACGTAAACGGGCATCAACAAGGTTTTTTTTTTTTGTCTTGTAGGATCTGCGTCTAGTAGCTGTATTCAAATGCAGGGATGCTGCGATCGTCATCGGGTGACTGCAACCGACTACCAGACCAATAAAATAAATATCGGCTCAAAGGTTTAGATTGATTTCTCCAAGAAGAATCGCTCACATGCTGGTTCTACCCACAGTTTAAAGACCTGCTACAAAACGAGCAAGTTTGCAAACAAAACACCGTGCATATGAAAACTCGTAAACAATCTTTAACCAAAAGGACTGTAAAGAAAGCCAAGGAAAAGTGGCTACAGGGAGAAAATTGTGATAAGATTAAGAGTCTCAGTTGTATCCCAAAGAGGATCTTCCTAAAGGATAAAAAGAGCACTGGTCAGGCGACCCTTTTCCTCCTCAAATTGCATCTACAACAAGCAGGACGGCCATATTCTCCACGAGACGGAGATGTCAGTGCTCATTGGGAAGAGCATTTCAAGAAACATCTGACAGAAAGAGCCAAAAGATCTATCATGGAAGCTGTCACATCTGGTCCACCATTCTGATTCACAGTGCGCTGGTCCCTAAATCAAATGAATTTGGGCTTAATCCACCGAAATGGCTCTGGGCCTTTAGGAAAAAGTTCCTGATCTCATTGGAACTTCCTAAACAGATATCTATGAAACAAGCTAATTGCCTAGTATAATGAAATCCGTCTTCATTATCCTACAATGTCCCCATGAAATCTTAAGTGCTCATATTTAGTCTAATGTGCATAAATTAAAAAACTCTACTGAAAATCATTCGATAGAGGATCAGAAGACAACTCTTACCGAAATCCCAGATACCCAGGTTGGGTTTACTGAGGAATAAAGGCACAGAGGACGTTTTCTTCGTCCATGAGAATGCTTGCCAGAAGACAATCAAACACCAGCAAAACATCTACTTTGTTTTCATTGACTATCAAAAAGGTTTTTTGATAAGGTACGGCCACTTCGACTTGCTCAAATCCTCGCCTATATCCGAATCGGATGACAAAGATAATGGGACTAAGTTTACCAAAACCGTCCTTGCAGTAGTCCGCATATCCGATGGAACAACTAAAGTTTCCCCATACTCGCAAGGCTTCCTACAAGATTGGGTGATGGTCACCTGACTTCTTTTCAGATTTCCTCCCCGAGGAATCTTATCAAGGTTGTCAAGATCAAAAATCTTCGTTATGCAGATTATGCAGTTCTCCATGGCCACATTTGTAATTGAATCTGTTGTGGCAGCCAGCGAACCAGCCAGAGCTAGAAAAAGTCGGAAGGTCCCATTCAACTTTCCGTTGAAACCAAAGAGAAATGGAACACAGGTCTCCTCCTTCAGTTTTATTTAGGAGCTCTTTATCAACAAAGATGCTCGTTGCATGAAGCAATAAGACGCGCTATTGGACTATCAAAAGTATAAATTCCTTTTCTCAAACACCGTTACATCCTAACAGACCCGCAACTCTTAATGCAAATAAAAATCAGATTCCGTAAAAACCTTGTATGGTTGATTATCCTAGAGGCTGCGAGTGCTGAACCCTGCGTAAATATATAGTAATATATATATATATATATAATATATATATATATTTATATATATAGTATATATATATATATAATATATTATACACAAGACACACACAACACACACACACACCCCACACGACACAACACACACACCACACCACACACACACAACGCACACACAACACAACACACACACACACACACACACACACACACACACATACATACTACAATTATATATATAATTATATATATATAATATATATAGTATATATGTACATATATTATACATATACCCACACACCAAATTCACAGCCTCTTCTTATGTTAATCAAGAGATCCGGCGGAAAGTGTAACTTCGAAAAAGATGAGTGATGTATCGCCGTTATGTGCACGGGAAACTTCGGCTTTTTTGATTGTGTCTAACGAGACCATCTATCAGGCGGGAGAGATGACTGTGTTTTTTCCTTTTCCATTTCTTTCCCCTTCCATTCCTGTTTGTCTCTCAGTTCACTCGTCTGAACTTAACGTTTTTTCTTTTTGTTACGTTTTTTTTTTCTTGATTTTTTTCTCTTTTCTTTTTTCTTATTTTATTTATTAATTATTTTTATTAATTATTATACTTTTTTTACTTTTATTTCTTTATTTGCTTCGCTTTGGCCTTTCATTGCCTTCTCTTCTCTTCCTCTCCCTATTTTTTCAGTATCCTTTTTCCCTCTTCCTCTTCCGGCCTTCCTTCTCTTTATTTCTCCCTCTGCCTTTTCACCATTTCCCCTTCTCCAGTTCCTGCCCGTAAATTACCCTCTCTTTCTCTCTCACCAGCTCAGATCAAGAAGAGAGAAAAAAAGAGAGGGTAAGAGAGAAGAGAGAGAGAAGAGAGAGAGAGAGAGAGAGAGAGAGAGAGAGAGAGAGAGAGAGAGAGAGAGAGAGAGAGAGAGAGTCAGAGACCGAGACAGAGAAAGTGACAGAGACAGAGAAAGAGAGAGAGAGAGAGAGGGGGCATTTAGACAGACAAAAAGTTAAATTAGAAAAGAGAAATGAAAAATGGGACAGAGAGGAAAGAGAGAGAGGAGAGAAGATTGAGAGAGAGAGAGAGAACATATAGACCGACTCCCAAAAAAAAATAGAAAAAGAAAAGGGGGGACAAAGAGAGAGAGAGAAGAGAGAGAGAGAGAGAGAGAGAGAGAGAGAGAAGAGATAGAGAGAGAGAGAGAGAGAGAGAGAGAGAGAGAGAGAATAGAAGAGAAGAGAAGCGGAGAAGAAACATGTACCAGAGACGAGAGAAAGAGAGCAGAGAGACACCCTTTGTGTTGGGTTTTACAGACATTGAGTGGGGACATACTGTTTCGGCACGTTCATATTCTCGACCTTGTGCTTCGCTGTTGGTGGGTCAGGGCCAAGATGCAGGTTGTTCCAGAACTTCCCCCCACGGGTTCTGGTGGCCGCTATCAATCCGCTCATTCGTTCCTTTGTCTTGTTCTCTTCCCACGTACTTGTGTGTGTGTGTGTCGTGTGTGTGCGTGTGTGTGTTTTGTCTAGCTGTATGTTGTTCCTTTTCGTTTTTTTTCTTTCTTCTTTCCTCTGTGTGGTTCTTCTGTGTTCCTGCTTTTTTGTTCTCTCGCCTTTGTTCGCAGGTTTTGTTGTTATTTGTCAATTGTTTTAATTTTTTTAAACTTGTTTGTTTGTTGTTTTTTGTGTTCTGTTTGTTACTGTCTCCCAGTGTATTGACTCTTTTCTTTTTTATCTTGACTACTCCTTTCGTAATTATTATTTTTTTTTTTTATTATATTTTATCTTTTATTTATATTCTTCTCTGTTAATTTTATTTTCACTTTTCTGTTTGTCTTGGCTTCTGAATCTCCCCCCCCCCCTTTCCTTCCCCTCTCTTTTTCATTCTGTCTCCCTTCCCTCCTTCCCTAACCTCGTATCTCTTTTTTTTCTCTCCTCCTTCTTCTCATCCTTCCTTCCACCACCCTGTTCCAACCTTTCCCTCGCTGCTCATACTTTACTCCTATCCACCTTCTTTCCCACTTCATTTCCTTTTCTCTCTCTCTTCTCGCTCCTTTTCTCTCAGCTTTCTCATCTCTACTTCGCTCCTGTCTTTTCAATATTTTCTCTCTCTCGCTCCTGTCTTTTCAATTGTTTTTGTTTCCTCTCGCCGCTTCTCCTCTCAACTTTCTCTCACTCACTCCTCTCATCTTTCTCTCTTCTCGCTTCCTTTTTTATCACTATCCTCTCTCTCTCCTCACTTTTTTTTTCTCTCTCTCTCTGCCCTTTCTCTCCTACTTTCACTTCCTTTCCACTCAACTCTCTCTCTCCTTCTCGCTCTCTTTCCTTTTAACTCTCTCTCTCCTCTCTCGCAACTCTTCCCCCTCCTCTCTTCTCTCTCATCGTCTCGCTCCGTCTCTCCATCTCCCTCTCTCCTCTCTCTTTCTCTCTCCTTCTCTCCCTCTCCTCTCTCTCTCTCACTTCCCTCAAATTTCTCTCCCTCTCTCGCTCCCATTCCCCTGAACTTTCTTCTCAACCCCCCCCACTCTCTCTCTCTCTCTCTCTCTCTCTCTATCTCTCTCTCTCTCTCTCTCTCTCGTTCACCTTTCCTTCAACTTTCTCTCTCTCTCCTCGCACTCTCCACCTGCAGAGAACCTCCTTCTCCAGCTCCTCCTTGTAATGCCACCTTCCTTCAAACTAACTGGAACGGAGTCAGACACCTCTGCCGTGTTTTTATGGTCGAGTCATAATCCAGAGCAAGATGTACTTGGGTGGCTTATGTTCGGTGAAGTCGCTGTTCTCTTTCCTTCTCATTTGCATATTGCTGACCATCATTGAAATTCATAGGGATGCGGATTCGGAATTTGAGTGAGCTGTTTTACTAGCAGAGGGGGTGATGTTTTGTCGAATTCTAAAAAAAGGGGAAAAAAGGAGAGAGAGAGAGAGAGAGCGAGAGAGAGAGGAGAAGGGGAGTGAAGAGGGAGAGAAGAGAGAGTAGAGAGGAGAGAGAGAGAGAAGAGAGAGAGAGAGAGCGAGAGACGAGAGAGAAGAAAAATGAAATAAAAATGGAAAGGTGTTAAAAAAGTACTCGGGTTCGTTTCGAGGTCGTGTATTTTCGTTTTTGTATTTGTTAAATAAGCAAACGTGAGTCATGGAATATATTTGAAAGTATTGATTTGTAGCTAAAAATAATATGACTTCTCACAACGGGAAAAAGTATATATAACGAATTTTACGCTTTAAAAATATTACTACCCAGTATAAGCGCATCTCCTTTGAGCAAACAAACCCCTTGTTCTCTCTCGTGAAGTTTGATACAGTGTGTGCGGTCATTTTGGTTCTCGCCTAAAGAACAGTTACAGTTTCACCATTTCTTTCTTCCACTTTTCATTTTTTTTTCCACGTCTAGTGACTGGTATATTCAGTGTTATGATTTTATTCCTCTGACTAATATGTGTACATTTTTGCCAATCGTTTTTGCTTTTGATGAGATTGTAATGGTAGATAAGGGTGAATTTTGTGTATAGATTCTCCATCTGTTCAGTTTTTGTCTATTTTTTACGCTATTTATGCGCACAAAAATTATTTACGTGAGCTGATTAAAGTTCTACAATTAATTCAGGATTGATTTTAGAACGTGGGTGTTTAAAAACTACTGAATTATCTGTAGCATTTCAGTGTGGCAATTGGGAGAGTTTAAAGGAAAGTCGGATAGATGAATATGGAAAAGGCATAGGAAGAAAGAGTGTAAAAGGTCAGATAAATTGGGTTGACTGAACTGACTCACCCAGAAGGAAAGAAGAAAGTAAAAAAAACAAAAAAAAAAAAAATCTTTCCTGATTCAAAAGAGGCCTTACGGATTTTAGTTCATCAACATTATCACTTGTTACTAGCTACTACTACTCTCTTCCCCTCTTCCTCCAGCATAGACTTTCGTTAAAAGAAAGAATCAGATTTATCTAAAAACTATTATACCTTTTTGGCTTTCATTGTCGTTCTTCTTTAATTTTGTTGAATATTACTTTTAAGTCGTATTACCTTGTGTGACGTTACGCTCTTGCTCATTTTATCGTGTTGTTGGACTCAATTAGTTCGTTTTCATTACTTGTAACATGAGAAAGTAATTTTGTTTTAATTCTGCCGTAATTTTTTGAAACATTATGAAAGAAAAGACTTATTTTTAATCTGTCTGATCTCTCTATCTATCTATCTACATCATTGTCCATACCAGCAGTCTATAGATGGATATATAAAAAATACATGCATATATTACATTCTTTCTTTCATTCATTCATTCATTCATTCATTCAATACATCATAGACATAGACAGTTAGATAGATTGAGATATAGATAGGTTAGATCGGTAGAAACAAATAAGAGATAGTATAGGTAGCAATATAAAGAGAAACAGATAGATAGATAGATAGATAGTAACGGATAGAATATACATAATATGGAATAGATAGATACTATATATATATTATATAATATAAGATATATATATATATATATAGGTATATATATATAATAATATATATAAAGATTGATAGATAGATAGATTTAAGATAGAGAGAGAGAGAGAGAGAGAGAGAGAAGAGAGAGAGAGAGAGAGAGAGAGGAGAGAGAGAATAGACAGATCAGATGGATTAAGTACCTTTTTCTTCTTTCTTTCCTTCTTCTTTTTTTTCTTTCTTTCTTTCTTCCTCCCATAGGACGTAATAAAAATCATTCCCGATATGACCATTGCCAAAGAAAACCATCAGTAGAAATTTGGTCAAAATCACAGCAAAATGGAAGAGAATTGTGGAAATGAAGGAAGCAGAAACGTAAACTTTTGGGACGATTTTAAAGCGTTGCAAATTGATTTTAATAATAAAAATTAATGATGATTCTGGTGACCCTTTATGTTATCAGCGTGCATAAAGATTTTACTGATATGTTCCATACAAATATTAGGATTCATATATTTCATAGAATATATTTGTGCTATCATATATGACAGATATAGTTTTATAGTTATAAATGTAAATATATTGATATAGATATAGATATATAGTTCTAGATACAGACATATTTATATATAGATAGATAGGTAGATAGATAGATAGATAGATAGATAAATGATATATAGATGAGATTAGATATACATTAGAGAGATATAGATATAGATTGCATATAGATACGTAAGATTTTCGATATAGATATAGATATAAGATATGCGTCTTTAGATAAATAGAGAGATAAGTAGATATAAAAATGCAGATATGATGTCAATGCAGATCAGATAATAAATGTAGATACAAATTATAGCTCACAGACATAGATGGTGATTTACAAATGTAGATAGACATTTGTATAAGCTCCACAGACAGAGACCAGATGGAAAAAACTCTTATAATTTTCACTCCCTTTGGAAATTGAGTCTTTGTCCACTGTATTCAGAGTAGGGTCACTGAAAAGGCTTCAGCTCCTGTGACACCTTAACATTAACGGGATTTCTGATTCTTAAATGATTCATATCACACCCAGTTTCATTATGATGAGAATTACATAGACGCCAGACTTGAGAGAAGCCATTGAAGGTACATATCTTCTTAAGGGAACCTGGACGTGCAGAATAGGATAACGAAATGTAAAATCCGAAAGTGAGGGCGAGGCAATTATCACCAAAAACCGGTTGTTACACTTAGGATGAATTTTCCCTTTGTCCAGGTGGCTGTATTCCAGTGAACCCCCACCCTCTGCCCTCTCGTTATTCCACGGATCAGTTTCTTCCGTGTTTTTTCTTCTTCTTTTTCTTCTTCTTCTTCATCTTCTTCTTCTTCTTTTTCTTTTTCTTTTTCTTTTTCCCTTTTCTTCTTCTTTTTCTTTTTCTGTTTCTCCTTCTTCTTCTGCTTTTTCTTTTTTCTTTTTTTTATCTCCCTCATCTTCTTCTTCTCTTTCTTCTTTCTTCGTCATTTTCTTCTTCTCTTTCTCTTCCTCTTCTTCTTCTTCTTCTTCGTCTTGGTCTTTTCCATTCTTCCTCCTTCTCCTTCTTCTTCCTTATTTTTATTTTTTATTTTTAAAATTATTATTATTTTTTTTCTTCTTCTTCTTCTTTCTTCTTCGTCTTTTCCTTCTTCTCTTTCTTCTTCTTCTTCTTCTTCTTCTCCGAAGTTACTCGAGTTTTTCCCTTAACACTTTCAGCTGTGTATTTAGTACCTTGATTGTCACCCGATGATTACTTTTATTTGTCTTTTGCACTTGAGAAGCGAGCGAGGTTCCTTGGGGTTGCTATCATTTGCCTCTCTTTATGGTTGCTTCATTCGCGTTGCAATATTTGGCTTGCAGTTTAGTCCTTTTTTTTCTCAAGGTTCGTTTTAACGGGCTGTTTGTGTCTGACTTTCGCTAGTCCCCCCCTCCTCTCTCTCTCTCTCGCTTCTATCTATCTGTTGGTCCCTGGCGCTGTTTGTCTATTCTGTATGTCTGTCTCTAATTTTCTGTATCTCAGTGTTTGTCTCTATGTTTCTTCTGTTTTTGTCTGTCTGTCTGTCGTCCTGTCTGTCTCTCGCTCTCTCTCTTCTCTCTCCTCTCTCTATCCTCTCTGCTCCTCGCCATCTCTCTCTCCTCTCCTCAGTCCTCTCTCGTCTTCTCTCTCAACTCTCTCCTCTCTCTCTCTCGCTCTCTCTCCCTCCCGCTCGTCCTCTCCTTCTCTCTCGCCTTCTCGCTTCTCTCTCTCTCTCTCTCATCACATCGCCTCTCTCGTCCTGTCGCAGCGCTCTCTCTCGTCTCTCTCTCTTTCTGTCTGTCTCCTCTGTCTGTCTCTGTCGGTCTCTCTCTCTCTCTCTCTCCTCTCTCTCTCTTCTCTTCTCTCTCTCTCTCGTCTCGCATCTCTGACTCTCACACCTTGTCCTCCTGTCTCTCTCTGTCCTCTCTGTCATGTCTGTCTGTCTGACTGTCTGTTTGTTTGTCTGTCAGTCTCTTTTTCTCTCTCATTCTCAGTATATCTATCTATCTATCTATCTATCTATCTATCTATCTACACACACACACACACACACACACACACACACACACACGCATATATACATATACATATATAATATAATAATGCAAATATACATGTGTGCATATATATATATATATATATATATATATATGCCATTATGCAAGGTAGCCGATAGAACAGAAATAGACAAAAAGTGTGTGTATGTCTCTGCGCACGCGTGTGGGTGTGTACTGAACAGCATTATCATAACCAAACGCGCAAATATAAGCTGGTGGACAACCTAATATTCGCGCAAATATACAAGGAAACCGACATTCATATGGCCTCATATCCGCGGTTTTATTTCCGCATTCCACCATTTTTCTCTAAATATTCTGCCCGTAAGAAATAATTGGAAAAAAAAATTGTCATCTTTTAAAATCTTTTAAAGTCTTAATTAATCACTGAGTCTCCGTCTCCTGATGAATGGAGTTGTGGTACTTGAAAGTTCTCTGAACAAAAATGACACACGTAAAAAAGTATAAATCATTTTTATTTTCTTTCCTTTCTCTCTCCTCTCTCATCTCTCACATCTCCCTCTTCACTCCCTCCCATCGCTTCTCCCTCGTCCTATTCAATATATCCTCGTCTTCTCTCTCTCTCTCTCCCTCATCTCCCCTCTCATCTCTCTCTCCCTCACATTCCTCTCTCTCCTCCTCTCTCTCTCCTCTCCTCCGCTCCTCTCTCTCTCAGTCTCTCCATCCTCTCTCTCCTCTCGTCTTCCTCCTCTCCTCTCTCCTGTCTCCTCCTCTCTCTCTCTCTCTTTCTCTCGTATGCCACGGCACAGCAAGATTATTGTTGTGCCGTTTCGTGTCTCGCACAAGCACATACTTACATACATACATACATACATACATACATACATAGATATAATATATATATATTATATATATAAATATATAATATATATATATATATATATTCATTATATATACATATATATACACACACACACCACACACACAACACACACACCACACAACACAACACACGACACACACAACACCCACACACACACCAACACACACAGCACACACACAACACACACACCACATATATATATATATATATATTATATATTATTATATATATATAGATATATATAATATGTTAGATATTTATATATATATATATAGATATATAATAAATATATATGTATATATATATATATGCTAATTCAAATATACCCATACATTTTTCTATGTCTCAATAGTTTAATAATGTGGCTACAGTATTAGTAATCATGCTACTCCCACTGGAAGTGAAACCAAAGCCTTCTTGGAAGTAATACCTACAATCACCGATGCTCTTACTCCTACTCCTCCTACTACAACCACTCCTACCACAAACGTACCACAACCCCCCCATGTTTTTTTTTTTTCTGTCACCCACAAACGACTCATTCTCGACCCTCGTCCCTTATCATCGACCGACACAACCGTGATGGATCCTCTCTCCGCTGGACCGTAATGTCGAATACGCCGCTAGTCTAATGGCGGTGCTTTGGCCTTTGATTCAGTGATCAGTAACCAAAATGTGGGATGATAACGAAGGGGGATATGGGAAGAGAGGGGGTGGGAGGGGGGCTGTGTGTGACTGTATGTGTGGTGAAAGGGAGAGGAAGATCCGTATGATTATTTGTAAGTGTATATGAATATCTAAATATATATATAAATATATATATTATTATATAGATATAATAATTAATATATATATATTATATATATATACATATATAATATGTATATCTATAATATCATAATATATATATATAACTATAGATATATATATAGGGTATTATATATGTATGTCTGTATTATTATGTAATTTTTTGTCATGTAAGTATATATATATGTGTATTACACACACACATAAAATCAACATCTATGTGTAATAGGTATAATAATTATATAATAAAATATATATTAGTATAAATATCTATATATATATTATATTAATATTATATATATATTATATATATAATATGTATATATGTATGTATGGATAATGTATGGGTATGTATGATATGTATGTAGTATGCTATGTATATATAATATAAAATTCATATATCAGTGAATGTCTCTATGTATATATATGATATATATATATAATATATAATATATATCTTATATATATATATATAGATATATAATATATATATATATTTTGTGTGTGTGTGTGGGTGTGTGTGTGTTGTGTGTGTGTGTGTGTGTGTGTGTGTGTGTGTGTGTGTGTGTGTGTGTGTATGTGTGTGTGTTATAATATATATAAACACATATATGTCTTCATATATATGTATATATACATATTATATATATATATATATAATATATATACATACATATATATTTTATATAATATATTAATATATATATATATATATATATAATATATATACACATATATGCATATATAATACATAACACACCACACACACACACACACCACACACACAAAACACACAACACACACACACACACAAATTTTATATATATATTATATATATATATATATATATATATATAATATATATATACACATATATATATAATACTTATATACGTTTTTTTATATATTATATATACATACATATATATATATATATACATATATATTTTATATATATATAGTATTTTATTTTATATAAAATATAAAATAATAATATAATATAATATATATATATATATATATATGTATGTATGTATGCATGTTTTTTTGTATGAAAGGAAATATATATGTGTATATACAAACCCATGGGGGGGCCGCGGTGGCCAAAGGTTTTAGAGCGTGGGGACTCAAGACTGTCACGACGGAAACCCCCTGAGTTCGAGGGTTCGAGCCCCGGCCGGCCCCGTTGTTTCCCTTGGGGAAGGGAAATTTACCTCGATTGCCTTTCCCAGCCCTGGGTGGCCAAAACCGCTCAAGTCAAAAAGCCCGGGGAAATAGAGATGGTTACTCGAAAAAAAACACCGGGGGGGAAAAGGGAATGGGAAACCACCGCTCCCAAAAATTTCTAAAAAAAATCTGGGAAACCCAAAGATCCCTCAAGGCCCCGGGGTTTCCGGGGGGTTTAAAACGTCGGACCCAAGACGGTTTCCCACAAACTTTAATTCGAAGGGGTTTGGTTTCCCCACCGCCGCGTTGTTCCTTTGGGGAAGGAAAATTCACCTCGATTGCCCACCTAGCCACGGGTGGGCCCAAACCAGCCCAAGTCAGTGCTGGTCCCCAACCCGGATAATGAGAGAATTATTTTCCTTTAAAAGGGGACCCCGGCACTCCCCCGTGGAAAAAGGGGGAAAAAGGGGGAAACCCCACCACGTACTCACTCCAAGAGCATCACAACCGAAAATACAATTAAATATCATGCTTGACCCGGGGGGCTTTAGACATGAATCTACCGTTAAAAAAAAGAGAACACACACATAATCTATGTGTATATGTTTATAATATTACAATTTTATATAATATATTATATATTATATATTATATAATATATATATTATATATATATAAAAATTATTTTATATATAATACCCTATAAAATATATAAATTTTATTTATTATTATAATATATTTTATTTATTTATATATAAATTTTATATATTTATATGTAATTAAACTTTTAAAGGTAAATTTATTACCCATATGTAATTTTTATTATTATAGATATATAATTTTTATAATATATATATATATATATATATATTTATATAAAATATTTTATATATATATATATATCATATAATATTTTAATATATATAATTTTATATATTATCTTTTGTGTGTGTGTGGGGTGTGTGTGTGGGTGTGTTATTATATATATTATATATTATATATATATATATTTAAAATATATATATATTTTATATATATATGATATATGTATCTATGTATGTATTTTGTAAAGTTGTAAGTTCCCCCTGTTTTATTCCAAAATGTGTGAATTATAATTTGTATATAAAATTATTATTTTCCCATATATAGATATTATTATTTTTTATAAATTTTATGTATTCTTTGGTTATAATATAATATATGGTATATTTTATAATATATTTTAAAATTATTTTTTATATAGATATTATTTTATCTCCTATTTTTTTGTGTGTGGGGGGTGTGTGTGTGTGTGTGTGTGTGTGTGTGGTTTTGGTATGTGGTGGTTTATATATATATAAACACATATAAAGTCTTCATAAAATATGATATTACCTATTATAGATATATACAATATATATATTATATATTTATAATATATTAAAAATATATATTATAAAATTTTAAAAAATATATTATAATATACTATTATATTAATATATTTATTTTAAAATTTTATTAAAATTTTATATATGGGTTTTTATAAAATTTGTGTGTGTGTGTGTATATTTATATATTTTTTTATTATAGAAATTATATATATTTAATAATATATTTTATATTTATTTATATATAATTTCCTATAGCCATATTCATATATTTATATATATTATATATATATATATATATATCTATTTATATATTTATATAATAATATTTCAAACACACCACCCACGCACACACCCCACAACCACACACACACACACACACAAAACACACACACACACACACAACACACACCCACAACACCCCAAAAACACACACACACACACACACCCACCCACACCCCCTAATATATACTTTTAAATGTCATATATATATAAAATATATTTTATAATTTTAAAATATTTTAAAATAAATATATAATATATATATATTATTATATACTAAAATTTTATATTATATTAAAATTTA
>NC_051401.1:101128-126128 GCF_015228065.2 Penaeus monodon
TTTTTTAGGGGGGGATTTTAAGATTTTTTCCCCCAAAAATTTTATTTTTAAAATTTTAATTTTTAAAATTTTTTTTTAAATATAATTTAAAAAAAAAATATATATATATATATATATATATAAAATTTATACACAACACACACCACCCAATACAACCCCAAACACCACACACACACACACACACACACACACACACACACACAACACACCCCAAACCCACACCACAACACAACACACACACACAACACACAAAAATACATTATATATGCATCCTACAGCTAGGGTTCAAACGTTTTTCCTGGGTTATTTGCGTAAAGGGTTCCAAACCCTTTTAAGTTTAAAAATTTTAAATCCCTCACAAAAAAACCTGCAGGGGACAAAAAAAGTATGAAGAACATTCTTTTACCCCCCATTATGAAATTGGGGTAGATTTCCAGGGAACACTTTTCAGGGTCTTACTCGTGAATCCTTCTTGCTAAATACTTTTTGCAATTTTTTTTTTCTTCGCTTTTTTTTTTTCTCTTGACCACATTATGTACATATGACTTTATTTGTGTGAACCTATGTGTTCTTTGATAAACGATTATTATCCACTAGCTTTTAAACAAGTATTCTTTTTCCCTAAAAGTTATGTATTTTTTTAAATCACGGCGCTGCATAAAGAATATGTGGACTTCGCAAATACTGATTGCTTTTGCCCCCTTTATATAAAATAATACTTTCGTCTTTTTCTCATACACACTGTGAATCACTTTGTATACTACGTTTTACGATGGAAAAATTCCATTTTTATTGGAACAAATTGGGAAGTCAATCCACGGTATTTTAAATATAAATGAAGAGGAAAATCTACAGTAATCTATTTTTTATAAAAAAAAAATTATTAAAATGTATAATAATTGAAGTGGGAAAAAGCAGAGATAGGCAGTTCGATACATGTATTGGCGATACATATCGATCGTTTTTGTATTACTATCGGTATCGCTTTTGCTATTCAATAACATCTTATCGGTAACGGTGTTCTTCTCAAGATGTATGAAAAAAAAGTCGGTACATGTCTCTCTCTTCCTCTCTCCTTTCCTCTCTTTTTTCTATCTAATCTACTATCTTCATTATCTATCTATTATTACTATCTATCTATCACCCTTTTCTCTCTCTCTTTCCTCTCTCTCTCTCTCTTTTCCCCTTTTCTTCTCTCTCCTTTTCTCTCTTCTCTCTCTCCCTCTCTTCTCTCTCCTCCCTTTTTCCTCTCTCTGGATATTCTTAGAAATATAAATTATTGCGGTACATGGCAGTTGGAGCGTTCATAGACCTTACAACTGCAACATCGCTACCTTAAAATGAATAATTAAGATGTAATGGGAATAGACTATTTTAAACAGACGATTTTCAATAATTTTTTAAATTATAGGGACTTAAGGAATATAGGAGGGAAAATAAGTCCGGCAGCCAACTTAACTAACATTTTTGGGTTATTCTCTCCTTCGCCCTTGTGAAATGTTCAAGTGAAACGAGACCATGAAGCATATCGTAGAAATTGGTATGCTTATGATGCCCCGACACCAATACACGAAATGTCAAAAATTTTTTTTTTTTGGTATTTAAAGCTATGGCGGTGATATCATAAGGTTTTTTTAAAGATAACAAACCCCACATCTTTTCCACTGAGGTAATTTTGTGTTGCCCTTTTATTTTTTTTTTATATAGATTTATTCAATCTCTTATCATTTAGTCCCTTTCTCTAGAGAGAATTTCAGCAGTAATACAGAAATTCGAAAACTGAACGTCATGTGCTTGCCAGGTAGTTCATTTTTTCAGTCAGAAATCCTGAAACATTCTTTTTTTTTCTTATTGTGGAATTTTTGTTGGTAAATCTTGACATTTGTTTTGCTTATCGACCCAAAATTTTCATGTGTTTTTTGGTTTGTATGTATATGTCTTTTTTGTATATATGTGGGGGGGTGAAATATATAATAAATATATTTTATATAATATATATAAAATATATTTTTTTCTATATATATATAAGGTTTGGGGGGGTTTTTTTTTTTGTGTGTGTGGGTGTGGTTTGGGGGGTTGGGGGGCGTGTGGGGGGCCCTGGCGTGTGCGGTGGTTTGTTTTTTTTTGGGTTTTGGGGTGTGTTTGGTTGTTGGTGTGTGGGGTTTGTGTTGAAAAATTGGGTTCTTTTTGGCTAAAAAAAGGTTCTTAAAAAATCTAGAATACTAGAAGGGAAAGTGAAGATGCTTCAAATTTTTTAATTATGGGGGGAGCGGCCGCCCTTAACTATGAGAAGTGTTTTTTTTTTTGCCCTAAAAAAAGCGCCCAAGGGCACAACACTCACAGGACACAAATACACATTTTGTCACACCACTAATAAATAACGAAAACGTACAACTAAACATACCAAATAAGCACCAGCACAGACACAACACACACACACACAAAACCAAAAAATACACACACAAAACACAAATACACACAAACACACACACACACCCCACCCAACCCACACAAACCAACCACACCACACACACCACACAACCACAAATAAAAGCACACACGCACGCACGCACGCACACTAAACCAAGATAACCTTTTCGTAAGCACGGACGCTTTAATCTTTTCGTATGTGTTCATTGAGTTGGGGGGAGAGGCACGTGGCCGGGGGGGGGGGAAAATAAGATAAAAATATTAACATTTGGTCGAAATTTTTTGCAAAAAGCAAAAAACCTAATGGATTCCGTGAGTATGAAAAAGTATAGGCAAAAATTTTTTATACATATGAATTCTCTAAAATTATTTGGTGTGAACAAAGAAAAAACAAAAAAAACAAAGCATCAGTAATTCATTAAAGAGAAAAATTATGTTTTCTTTATTGAAAGGAAAGGGTAAAAAAAAAAAAAGTTGCCCAAAAATGGGAAAAAATTAAAAAAAATTTGAATTATTACATTTAAAAAAAAAAAAAAAAAAATTTTAAAAAAAAAAAATGATTGTAAACAATAATAATTATCATTTTTTTATAATATTTCTTTTATTATCATTTCAATATTGTTGTTTTAGTGTATTTTTTTATCATTGCACTTTTCACTCCCCCTCACTATGTGGCTGATCATCATAAAAAAAAAAAAAATGAGGGTCACAACAAATTAACAGTTTACGCAAACACAACAACATAAAAATAGAAAAAAATTGATAGACAGAGCAATAGACAGAGGTCGCTAAAAACTTCGCACAAAAAAAAGGCATAGTTTATAAAGATTAATAGGCCATTATCGATAAACTTCATCAGTTAAAAAAAAAAAAAACGAAACGCAAGGAAAGAGATAAATTTTAAAGAGAAGAAAAGCAAAAGGGGAAAAATCATCACGAGATCAAAAACTAAAAAATGAAAATATTAAAAAAAAATTTTTACAAGAAAACTCAGAAAAAAACAAATGCATAAGACAGAAACAGAGGGGGATATATTCCACAGAACATTAATAATACTATTCAATTTTAAATATCAGAGGCATAGGATAATATATGCCATCCTTTAATGGACAAAAAAAAATTTTCAAAAAAAAAGTCAATGAAAAATTGATCCAATACTATAAAAAAAGACTCTGAACATTGCTTTGATGGATATAAAATGTATTTTTTTCCCTTTTTGCGGATCTGGCCCGGGAAAAAACAATTCAAACCGGCTAAAATGGAGGCAATTTCAGTTTTTTCGGGGAAATGTGGTCGACAATCGGGTTACGGAATAAACCGGAATGGGATGCCTCTCATTCTTATTTTACTTATAGATATGCATAAAAATACGCGCGCACACACAAAGACACGTACACGTACACACATACAAACACACACACACACACACATATGTGTGTTGTGGTTGGGTGTAAAACTAATATTATTTATATATAATATATATATATTATATATATATATATATATGGTGTGTGTGGTTTGTGGTGTGGTGGGGTTTGTGGTGGTTGGTGTGTGTGTGGTGTGTGTGTGTGTGTTGTGTGTGTTTTTGTGTGTGTGGTGTGTGGTGGGGTGTGTGTGGGGGTGTGTGTGTGTTGGTGTGTGTGGCAGTGTGTGTGTGGGTGTTGTGTGTGTTATGGGTGTGTATTTTTCAGACACAAACACCACCACACACACACCCCCAACACACACACGTATATATAGGGTTTTGTGTTTTATAAATAAAAATAAATATATATATATAATATATAAAATATATGTATAAATATTACATATATATATAAAAACTATTATACTTTGTTTTTTTGTCAACCCCTTTTATCCACTGCAGGATCTAGGTTTTTCCCAATTTTTATTGAGAGGTCATTTGGCAGCTAGCCCTTCCCTGATCGGATCCCCTTCCTCATCACCGCGGCCAAAAGCTACCCTTTCCCGGGGGCCCCCCCCACCCTGCGTTTTTTTAAGGGGTCGTTTTTTCCCGGGGTTAGGCTCGAGCCAATAGCGAACGCAGGCCTTTTTTTTAAAAATGCCGTGGGGGGAATTCAATTCGGCCCCGACGATGGTCCAGTCTTGCCGGGAAAAAATAAGAAATAAAAAATAGATAAATAGTAGATGATAGAAGATAATGATAATACATAATTATAAAAAAATATATATTATAATATATTAATTTATATATATTTTTTTGTGTGTGTGTGGTGTGTTGTGGGGGTGTTGGGGGGTTGGGGTTTGTGGTGTTGTGTTGGGGGGGGTTTTTGGGGGGGTTGTGTGTGTGTTGTGTGTTGTTTGTGTGTGGTTGGTGGTTTGGGTGTGGGTGTGGGGGTTTTTGTGGTGTTTTCTGTGTAAAAAACCCCCTTTTTTGGGTTTTTAAACCCTTTTTTCTTTTAGCTTTTTTAAATTTTTTTTTTTTTTTTTCTTTTTTTTTTTTTTTTTGGTTCTTTTTCCTCTGTGCCTGTGTTGTCGTGCGTTTGTGTCGTGTTTTATACAAATGCATAATGTGAAAATACCTCTTTTCTCTCTCAGCGGTTATTAAACCGCTGAATGTTTGACTTTTAGCCATATTTTGACTTCAGATTTGCTTTGTTTTATTTTATCTTTTTCCTTTATTTGTTTATATTTTTCATGACGCTCAAAAAATGGCATAAAAATTTAATTTTGATGTGTTTATGTAAGGGAATGCCATTAATTTCATAATTTCAGCCTTTTTTTAACGCTATCCCTCCAAATATGCATATATTAACGTGTAGTTCATCTTTCTTACCTTCTTAAAATGCCATTTAATAATAATAATAAAAGGAGATAAAAAGGAATAAGAAAAAAAACGGCAAAAATATTCAGCCAATAGATATGAGAAGCAGAAGTATTCTCTCGGAAGCAATATCCGTGTCAGTGAGCATCCCGGCGCCAAGGGTTCGCTTCTCAGGCAAATGAGAACGCAGTCAATAGATGGCGCGCCGGAAGAGGTTCAAATGCTGAATCAGTCGAACTATATTGCTACAGAGGAAGCCTTAGAAGATATTTCCATAAGTGTGAGTGCGTGTGTACTCGCACACACAGACTCCCAGACACACACGTGCACGTACAGATACACATACAACACACACAAACAAACACAAAAAACCGTACGTAATTTCGTACGCGCGCAAACACACACATACAGTGTTGTGGTGGTGTGGTGTGTGTGTTTTTGGTGTGTGCATATATAGATAATAGATAGATAGATGTGTGTATATATGAATATATATATATATATATATATATATATATATATATATATATATATATTATATGTATATATTATATATAGTAATATATAATATATTATATATATACATATATATATATATATATATATATATATATATATATATATATATATATATTATATATAATATTATGTATTATTATTATATCGTGCTGTGTGTATGTTTGGTGGTGCCCGTTATATATATATTGTAGTTATATATACATATAATGTTTATACAACACACACAACACCAAAAAAAACAAACACAACACACAAAAACACACACACACACACACCACACACAAACACACAACACACACACAATAAATATTAAAATTTTATATTTTAATTAAATATATATATTAAAATAAATATATATATATATATATATTTATATTATATATATATATTTATATAATATAATATCCCTAATAACTATCAAGACCACACCAACACCACCCCCATTTTCCCAAGGGAAAATATTATAACTTAAAAAGTTTAATAAATACCTTAAAAAAAAAAAAAAAAAAAAAAATTAATTAAAAAAAATATAAACCCTATGCGGCCGCGGGTGGCCCCCAAGGTAGAGCATCGACCAAAACTGTTTACACGGCAATCTGAGTTGAGGGTTGAGTCACCGGCCGGCCCGGGTTTTTCCCTTGGGGAAGGAACTCACCTTGATTTCCCCACCTAGCCACTGGGTGGCCAAGCCAGCTAGTCAGTGCTGGTCCCAACCCCGGATAAAATAGGAGAATGATGCCTAAAAAAGGTAAAAACCGGCACTCTCCGGGAAAGGAACTGGGGACCCTACCACGTACTCACTCCAAGAGCATCACAACGAAAAAAACTAGGGATCATGCTGTGACCACGGGCGGCCAGACATGAACCTACCGTTAAAAGAAGAAGTATATATATACATATATATATAACATATATACACGCTATATATATATATATAATATATAATATATATATATATATATCTATATATATAATTAATTTTATAAATTTTTGTGTGTGTGTGTGTGTGTGTGTGTGTATATATATTATTTATTTTAATATTATATATATATATTATATATAATATAGATGATAGATAGATAGATGATAGATAGATAGTAGTAATTAAGTTTATAGATTTTTGTGTGTGTTGTATATATATATAAAATTATATATATTATATTTTATATAATATAAAATATTAAATTGTGTGTGTGTGTGGGGGGGGTGGTGTGGGGGTTTTTTTTTTTTTTTTTTTTTTTTTTTTTTTTTTTTTTTTTTTTTTTTTTTTTTTGGTGGTACGTGGAGGGCCCCCATTTCCTTTCCCCGGAGAGTGCCGGTGTTATTTTAGGAATCTTCCTCATTTTACCGGGCTGGGACCAGCATTGTTTGGGCTGGCTAGGTAGGAAAACGAGGTAAAGGGGTTCCTTCCCCAAAAGGAAACAACGCGCTGGCCGGGGACCCCCAAAAACCCTCAAACTCGATTTGCCGTGCCAGCTTGAGTCCGATGCTCTAACCACTCGGCACCGCGTCCTTTAAAATTTTATATATATTATATTATAAATATATAATATATATATTATATATATTAATATATATATTGCGTGTGTGGGTGTGTTTTTGGTGTGTGTGTGTTTTGTGTGTGTTTTTTGTGTGTTGTGTGTGGGTATATGGTGTGTGTGTGTTGGTGTGTGTTGTGTGGGGTGTGTGTTGTTTTTATGTTTTTGTATGTGTATTGTATTATATATATATATAAAATTATATATAAATATTAAATATAATAACATATATATATATATAAAAAGGATTATATTATATATATATATTTTAAAATAATATTATAAAATATATAAATAATTTATAGGTAAATAGAAAAATTTTTTACATATAATGTAATAAAATGAAATATATGTATTGTGTGGTGTACAAAAAAAACAACACACACACACAACAACCACACCACACACACACACACACATATATATATATATAATATTATATATATTAAAAATTATATTTTAAATATAATAAATATATATAATAGTATATTTGAAAATTTTGTTGTTTGGTGTATATATATATATTATTATATATATTATATATATATATATATATATATAATTTTAAAATATATAGTAATATATATATATTAATATTATATATTATATATATTTATTATATATATATATATGTGTTTTGTGTGTGGGGGTTGTTTTTGTGTGTGTGGTGGGGTGTATATATTATTATATAAATATATTATATATTTTTATATATATTTTGGGTGTGGTGTGTGTGTGTTGTGTGTGTGTGGTGGGTGGTGTGTGTGTGGTGTGTGTGTGTGGTGTGTGTATAACACACCACAACACATACACACACACACACAGCACACACAACACACCACACACACACCACACCACACACACACACACAAATAATATTATATATATAATATATATATTATATATTTTGGTGGGGTGTGTGTGTGTGTGTGTTGGGTTGTGTGTGTGTGGTGTGTGTGTGTGTGTTGTGTTATACATACATAAACAAGTAGTTTGTAAACCCCGACAGAATCCGCCCACTTTCATGTACTACATAAAGTGAAGTAATCAGTGACCGGACGAATCAGTGACCTTGACAAACAAACCCGCAAACCGCAACCCAATGTCCACAACAACATAATCAATCCCCGGGAAATCATTACCTACTTTCACATTCATTTTTATGTTCGTACAGAGCATCAAAGAAAAAAAAATAAAAACTAATGATGTTCTCGCCGGTATCCCCCCCAATGTAGGTGACAGGGAAAGATTAATGATACAGCGAAACCACAAAACCCTTATCGAGAGGAAAGCAGGATAATGTGGCGGAAGAACCCGTCCACCTTTCATGTACGTACATAAAGGGAAAAGTAGGCCAGGCCCGTGACGTAATCGTGCCTTGACGAAACCAAAAACCCGAAAACCGAAACCCAATGTCCACAACACAAAAAATACCCGGAAATATTAACCTACTTTCACAATGCTTTTTTATTTTGTACAAAACATCTAAAAGAAATAATGAAACAAAGAAAAAAAAAATTTTACAGACGAGTATCCCTCCAATGCAGGAAAACCGGGTGACATAGTTTTAATGATCACAGGAAACCCCACACAACCTTATCGAGAGTAAACGGGTAATGTAGGTGGACAAAATCGGACCCCTTTCAGTAATACAAATGTGAAAGAGGCCAGTGCCCGGACGTAATCAGGACCTGACAAAACCAAAAACCGCAAACCGAAACCAATTCCAAAACAACATAATAAAAAACCCCGGAAACTTTAAACCCTACTTTCCATATGCATTTTATTTTTCGTACAACGCATCATAGAGAAATAATAAAACAAATGATTTTACTACAGACAGATCCCCTCCAATGCGGGTTACTAATAAGATCCCCCCGCGAAACCACAAAAAACCTTGTCGAAGTGAAAGCGTAACCACCAGACCGTAGAAATGTGCTAACCGCCCCCCTTACAGTCCAAAAAGTACACTAACAGAAAGATGCCCAATACCACCAAAAATCATTACTCGTGGGCAGATGCTACAGAGACTCCCGCGGCTCCTCCCATCCCACCGAAATTTTCACCATTTTTTAAAAACTTTCCCGAGATCGAGAATTGTTTTCTGTTAAGACAGGGAAACCGTCTCTCCTAATGACTAAAAACTGTCAAAATAAATAATAAATAGGTCACACAGGTTGCTAATGACCGAAAATTTCTGCTCCTCTCTCACTGTACAGAGATAAGAAAAAATTTAAGTGAAAGGATTAAAAAATTCGTCATACAATATATCCCTTTATTTTCGATGTAAAAACCCCTTTGACAATTGCTCCATGTTTGATCTTGAAAATAAACGTAATTAACCTGCTACAGACGAGTGATCCCCCCTCTTAATTCATCAAACCCATAAATGTCCCTCTAAGATCCCCAACGCGCTCCCCTGAAGGATTTTCCCCTCCTTCCCGAAAGGGGGGGGGGGGAAAAAAGAAAACGAGAAAGGAAGAAGAAGCACACAAAAAAACAAACATGCACCCGCGCGACATACGCAAAGCCCGAGAAGGGGAACCCCGCCTTCCGTTCCTACTCCCCCCGATCCACATTCCCTCAACCCCGATGGGAGCAAAAAGGAGAGCAAGAAGACGCAAAAAAAAAAAAATAGCAAAAAAAGACCGAGGACTACTAGTTCACCCCTTTTCCCTCCCCCTCCCCCCCCCCCTCACCCCAAATATTCACCATGTTTGAATTTGTAATGAATCGAAATTAATCTGAAAAGACGGGACCACCCTTCTAATTCATCTAATCCAAAAAATGTCCCTCAAAGATGACTATACGCTCACCAAAGGGGTTTACCCCTTTCCCAAAAGCAATAATAAGAATAAGAATAAGGGGAAAAAAGCACACAATCAAAAAAAAAAAAATGCATACGCTGCTACACCGCAAAGTCCGAAAACAGGGAAGCCCCCACCCCCCCCCGACCCCTTTCCCCCAATTCCCTCGGAGCAAAAGGGGTAAAAGTCTTGACACGTGGTTACTTTAAAAATCCCCCAAAACATCCCAATATTAAATTTCATGAATAAAAAAGGATTATAAAATCGTTTGCTGAAATCAATATTTTTTATTAAGGTCTTCATAACCCTTTTAGTAAAAAACAAACAACAAAAAATACAAATCATATCGCCCCGGATTTCAAAAAACGAGGATGATAATATGATCTTTCTTTTTTTCAGAGGTAAACGGTGACGTGCACTCCGTCTGAGGTGTAACCCAAACCCAAAAAAAGGAAATCCTTTTAAACCTTTTTACGTTTAAAAAATTTCGCTTTACGTAAATAAAAGACAAAAATGTATGCAAGACATATCCATTTCTCACTCCATATGCAAATAAAAAAAAATACTTGAAAGACCATAATCAATATCTTTAAAAATTTTTACAAAGAAATATAACAAAGAGAACTCAAATAAGAATATCTCAAAAAAAATTTCTTAACTTCGGGGGAACGTTTGTAAACTTGCGAACTTCTCTTCTTTTAACATGTTATACTAGCGTTTTTACACCCCCAAAGGTATTTCATAAAAAAAATAAATTCAGTGAAAAGGACATAAAAAACTCGTTTTGTCCCCAACATGCCTTTAATATGATTTCAAGAACCAAACAGCGTCCTAAAGGTGATAACACAAATGAAAAATAACGGGCTTATATTTTTGTTAAAGTAAATGCGATAACCCCACTACGCACTTTGAAAATTGCATGTTTACAAACAGGTTAAAATATAATATAAAAAGGGAAACCCCCTAATAAAACAACAGAAATTTCTTAACTTCGGGGGACGATGAAACCCCTTTTACCCCCCCCCAAAAGGATTTTTAAAAATAAAAATACAATTCACTCAAAAGGGATCATGAAACTCTTTTGTATAAATGTTTTTATTATGATTTTCACAAAACACATCCAAAGCGGAATACAAAAAAAATAAAAATAACAAATTTAAAATTTTTCTGTGTAAATGTAAATGCGAAAACCGCTATCTCATACGTTGAAAATTCGGGTTTATACAAAATTTTTATTTATTTAAAAGGTTGAAAAATCCCGGTTTTATTCTTTTTAGAGAGATTAATGGGGTTTTTCCCCCCAACGCATCTGCCGAGACCAAAGAGGGTTTCCCCCATCCTATTTCCCGTCTGAACTTTTAATTTTCCCAACTAGGACCCCTGCCCCCCCGTGTGAACCGCTATGTTTTGTAATTAACCTCAAGGGGCAATGGGGTATTTCCTAAAATTTTCCCGCCTCAGCTTCAATTTTGTACAAAACTCAATGAAAACTGGAAAAATGTTCATTTTTCCCCCTATGTAAATAACTCTGTGCACCCCAATACAGGGCATTCTTTTCTGATTAAAAGAAGGGTAAAACATCGATTAGGGACCCCTTTTTTATGATGATATTTTAAAAAAAAAGAGAATTAGAACAGACGGGGACAGCTTTTCAGAAATTTTTACTCCCCCCCCAAAAAATTGTCTATAGTACCTCCCTCAAGTATTACGAAAAAAGGGAATATGCAAGGGAAAACCATAATTTTGGGTTACTATAGTTTCTTCATCTAGCAAATATGTGTTTTTCCCCAAAACAAGAAAGGAAAAATATTGAAAAAAAGGGGACCAAATAACCCTTTCCCCGAGGGGGAAAAAACCAAACTAAATTTTACTTCTGATTCCCTGCCAGGTTTTTCACCATTAAAAACATGCTAAAAGAGACAGGCTAGATAATTTGCTATTTTTAAGTGGATACGGGATTGTAGTTCATTTATCTACAAATAGTTTTTTTTGTCCCCTAAAAAGGGGGATAAAATTTAAAAAAAGGACCAAATAACCTTGCCAAGGGTAAATTAAACCAAATTTTACTTCTCGATTTCCCCGTCATTCCCTTTCTACAAATATGAGCAAGGATAGAGCAGATAAGTTGTTATTTTTTTTTTAAGAGACGATCTCTCCCCCCGGGGACTAGGTGATTACTTTAAGGGAAATAATTCAGCCACCGTTTTTTAAGTAACCTGCATATTTTTTCCAAATCTCCCATACAAAGAGAAAAATTTTTTTTACGTTGGCACTGAATAAAATTTGAATGACTCTTTAATTTTTCTGAAATCTTAATACAAATCATCCCAAAATAAAAAAAAAATTTTAATATCTTAAATCCTTTTGCTAGATTTTTCACTATGTCCCAGTTTTTTAGTAGCGAAAACATTTAAGGCCCCTATAAAACTATTTTTATCTTAAACCCTGTATAACAAGAAGGCTTTCACTTGATTATTTTTCCCTTTTAACAACTAGTCTTTACAAAAACAAAACTTTTAAAGTAAAAAAAAAAAGGGGGGGTTAAAATAAAAAACCCCCCCCATTTTATAAAGCTTTTATAATTGTACGTGTAGGAATGACAAAGTAAAATTCGCCTAAAGGGAGATTTTTTGACCAAGATATTTTTTCCCCCCCTGTAGAAAAAAAAAAAAAAAAAAAAAATATTAGTGAACCCCGATGCGATGGATTTTAGCAGACAGATGTGATTTCCAACTGATGCGTTTTTTTTTTTTTTTTCTTAAACCGGGGTATCTATAAAGGGTTTTTTCTTTTTTGTTTCTACTTTAGATTTCTTGTTTTACATGGCAGTAAAGGGTATATACGACAACAACAGTCGAGGAGGTAATTCAGAGAAAGGTTGAAAATCCAGTCTAAAGGGGGAAAAAAGCCGCAACCGAAGAATTTTTTCAAATGACAAGTAAAAAAGCTTTCGTTTAGGAGAAAAAAAACTTCGCATCCCTCATAATAAGGGAGGGAAAAGCTCTTTTCAATAATTAGAGAAAGGGCAAAATCCCCTTTTTTTCAAATAAAGGGTGATTTTTGAATAATGTTTGAACTAAGCATTTTTTTTCAGACTTGGGAAATATAGGGGCAAGTGTAAAATTTTATGCTTTGCTTCATCTTCCCCAAAAAAAGTCTTTTTTATCTAAAATCCCTTCCTAAAATCGCAACTCCAGGCAAACCCCCGTAGGGCAACTCAGACAGGTATCGGGAATAGGACGAAAATGGACTCCAAATACTAAAACCATTAATGGTGCGGGGGAAAAAAAGGGGGCGAAAAATGAGCGACACCTGGAAGTACTTTTCTCTTTTCCTTTCGTGAAGAACTGCATATTAATGAATACAAAAGGGAAAACGACCCCTTAAACTTTTGCCCAAAGGGGAAAAACCCCATGTTCAGATAGCTAGAAAGTTTTAAAAAAGCTCGCCCCGGTTTTGATCTTCGTGCACTCTTTCTCACACCAATCGTTCCGCTAGCTCACGCTCTGTTTCCTATCAAAAATGCCATATTTTTTGGGCGAGGCCCCCCCTTCTCCTAAATCTGCTCCTCCCCCCCTTCCCCCGACTAAGCGCATGTTGTATTTACCGCGAGGATGAAAAAAAAGGGTGTTTATAATCATAATTGGAGCTATAACAAACTTCACACAACACTAAATAGGTATTGACATGTTACTTAGAATTGGTGGGGTTTAAAAGCATATAAGTTTGGAGGTTTCCTTTGCGAAGAAAAAAAAATTTGAAAAAACGTAATATTTTTTTCAATATATAAAAAGAATTACTCGTATGATACAATACACAATATCATAGTAAAACATTTGCCACGATAATTTTTCAAATTTATAATTCCATCTTTTCATTAAAGTTTTGTTCGTTTTCCCTCGCAATTATTTTTTTTTTTCCCATTCGCAGACAGAATACGCGGTAAAGGGCACGTTTTGGGTTCCGGGCAGTCACCTCTGGGGAAAGGGACATTCAGATTTATAGGGGCTTAAAATACAAACAACCCATCCGACCCATTACTCTAGTATTTTACCAAAATTTTCCTTATGTAAAAGTGAAATTTTTATTTTTAAAATGACAAAAATGCTTCCAATGGTATAATATATTATTTTTTGCAAAAATCCCATCTAACCTTTTATTAAAAAAGGGAAATATCCAATCCCAATACATTTTCCCGAGACAAACTACTCGGAATGCTGAACATTTTCCCATAAATGTGCGACCGCCAAGGGCACTCCTCACAATCCCTTTGTTAAAAAAAATTTTTATTTGGCGGTTACATTATAATCATTAGCATGAAAACTGCCTCTTACCCACCCGTCTTTTTCCCGGCGAAAAAATTTCCCCTAAAAGGAAAGAGAGGGGGGGGAAATACCCCCCGGGAAAAAAAAGAGCGGAGGGGGGGGAAAAAAAAAGGGGCACCGGGGGGCGAGGGGGGGGGGGGAGGGGGGAGGGGGCGGGGCGGGGGGTGGGGGGGCGTTGGAGGGGGGGGAGGGGGAGCGCCTTGAGACAAACTTACATAAGAGGGGAAGGGCCATTCCTTTACTATTTTTTAAATTTTTTCCCTGCGTAAAGTCGTTTGAATATTTAAAAAATGACATAAAAAAACCGCACCGAAACAATTTCAATTTTAATTATAAAGGTTCTTAAAAATTCTTCTCCTCTCTCTCCTCTCTCTCTCCCCCTTTATAATTTATAATTATATATATTAATAATAATAAAAATATCGTTGATATAAAAAAGGGATAAAAATATTTGAATTTAGATAAAAGGGCCTTGTAAAAACTGCTAGAGGCAAAATTAAAATAAAGGGGGAAGTAGATGATGACAAACCGGGTTTTTCTACCCAAGATAACACTGCAAAAATTTTGCAAATTATATTTTTTTTGATAAAAAAAGAACTTTTATAAAAGCCCCTTGTCCGCCTCCACCCGCCCCCCCGCCCCGCCCCCGCCGCCCCCCGCCCCCCGCCCCCCCGGGCCCCCCCCCGCCCGCCCCCGGTGCGGTTTTACTTTCCCCCGCTCGCGCAAATCCGCGTCCCCCCCGTGATGATGCGGCGCGTGCGGGAAATAGGCCCCCTTTGTCTAAGCTGCGGTCAAAATTTCAGGGGAAATATTCTTGACGACAAGAAAGGGGAAAGTAGGGGAGTTTTTCTGCAATAAAAAAAAATTATAATTGTAACCCCCAAGTAAAAGTTTTGTTAACAAGGGATTGTGAGGAGTGCCATTGGGGGCGACATTATGGGAAAAAAAAAAAAAAAAAAAAAAAAAAAAAAATACAGCATTCTCAGACAGTATTGTCCGCTGGAAAAAAAGTATTGGAGGATTGGGTTTTATTTCTTCTTTAATAAAAGGTTAGTGGTACTTTATGCAAAAAAAAAAACATATATTTATACCCTTTGGGAACATTATTTTTTATTTTAAGAATAAAAAAAAACACTTTTACATAAGGAAATTTGGTTTAAAATACTACATGTAATGGCTCGGATGCGGTTGTTAGTATTTATAAGCTCTTCAGAAACTGAAGGGTCCTCCGACAAGGGGAAGCCCGGGGAAACCGCAAAATTTCGTGCCCCGTTTTCCGTCTATTTCGTCTGCAATGGGAAAAAAAAATAATTGCGAGGAAAGCGAGAAAGCAAAACTTTAAGAAAGATGGAATTTTTAAATTCTGACAATTTCGTGGCAAATGTTTTAAAATATGATGATTGGTATTTTAATCTACAGAATTTTCTATTTTATACTCTAATGAAAGAATATTATGTTTTATCAAATTTATGTTTTCTTCCCAAAGGAACCTCCAACTTTATTGGTATAAGACCCCCAATTTAAGTCAAACAAAGTCAATACAATTTTGGTTTTTTGGAAGTTATGTTAAGCTCCAATTATGATTAATCACCTTTTTTTTTCATCCCGCGGTAAAAACAACATCGCGCTTTAGCGAGGGGGGGAGGGGAGGGGGAGCAGATTTTGGAGAAGGTGAGGGCCCGCCAAAAAATATGGCAGTTTATAGGGAAAAAAAGCGGAGCTAGCGGGAAAGAGGGGGTGAAAAACATTTTTGCTACGAAGACACAACGGGGCGAGCATTTCTAAAACTTTAGCTATCTAGAAAATGGGGTTTACCTTGGCAAATGATTGAAGGGGTGCGATTTTCCCTTGTAGATATTTTTAAATATGCAAAATTCTTTACGAAAGGAAACGGAAAAGTATTCCATGGGTTTTCGCTCTATTTTTCGCCTTTTCCTCACTTCGCCGTTATTTAAAGGTTTTTTGTATGTCGAGAAGCATTATCTCGGACAACAGGGTATTCCCCATACCTGTTGAGGTTTTCCTTTTCGGATATTGCCGGGGGCATTGCAGAGTTTTGGAAGGCATCTTTAGATAAAAAAGACTTTTTTTTAAAGTGATAAAATGCTATAACATTTAGCACTTGATATATTTCCCCAAATCTGAAAAAAAGCTTAGTTAATAATTTATTCAATAATCACCCCTTTTTTTGAAAAAAAAAGGGGATTTTGCTTTCTCTAAGTTTTGAAAAGAAACTTTCCCCCCCTTATTTTAAGGGAATGCAAGTTTTTTTTTCCCAAAAGAAGCTTTTTTTTTCTTGTATTTTTGAAAAAAATTTTTTTCGGTTTCGGCTTTTCCCCTTTTGGACTGTGATTTTTAACCTTTCCTGTAACTTACCTCCCGACTGTATTTCTCGTATATACCCTTTTGCCCTGTAAAAAAAGAATATTAAGTAACAACAACAAGAAGCACCTTTATAGATAACTCGGTTTAAAAAAAAAAAAAAAAAAAACGTCAGTTGGAAAAAAACCCTGCGTCTGCTAAGATCCTCGTCGGGGGGTCAAATATTTTTTTTTTTTTTTTTTTTTCTCAAGGGGAAAAATACCTTGGGCAAAAAATCTCTTTTGGCAATTTGCTTGTCATGTCCCAAACAGTACAATTATAAAAGCTTTTTAACATGGGGGGTTAATTATTTACCCCCTTTTTTTGTTCTTATAAAGTTTTTGTTTTTTATAAAGACATATGTTAAAAAAGGGGAAAAAAAACAAGTGAAAGCCTTCTTGTTTACAGTGTTTTTTTTTTTTAAAAAAAAATAGTTTTTGGGGCCCTTAAAAATTTTTTTGCTATACAACAACTAGGGACATAGTGAAAAAACATAGGCAAAGGATGTTAAAATATATATTTTTTTTTTTTTTTGACTTTATTAAGATTTCAAAAATATTTAAAGAGTCAGTGTCAAGTTTTATCAGTGCCAACGTAAAAAATATTTTTCTCTTGTATAGGAGTTTGAGAAAATAATGCATTTTATTTAAAAACGGGGCTGAATTTCGTTTCCCCTTTAAAATAAATCACTAGTCGGCGGGAGATGATCGTCTCTTAAAGATAACAACTTATCTAGCTCTATTCTTGCTGCATATTTTTAGAAAGGCAAAGACGGGGGGAAACGAGAAGAAATTTGGTTTAATTTTACCCCTTGGCAAGGTTATTTTTGTCCCTTTTTTAATATTTATCCGTTTTTTAGGGGACAAAAAAAAAAAAATTTGCTAGAAAATGAAACTACAATCGCCGTAGTCCGACTAAAAATAGAACTTATCTAGCCCCGTCTCATAGGTTTTTGTAGATGGTGAGAAAGACCGGCAGGGAAATGAGAAATAAAGTTTAGTTGGGGGTTTTTCCCTCGGCAAGGTTTTTTGTTCTTTTTTCAAATTTTTCCGTTCTTTTTGGGGGACAAAAAAGCTATTTGCTGAGAATGAAAATATAGTAACCAACTTTTGTGGTTACCATCATAGTTCCTTTTTTGTATATACTTGAGGGGGGTCTTAGACAATTTTGTGGGGGGGGAGTAAAATTTCTGAAAAGCTAGTCCCCGTCTGTTCAATACTTTTTTTTATCATCAAAACAGAGGATCCCCAATCGATGTTTTCCCCGGTCTTTTTTAAACAGAAGAGAAGCACGATTGGCGTGCACGAGTTTTTTTACATATGGGGGAAAACTGAACAATTTCCAGTTTGCAGGATTGTCAAAAATTTAAGCTGGGCGGGAACATTTTAGGAAATAACCGCAGGCCCTTTAGGTTAATTTGCAAAAAAATAGCTGGTTAGCACGTGGGGACGGTGGTGGTCCTAGTTTTTAGATAATTAACTGTTCAGACGGAAAGGTGGGGAAACCCCTCTTTGGTCTCGCGCAGAGCGTTAAAACCCTATTTAAAACTCTCTAAATAGAATAAAACCGGGGACTTTTAACCTGTTAAGTAAATAAAGTTGTAAAGCCTGAAATTTTAAGTATGAGATAGCGGTTATCGCATTTCATTTACACAGAAAATTTAAGTTTTTTTTTTTATTTTTTGTATTTCCGCCCTTTTGGGGTGTTTTGAAAGTCATAATAAAGACATGAGTACAACAAGAGTTTCATGACCTTTTTGGGGAAAATTTTATTTTATTAGAAAAATGCCTTTGGGATGTAAGAAGCTTATAATCGTCCGCGAAGTTAAGAAATTTCTGTTTTTATTTTATTAGGGGTTTACCCGTATATTATGATAACCTTTGTATAACATGCAATTTTCAAACTGCGTAGTGGGAGTTATGCATTTTCATTTACCAAAAAAAAATTTAAACCTGTTTTTTTTCTTATTTTGTTATCACCTGTTTGGACGCGGTTTGTGTTTTTGAAAATCTATTAAAGGATGTTGGGTACAACAAGAGTTTCATATCTTTTTTATGAATTGTATTTTATATGAAAATACCTTTGGGGGTAAGAAAGACTAGATAACATGTTAAAAAAAAAAAAGAGGGTTCGAAGTTTCAATGTTCCGCAAGTTAAAAAATTTTTTGTTTGGATATTCTTTTTAGGTTGATCTTTGTTTTTAGCATTTTTAAACATTGTAAAAAATTTGATTATTGGCTTTGGGAAGTATTTTTTTTATATATGATATGGGTGGAAAGGAAGGTCATATGCATACATTTTTTGTCTTATATTTAGTAATGGAAAAATTTTCAATCTTAGTAAGGGTTTTTAAAGGATTTTTTTTTGGTTGGTTCACCTCAAGACGAGAGTCACCGTCACCGTCATTTCCTTGAATAAGAAGAAATGAAATTTTCATCCTCGTTTTAGAAATCCGGGGCGAATGATTTTATTTTTGTTGTTTTTTGTATAAAGGCATATATGAAGACCTTAATAAAAAACAATTTATTACAGCAAAAGTATTTTATAATCCTTTTTATTGCAATGAATTCTTAAATTGGGGGTTTTGGCGATTTAAGTAAACCCACGTGTCAAGACTTTTACCATTATTGCCGTAGGGAATATGGGGGAAGCGGGGCGGGGGGGGTGGAGGCTTCCCGTTATCGGACTTTGGTGTGTCACAGTGTATGCTTTTTGTTTGATTGTGGCTTTTTCCTCTTATTTTATTCTTATTATTTCTTTTGGGGAGGAGTAGAGCCCCTTTTGGTGGCGTATTAGTCATCTTAAGGGACTTTTTGGATTATGATGAATTAGAAGGGGTGGTCACCGTCTGTAGCAGGGTTTAAATTTTCGTTCAGTTACAAATTTAAAATGGGGAAATTGTGGGTAGGGGGAGGGGGGGGGGGGGGAAGGGGGGAACTATAGCCATCGGGCTTTTTTGCTATTTGTTTGTTTGCGTCTTCTTGCCTACCATTTTTGCTTCCTATCGGGGGTATGAGGGGAAGGGTCGGGGGGGTAGGGAAAGGGGAAAGGCGGTGTTCCTGTTCCGGACTTTGCGTATTTAGCAGTGGGGGCAGTTTTTTTGTTTTTGGCTTCTCTTCCCCTTCTTCAATTCTTCTTTTTACTTCGGAGGGGGAACATCCTTAGGTGAGCGGAGGCTCATTTAAGGGACATTTATGGATTTTGATGAATTAAAGGGTGACACCCTCGTAGCGGATTAAATTTTCGTTCTTTTCAAAATCAAACTGGACAATTTTCAAAGTGTTTTTTACAACAAAAAAAGGTATTAAATTTTAGCGAATTTTTATAATCCTTTACCTTTTTGTATTTTATCTCTGGGACATGGAGAGGAGCAGAAATTATCGGGATTAGCAGACCCGTGGACCCATTTATTATTGATTTTGACAGTTTCAGTATTTGGAGGACGGTTTTCCCTCGTCTGTAACAGAATCAATCTCGATCTCGGTACAAGTTTAAAATGGGAAAATTGCGGGGGTGGATGGAGGAGCCGCGGGGAGCTTTGTGGGTCGCTACGAGTAATGATTTCGGTAGGTATTGGGGCACTTTTTGTTAGATGTACATTTTGGGCTGTAAGGTTTGGGGGTGTTTGTCATCAACACGGTCTGGTGGGTTTTGCTTTCACTTCGACAAGGTTTTGTGGGTTTCGCGGGATCATTGACTATTCAACCTGATTGGAGGAATCCCGTTTAGTAATCATTTTTTTCATTATTTTTTTATGATGCGTCAGTCGAACAAAAATGCATATGGAAAGTAGGTTAAAGATTTCCCGGGGATTGATTATGTTTTGGGACATTTGGTTTTTGGTTTGCGTTTTGGTTTCGCAGGTCATGATTTGTCCGGTCATGGCCTACTTCAATTTAGTTGTACAAAGGTGGCCGATTTTGTCCACCTAATTTCCTGCTTTTACTCATAAGGTTTGTGGGGTTTCGCGTGATCATTAATCATGTCAGGGTTTCCTGCATTTGGGGGGATACTCGTCGTAATCTTGTTTCTTATTTTTTTTATGAGCGTATGTACGAACATAAAAGCATTGTGAAAGTAGGTTTAAAGATTTTGGGGATGTTATGTTGTTGTGGAATTGGTTTTGGTTTGCGGTTTGTGGTTCGCAAGGTCACTGATTTCGTACGGCACGGCCCACTTTTCCCTTCATGTACGTAATGAAGGTGGGCGATTTGTCCGCCCAATTTCCTGCTTTTACCTGATAAGGTTTTGTGGTTCCTGTGACATAATCTATGTCCCCCGTCACCACATTTGGAGGGGATCGTTTTAGAACATATTAGTTTTTTATTTTCTTTGAGCTCATTACGAACATAAAAGAATGTGAAAATAGGTAATGATTTCCGGGATTTATTTGTGTTTTTTGGGCATTGGTTGCGGTTTTTCGGTTTGGGGTTTCGTCAAAGGGCACTATTTTCGTCACGGCATGTCTACTTTTACATTCATGTACGTACGAAAATGGGCGATTCTTCGGGTTCAACTACTATACATATATAATATATATATATATATATATAATATATATAATTTATATATAAAAATACAAAACCCGAGGTGATACCCAAAAAAAGGCCCTTTCGCAAGAATAAAATTATTTGACAATAAACAATTTTTTGTTTTTTCTTAGTTTCCCTTTTTCTTTATTTAAAAAAAAAGGGTTACTGGGTTTTTTCCCGGGATAAAAAATTTGGGCTGTAATAAAAAAAGAAAACAAAAATTATACACCTCTTTAAATCAAAAATAGATATAGATGATTTTTTATTTACCCAAAATATTTTTTATTTTCACACTTCTATTTTCTAAGTGTTTTGGTTTGTTTAAATCGTATGTTTGTGGGTTTTTCCTCATTTCTTTTTTGATGAGATCAGCCCCGATAAAAATGGCAGTGAAAAATGCAAAAGAAAAAACAACAAATAAAAACAACAATATAAGTAAGATAAAAAGGAAATAAGATAAATAAGAAATTATTATTATTTTTATTACTACAATCAATTTTTGTTATTACCTTTATTATAATAAATACATAGAATTTGGGGAAACGATACATACCCGGAGAAAAAGAAAGAAGGATACACAGAGAAAAACCAAAAAGGGAAAAAGAAATTAAAAATTTCACATTTGATTCCCTTTTTATCAAAATTTAAGAAAAATTTATTATCGTAAAAATAACAAGTAAATTATATATTCATTATCATTATCATCTTTAATTAAAATTCCCTTATCTCACCATCATCATCTCATTAGTATATGATCTTTATATTATCGTTTTTATTATTTTTGGGGTTTATCGATTGCATTACATTATTCAAAATTTATTTTATCATTATTTTTTACATATAATTACTGTTATCATTGTTATGGTTATCATCATTATCATGGCTGTGATTATAATCATACTTATGAATATGATTATAATCATAATTATGAATATGAGCATTATCTTTATCTTTATATTATATTATCTCATTTCATTATTTTATTTTCTAACCATCTTACACATCGTAATTTTTATCATAGTAAATACATTATGCTTTATATTATTTTATCATTTTATTATTATTTTTTATATTATATTATTTATTATATTATTATTATTATATTCATCATCATCATTCATCATTATCATTATTATTATAATAATCCTTATCGTTATTATTATTTTATCAGTATAACCCTCATAACTTCAGCATTTGATCATTATCTCATAGTTTTCCAAATAATAATGATTATAATCACTATTATTATTTCATTATATTATTATGCAATACAAAACACATAACCCCCACCGTCCCAAGTAGCTATGTTTCGAATTTATTCTACTTCCATTCAGTCCCTTATATAGCGTTTATCTATCTATATCTATATCTATATCTATATCTATATCTATATCTATATCTATATCTTCTATCTATCTATATCTATATCTATCAATCAATAACGGTATGCTCATGCTTGAGCAGCCGTGGACCTCCCCACCATCCTTCGCCACTAACTCGATCTTACGCTTTTTTTCCACTTATCCCATCGAAGCCGAAAATTCTTTGAATTGTCGCTCAGTCTTGTTTTTGGGTTTTGCCTTCCTCTGTTTCATCCCCATCCCGTCAGCAATTTTTTCTCAATATTTTATTCTATTACATCCCAAAAAAATTTTAATTCCTCTTTTTCAGAGCCCAAAAAGCGGTCTTTAAAATTTATTTTTCTCAGACTTCACATTGTTTTTCCCCTGTCCGCTTTACCATATTCTGAAAACACCACATTTCAAAATATTGATCTTTTTTTTGCTATCTATTTCAACACCCAACACTCAGAACCATATGGAAATTTGGGGAAAAATAATATTTCAAAAACCTCACTTTGTCCGTAAGGTAATTTTTCGGTTTTTCCCAGATTTTATTGAGAGCAACTGTGGCGTTTTTGGAAAGGGGTAATTTTCTTTTTATTCCGGTAAATCATATATGATTATTTTAAAACAGCCAAGAAAAGTGAACTCTTTACTTTTTCCACAATCATTCCTTTGATTAAAACATTTTATCTTTGGTTCATTGGGGGTTATTTTTAAATTTTCAGATTTTTTGTTTTTTTTGCATTAAAAAATAACCCAATCTAATCATATCATATCTATCTATATCTTTTCTTTCTATATCTTACTAATCTTTACATTATATCTATATCTATATCATATCATATCTATATCTTATCTATACTATATCTAATCTTACAATCTTACTATATTATATCTATATTTTTCTGTATCATATCATACTATTTTATATCTATATTTATCTTTTTCTGTATCTTTTCTAACTATATCTAATCTATATTTTTATTGTAAGCTAGAATAAAAAAAATCCTCTTTAAAACCCACCTTTCAAAATTCTAGGCTGTCAAAAACGCTTAAACGAATTTATTTTACCCACAATAATTGCTGTGAAAGTGACTCCGCCGAACAATCCCTCATTTTCCGGCCCCGGGGGAATGACGAATCCTTGCTCAACCTGTGGGGTTTCCACTCCCCTCCGAAGGGGGCTTTATCCGTGTGGTTCCAATTGAGGGATTTAAAGTAGTTTGTGAGGCCCCCAAACGCAGATGCGAAAGCTTTTGTCGGGGGGCAGAGAGCGCCCCCCCGCGCCTGGAGGGGGATGCGCTTGGGTCATGTTTATGAAAACACTATATATATTTGCCTGCGGATACACCGGCATTTCTTTTTTCTTTTTGTGATTTACACGCAAATCGGCTGGTGTGTTTTTTGTTTGTGTTTGCGTTTTTGTTTGTGTTTTTTGGGTGGTGTGGTGTGTGTGTGTGTTTGTGTGTGTGTGTGTGGTGGGTGTGGTGTATTGTTTTGCGCGCGGTGTGTGAAGCTTTTTGCGTGCTCATCCTTTTAACGTTTTATAAGTAAGGGGACCGAAAAGTTAAATAGAAAAATAAATTATGAAAAAAAAAAATACACCAAAAAATATACTTGGTCCCCGTATCTCTTTTTTAACACATACATCGCATATCTATATCACACCCATAAAAAAGAAAAAAAAAAAAGCTTATAGAGATATAGATCCTTCTCCTTTCCAACCCTGAGTCCCCCTCATCTATCCTGCATTAAAATACCCTGACAAACGATAGTCGTTGATGATCAAGGCACTTTTTTGTGTGTGGGGGGCTTAAAAAATGAGCATGAAATTGATATCGCTTCTCGAAGATCTGAATTTATGCCTATCAGATTCTCGCGGTGGCTGGTGTCTTCACAAATTTCAGAATTTATTTTTGCATCAGAATGCAAACTATTTATAAAAGCTTGTCGATTTTTTTTTTTCTCATCACTAAGTTTTTTTCTTTTCCTTTTAGATATTAGATATTTCTTTATGTTGATATGGATGCGGCCATTATAAAGCTGTAATTTTTTATCATCACTATTTTTATTTTTCTGTATATCTGGTGGTTTTTCTTTGGTTGCATTAGATGCCTTTTGTGTTAGATATTGTCCTGTTTGAGCAGTCTTTCACTGTAATGTACATGTGTGTGTGGGTGTGTGTGTGTGTGTGTGTGTGTGACTGTGTCTAAGTGAGTGTGATATTATATTTAAGCGTGTGTGTGTGTGTGTGTGTGACTATGTCTGAGTGAGTGTGATATTATATTTAAGTGTGTGTGTGTGTGTGTGTGTGTGTGTGTGTGTGTGTGTGTGTGACTGTGTCTAAGTGAGTGTGT
>NC_051401.1:131251-148751 GCF_015228065.2 Penaeus monodon
CTTTTGCCGATCATTGGTTGGATCTCTCGTGTGCACCAGTCAAGGGCCTGTACCTACACCTCATTAGCCCTGGGATGCGTCCCCCACATTTATACAGTGCTGCCCAGCCAATGCGACTAAAGACCTATGTTTCGTGAGTTTCCAGCGCTGACGAAACCCATCAATGTTGCAACAACACTGCCCCACACTGTCGCACACCATATCGCCACGACTGGACCCCTGGTCTACTCCTCTTGCAGGCCCTTCTCACCAGACCGCTTCAGCATTTCGTGGATGATACTACCCATGGACTACAGGGCGTTTTCGTCTACATCGACGACAAACTCAGTAGCAGCAGAGAGGAGCACAAGGAACGTCTCAATGCCCTGTTAGACTGCCTGCAGAAGCCAGTCATCATTAACCCTGGTAAGGGTCTTCTTGGAGTCACCTCCCTTACTTTTCTAGGTCACACTATTAAAGCTAATGGCATCGCCCCAGCTCAGAAAAAGGTTAGCAGCATCAGGCATTTCCCTCGACCAACAAAGAGACAGCTTCAGAAGTACCTTGGTATGAGAAATTTCTTCAGCAGGTTCATTCCCAGGTGCGTATTTCTACTGGCTCCCGTACAGTGCCTCCTCATTCCATCCCAGTCAGGATGCAACAGAGTTATTACCTGGACCCGAGAGGCAAGTGTAGCTTTCGAGGCCAGCAAAGATGCCTTAGTCTCAGCAACCCTCCTCAACCACCCACAGCAGGGGGAGAGACTCAGTATAGCCGTAGACGCCTCGGACACCGCCATGGGAGCCGTTCTGCAGCAAGATCCAGGTAATGGTTGGCTGCCTTTGGCGTTCTTTTCGCAGACACTCAGCCCACAGCAAAATCAGGACAGCATTTTTTGCAAGGAGCTCCTTGTGGTCTACACTGCCATCAAGCACTTCTGTATATACATTGAGGGAAAGACTTCCACATCTTGATGGATCATAAGCCCCTCATTTCATCCTGCATAAAAGGAGCCGTCGTCAATCCCCTCACGAAAAAAGGCGCCTGAATTTGGGGTTCAGTTTACCACTGACATATGGCACACCCAGAGTACCAACAACCAGGCTGTGGATGCCTTATCCAGAATATCGATAGCCAAGGTAACTGCCAGCAGCAGCCCTATTGACTACCATCTGGTTCGCTGGGAGCAGCAACAGGACACTTCTCTCTCTAGGCTCACCGACGGAAATACCTTTCTTCAGCTAGAGCAGGTACAGCTTCATCTAGGAATCCACACAACTCAGGACCTCATCCCACAGAAAAAGCATGTGGCCTGGCATCTATAGAGACGTCCAGCAGTGGAGCCACACCTGCATCAAGTGCCAATGCAGTAAAGTTCACTAGCACACTAAGTCTCCCATGCAAGTGTTCCTCGTATCAGACGGCCACCTTGAACATGTACACCTTGACGTGGTTGGTCCCCTCCCAGCCAACTAGGGTTACACCTACGTCCTGATGATGATAAACCAGTTTACCAGGTGGCCTGAGGCCACACCCATCCAGGATATAATCGCCGCCACGATTGGCAAGACCTTCATCACCACTTGGATATCCTGCTATGGAACTGTGACATTCTGGAAGCAGCTGATGATTCTTCTTGGCTCAGAGCGCATCTGGACCACAGCATACCATCCCATTTGGACCAGTTGCCCTTAACGCTCCTGCACATACAGACCTCTTTCAAATGGGATCTTCAGTGCACCGCAGTTTACAGGATCACCATAAACGTCCCTGCAGACTTCATAGTTAGCTCCGGAAACCAGGACCCAGGAGTATTCGGAAGACAACTCCATGACCGCATAACCCACATCCACACTTGTCCTACTAGACTATCACTATCTGGAGCCTGCGAGGAGATGACACTGTCAGCATTGACCCTTTGAAGTCAGGGCATCTCCAAGAACAATGCAAAATTTCAAAGGTTCGTTTTGCGATTGCTACTCTGGAAGGGGAATGCTGTGGTGACCACCTCATGACGAGCTTTCTCCAACTCAATAAAGGCAGGCTCTGCTGTTTGGTGATTCGGCTCTGCATCACGGTGAAGCTTCCGGACCTGATGTGAATGTACACATCGTGGCTGGCTCATTTAAAACCGAGGAATTCAGGATTACACAGACACTCATCGGCTAAAGTCCTTGATAAGCTCCTTGAATAAAGTTGATTGACTTGTGGTTTACCAACAAACAACATGCTCACGGGAGTATACCCTGGAGTATGAGCAGGCCGGCATGCTCATAGTCCAATAACAGGCCAACCCTGATGAGGAGCTATCGCGTATCTCCGCTAAAAATCTCCGTTAAAAGAGGCTCCCCAAATTGATAAACCTTTGCACTGGACAAGAAAACAATCCGACTTACTAGAACTGAGGACTATCTTCATTAAGGATTGTAGACCGTGAATTAGAAGACTAACTAGGCAAAGAAACAGAAATACTAAAGATGGACAGTGCTCTATTGGGAGGTAACCCCAAGGTACTAAGCAGGAATTAGGTGGGATTGCTAAGTTCAGCAACGTTTAGAAGAAATGGGAAATCTAAGTATAAGCGAAAGAGTGGCGTACAATAAAACTAAACCAATAGGTACATACTTAAGATGTTCAAGTCTATGCTCCAACGCTGCAAGGTGATTGAGTATAAAGCTCTATGAAAGAGTCATTAGCCAGCGAGAAGTAAAACCGTTCACAGTAATTATGGTAGATTTTAATGCGCAAAATAGGTAACATCATAGAGGAGAAACATAGTCAGGAATTACGCTAATAGTACAGAATGAGAGGGACAATGCTAATTTAAAAATTTGCGGAGGCTCGATCACTCAGTATCATGAATACATTCTTCGAAAAAAGACTAGAGCGGAAATGAACATGGAAGTCGAATCTGACATCAAAAACGAAATTGATTTTATATTTCAGATAGGCGCATATTAATAAAGTAATGTTGGCAGCTACCACAGAATTGTTAGAGACCAAATTAAATTACAGCCTCAGAGGGGGGAAAAAACGCCTGTTTTAACTGGAGCTTTTTAGCACCCTCTGCTCCGGAGCGATCCTGATCCCTGCCGAAACCAGAGGCTCCTTCTCCTCCGGGCAATGAGGGTCGTTGCTCTGCTTGTGCAGTCATGGTTTTTAATTGAGAGGTAGACATTAGCCAAGTACCCCCACCTACTGGCTTAGGTTCTATCTGGGTCGGAGGGGAGTTAGTTTATCCGGGATACCAGTAAGGGTCGGCCCTATAGTGTGGACTATGAGAGCCATGATACGGGCTACACAGGCGTTTATCCTGTTAAGCATGGGCCTTGAGTATCAGAGTGCATATGATGTGTGATTAGTATTTTTCTACAATGATTTCAGTTATTGTATATGTTTACGCTCGAGTAGACATACGATCACCCGTACAATGCCATACCTAGAAGACTATGCATATGTCATTTTGTGCACGATGCCCCATGCAGAGCATCATCAATAACGGGTATGTCATTGTTTGAGCAGCAGTGGACCTCTCCACCCTCCTTCCCACTCAACTCGATCTTGAAGCATACACCTTTTATGATATGTTCTTTGCATATGAAATGCATTACATATCTCTCTATCATTATACACAATTACACACGATGCACAGATAGCACATATATAGGACATTTCATGCGCTACATAATATGTAGATACGTACACCCAAATATACTAGGTGACATCCTATGTATTGACGTACAGAGTCACATATGAAATATAGCCTTAAATATTGTCATTAGAGCACGGTGGGAGGTGTGCACTATGTGTATGAGTACGGCACGATTAGTGATCAACCACAATCCAATTGAAGAACTACACAGGTACAGTACACACACAGACACCCACACACACATCACACACACATGTAGTATATATATATAGTATATATATATAATTTATTAGTATAGATTATTATATATAGAAGTATATATGTATGTATGTATGTTGTATGTATGTATGTATGTGATATATAGTATTATATGAGTTATATATATATATGAATAATTATTATATATATTATATGATAGAGATTAAATTATGTAAGAATATATATATACAAGATGAAAAGGGAAAAGAGCCACGAGACAGAAAGTGAAAGAGAGAAAAGTAACGAACGTAGTTCGAACTCTCACGACGTCTCTTCAGACGGAGGTAATACACCGAAATGGACGCATTTGACCCATTTTCGTTTATGTATTCGTATTGTGAAAAATTCGAATAACGACGATTAGTTTCATTGTCTACTGTGGCTGTTTCCCTTTTCATCTTGTGTACACGTTACTGTGTTTGTGTTTTTGTTTATATATATACAAATAACGTACGTACATACACATACATAAATACCTCACATACACATGCATATACACACACACATACATACACATATACATACACCATACACACACACCTACACATATACATACGTATACATACATATACATACGTATACATACATATACATAGGTATACATACATATACATACGTATACATACATATACATATATATGTATACACACACATACACTTTTACCACAGACACACACACACACCACCACGCACACACACGCACACACGCACAACACACACCACACACACACACACACCACACACACACACACACACACACACACACACATATATATATATAATATATATATATATATATAAAATTATTTTTATATATATATATATACATATATATATATGTATTTTATCAAATATATATTTTATATATAATATATATAAAATATATATATATATAAAAATAATAAAATTTATATATATATATTATATATACATATATATATACATTTTATATATTATAATATATATATTCTATATATATATATATATATAGATTAATAATATATATTGTTACGCCGACCACCTCGTCCTCTCTGCCACCAACACAAGGCAGGCTAGGCAGACGGCGTGTTATCCACAGGGTCGTGAACACTAACAGTTCCAAGAGGCACTGAGCAAACCCCAGCATCCCAGAACACCACGAGGGGAAACGCCAGGAGGCGAGGCAGGGCCCCAAAAAAACAAAATGACAGTCTTTCCTTTTTTTTTACACAAGTTATTTACCCATACACTTTTCTATAGGCACAATACAGGGAAACCAGCATGTCACACTGCACGATACAGCTTATAACAGGGCAACACAAAGTTAAAATCAGGTCACAACGGCACACACAGGTCTTCACAGGAGCGCACCCAACTCCGTCTCTTGGCTTGTTCCTCCGCTCCCCCGCTCACAGCCAGCTGCGTCATGTTTGCCCAGGTCCCTTCAAGTTAACACATGCCCAGGTCATCCTTTTCATGTTAACACATGTTTCGCACAGAGACAATGACCCACTGGCGTAGCAATATATATAAACACACACACAGATAGATAGATATGTGTGTGTGTGTGTGTGTGTGTGTGTGTGTGTGTTGGGGTGTGGGGTGTTTTGGTGTGGTGTGTGTATTTAAATATATGTTATATTATGCATTATAATATATATATATATAATATATACCCCTATACAAATTGTATATATATATATATATTATATATTAAATATATATATTATATATATTTTATTATAAAATTATATAATATATATATATTTATATATATATATTTTAAAATATACATATGTGTATATATATATAATAATATAATATATAATATATATTTTATATATAAAAAATTATAAACCAAAATCTCTTTCCGATTCCATAAAACAAAATTGAATGTTTTCCCTTTTCACAGTCTGGCTTCGCGTATTCGCTCTGCATGTTGCCAGCTTTTGGGGCCATTTACCCAGGGTGAGTACGAATTTTAAATTTCTTGTTTTCACGGCCCAAAATCTAGCTAATAAAACGACCATTTTAAAATTTGTGTATAAAAAAGCGCGTCGTTTGGGGGATATTGGGTAAGTTGTGGAAATAAGTGAAATGAAAATTTAAAAATTTGTAATAACTGCTGAGAAAAAATGAGAGAGATAATGCTTGTCGTATTATACTATATACAAATTGATACACACCTCCATATTTTTATATATATAATATATATATTTATATATATATATATATATTATATGTAGGGGTTTGTTGTGTGTGTGTTATGTTGTGTGGTGTGTGTGTTTTTGGTGTGTGTGTGAATGTGTGTTGTGTGTGTGGTGTTTTTTGGGGTTGTGTGCGTGCTCCCGGTGTGAGGTGTGTGTGTGTATGTGTCTGTGTGTCTGTGTTTTGTGTCGGTGGTTTCTTTTCTTTGATCTTATTTGTTTTAACCTTTGCTTCTTTTTAGGGTATCCTCGGGGATATAGATTGTCTCGGGGCATATTGAAAAATATTAAACTTCTATAGTTTATTCATCAATGTACAAATCCAAAAAAAATATACTATAATAATCTGACTGGTGAGAGTTCCGTCATGAAATGTCGGGGGAAACGGGGAGTGAAGTGTCCATGCAAGATTTATTCACCCGGGTAAATAAAAAACAAAACCCAGGGTACCACGGTAAGCTTGCTGCATCTATCAGCATTGGCTCATTTTTAAAGGGGGTTGCATAAAATGTTCAAATGGTTAAAATTTTATGTAAAAATTTCCCCACGTAATTTTTCCCCCCTCATTCATACACTTCTTTACTTGGCGTATTTAGTTCATCAAAAATTCCCAAACGTTGAATATTAAAAAAAATTAGAAATTACATGTTTCGATTTGGAGCACGGGGTAGAGTGGCAAAGCAAAAAATGGCAAACCTCAACGACGGTTACCTGAGGGTTTGGTGGAGTAAAGCTGCCGTCCGAACGGGGGGAGTTGAACCAAAAAGGCCTTTCACCTCAGACGACAACCATTCGCACATTGTTGCAAAAAAAAGATAATGAAAAAATCACTATAAAAATAAAACCCTTTCAGTGGTGTATGATATATGTGTGCATGTTACCTATCTATCTATTTTGTGCTGTATGTTTTTATGTGTATGTGTTTATGCGTATATGTATATATGTATATGTGCATATGTACCTATCTATCTATATATGTTGTGGTGTGTTGCGTATGTGTGTTAACTATGTTATAATATATATATTATATAATATATTATATATATATATAATATTAAAAAATATATTATATAATATTATATATATATGTGGTGTGTGGTATATATATATAATATATTAATATATATATAATATATATGTGTGTGTGTGTTGTGTGTGTGTGGGGTGTGTGTGGTGTGTGTGGTGTTGTGTGGTGTGTGGTGTGTGTGTATGTGGTGTGTGGTTGTTGTTGGTTGTGGTGTGTGTGTGATATATTTTTATTATTCATATATATGTATTAACATATAATATTTACTATACTCTATACATATATTTACATTACAAAATAACATTTATACTATATGTCACACACAATAAGCCTATTTTTTGTAGCCCCTTTCACCAAAAGAAAAATTTTCTTCCTAAAAACCTTCTTATGCACATTTTGTCACATATTAAAAGTTTAAATTCGTGTGGTTTTTGAAAATTTTATATACTACATTGCTAATTTTTCTCATTTTTGGTATATTAAAAATTAATCTTCGTGTTTTGATACATTTTCTGTGTGAGGTCACTTTCACTCTCATTCACGCTCGCTGTCGCTCCACAACCGCCAACAACCACACACAACACACACCACTCACTCACTCATCCATGCAGAGCAAAAGACACTGAAACATTGTCATTAATGAGGGTTTGTGTTGCTGTCGTAATAGCCAGCGGAAAGATCTATGATATATCTCTGTAGCCTGCAATTTTGTCAGTCGTAACGAGTGACTTGTACATGATTTTACATTTATTCTTCTCTGTGTGATGACAATTGGTTCAAGTAAATCCTTGTGGATTGCCATTGTCGTTTCCCTTATCTACTCTCATATTTATCAGAGATGGTTGGTAGTTCAAGTCAGGTCCATGTGGATCGCTACTGACGTCTCCCTCTTCCTATTTTCTTCATTATCTTTGTGAAATAAACACAAAACGAAAAAAAAGACGAAGATTAAGTAAAACGAACATTAAAACTGCAAATTTATATAAATGACAGGTTAGTGGTACTTAACACCCCTCTCCTCTGTTGCCGCCTGCCTGGACGCTACAGATCCAATCAACTCCAGGAGCTCAACAGCGCAGGTATCAACCGCACCGAGATGCCGATGAGGACGCATGCAGCATGCATGCAGCTGAGAAGTACCTGGACGAGATCTGTGAGGACGTGTGGACGAGGACGCCGCCGAGTTAGGCCTGGAAAGGACTACGAGGAAGTCTAGACAAATTCGAAGTCAAGGAGGACCTGTGCGAGACCTTTGAGGATGTGAGGACGTTGAGGACGAATAGATTAAACCAAGTCCAGGAAGAAGAGGATGACAGGGATGAGCAGCCACACAGATGCATGAAGGACAACACACGCGAGAACGAGATGAGCAACAAATCAGACTTAGGTCACCCCTTGAGGCCAATTCAAGGCACCTCCAGGGTGAGGCACGAGTAAGTGGCCAAGCAATATGGCGTATACATAAGCCTATTTCTGTAAGCCATTATAACAATAGCATAGTGGCTGTTTACCACGTGGCTCCAAGTCCCAATTTAGAACCAGCAACTCAGCATGGGCATAGATGACGATTTTTGTCTGACTTCGTCTTACCTCGGCAGTTCATGCCCGGCACCCGACGTGGTAAGCCTGCACCCTCAGGGCGGGTTGGCCAGACACATGACCCCCCGCTCACCACTTTACCCCTAGACATTGTCTCATGTGTTCCCTTACTGTGTTGTATCTTCATCAATAAAGAGTCAAGCCATTATAACCACTATCATTGCCAACCAGTCATAACAATTGTATTAAGGTCTCATAGCCTTTTACAATATATGTCCACTCGGAGCTACAGCCCGAAGCTTAACCTCAGGCGAACTATCTGGGTAGGCTATTGAGGGAGCTGAAGCGGTTGAGAGTTAAGGTGGCACGATCTGCATGAGCAGGTACACCTACTAACTGATCAGGCCGGCGATGATCACCATCTCCAGGGAATAGACATAGCCATCTCCAGCCGACTTCAACCGTCGGTAGTAGAGGTAATACCTCTACTGAAGTAGAATGGCAAAACACTCTTCCGTGTATATACTATGGTAAAAAAAAAACACAATACAAAAACTCTCTTCTTTATACCCTCTCTTTAGACCTGAAGATGGAATCCAGGTGGATACCGAAACTGTAGTCTCATTTTCATAAATCTAATTTTTGCACTGTGGGTTTTTCTACCATAGACTGAAGTATATTTTTGGCTTCTTGTCTCTTATCGCTGAGTACCCTCCTACCAATGTTTGCAGACTCGATGAGTAAGAGGCGTTTTCCACCAAACTCATCTGTGGCAAACAAATGTCACCGGCGATTGATTGATTGATAATTAAAATTATCTGCCGCATCCAACAGTTACGGTCAATAGCGGCGAATACATTCTTGGATTGAAATGTTCAAATAGACATGCACATCGTACTGGGCGATTTCAATGCAGTATACAGGTGTGGTCGAGTTGGCCTACGAGATGTCTGTCGGTCCCCATGGCTCAGGAGCTGATCTCAGTAGCGAAAACAGCTTCCTTCTCCGGGACTTTGCCAGGTCCCAGAGAATGAGGTTTTACTGACTCCTGGTATAGCGCTCCAAAATGCTGCACATGGTACAGCAATATAGGTACTGTAGCCAAGGAGATCGACCATAATCTTGTCAATACTCACTGGAGGATCCTCCAGAACTGCAGGGTTTACCGGAAGTATCAAGTTCTGTGGCATTGACCATAGACTGGTTGTGGCTACCCTAAGGCTTCCACTTCAAAACCCCACTTTCTCCAATAGCCACTCCAGGGTGTTTCATTTGGACAGAGTGAGGAAGGAGTGTGCCTGAAAGTTTGCCATGGCAGTCTCTGATCAGTTCATAGAACTCGAGTCCATTGGCGAACAAAAGGCTTGATTGAATGGCAGTCAGGATTTGCACTGTTCCTTGGTGCAGGTTTGGACACTGCTGAGAAAAGACAGGGAACAGTTCATTAGGAATCTTGCTGAGGAGGTTGAAGGCTATTTCTTAAGAAAATTACCTTTACATGCATTCATACTGTGTATATATATATATTTAAGTATTATATTTATATTATTATATATATATATATATATATTATTGTGTGTGTGTGTGTGTGTGTGTGTGTGTGTGTGTGTGTGTGTGTGTGGTGCGGTGTGGCGTGTGTGGGCACACACAAACATCGGGTCAGTCTTATCTAGATACGATAGTGGTGCTGACTGCTACTTATAGTTCGGTCCATGTATGGTCAAAGGCTATGGGAGTCCAGCCAATACGAAGGAATCCACTACCTTGTGGCAGCTATAAGATGAAAAGGCTTCCGGATTCAACCCTGAGGAAAAAAATCTGGAGCCGGAGTCCCTAAGGTAGTTCATTGATGCTTGTATCTTCGTTCTGGGCAACTCCTACAATGCCGCTGGTGCCAAACTGCGTCTGTCTTTTACTGTTTCCGTTGGATCCATTAGCTGCGTGGAGAGAGGAAACCTGCTGCATGGACAACAGCTTGCTCCTCACATTCTTTCACCCAGTTATTAACTCTACCTATATGGGAGTGGGCAGAGACAATAATGCCATAGTCGACATTAACTGACGGTGGCCTTCTCTAGCCATTCTTTGTACACCCAAAAACCCGCTAACAATTTGACACATGTTTTCAAGTGTATCACGGTCGCTACAAAACACGATATCATCGCGTCTGTACTGTCATCCCAAAAATTGGAAAAAGGAACTTATGAATTTTATTTCACAAGTAAGTCAATAAAAAAGCTTTTAAAAGTATGATATGCTGGTATAATTTTTAATTTAAAAATAAAATAAAAAAGTCCCACTCTTCGCAAGTCCCCACTTCGCAAGGATGGGGAATAATGAATTATTTCTCCGACTCTGTCCCCAAAAAATCTTTTTCTTTTTACATATTTTGTTCTTTATGTGAAAATAGATTTGCAGAAATTTAGCTCTTTATTCACCCCGAGTGGTCCCGCGTCCAAATCAGACAACGGGGGTAATTCAAAAGATCACAAAAATTTTACTAATTTATTATTGGTTTATTAACAAACAAATTTTCCCAAATTTATTGATTTTTTTTGAGCCTGAAGGTTATCATGGGGGACAAAATGTTTTTTAAAGCCACCCCCAAACTAAATACCACATTATACGCCAGATACGTTAAAAATGTTTCCCACCCCTTTCCCAGCATCCTCATGACTGAAATTAATCTTACCCTACTGATAAACCTTATTTGTGTACTCAAAAGGTACAAAACATTTTATGCACCCTTGAAAAAAAGTTTTTATCACGAAACTTACGTTTCAATTCATTTATTAAAATAAAAATCCTATCTGAGACCCCTTAAAATACTTTTGAAAAATACGGCTTTTTGGCTGGTGGGAGTTATGATTAATAAAATATATGATTATATATATATATATTATTATTATATATATAATAATATAATATTTATATATATTTAAAATATATATATATAATTATTACATCACATATTATAAAACATTTTAAAAATTAAATATAAAATAATCTATAAAATTATATTGTATATATAATATATATTTTATATATAAATATAATATTATTTTATATATATATATAATAATTTATATTTTAATTTTATTATTTTAAATTATACTATTTTTAATGTGTGTGTGTGTGTGTGTATTTAACATTTTTTAAATAAAATATAAATATATATTATTATATTTATTTTTTTTTTTAAAAAAATATATTTTTATAAGTGGCTCCACTCCCGGATGAAGTTTGTGGGTGTGTTGGTGTGTGTGTGTGTGTGTGTGTTGTGGTGGTGTTTGTGTGTGTTGTTGGTGGGGTGTGTGTGGTGTGTGTGTGTGTGTGTGCGTGTGCGTGCACTTTTGCATGTGAATGTGAAAACATAACTAAAATTAGTTTGTACTTCAAAAAAAGGGGAAAATCAAGTATTTTAAATTATGTTAGGCTACTTTTTTCTTTGTGCATTAACCAGATATTTCCTTTTTTTAACCCTTTTACTTCTTGAGCTTGATAAGTTTAAAAGTTCAGCTACTTTTTCCTATCTTTTTTTTCTTACTGTGTCTTGACCTGCACTGCACCTTTAAGATAATTTCTCGTTTTTTCGTGGGGTTCTATTGGCTTACCATAATCTAATAAAAACACAATATCATTTTATTATTAACACCGTATTTACTACTTTAATAAAGTTTGGGGCAATGGATGCGGGTTTAGGAATTTTGCATTTTATTTTCTACCTGAGTTACCCTTTTTTTCGTATGTCTGAATCTTAACAAATGGAAAATTTTTTCCCAATGTTAAAAAAAAGGTTTCTTCGATATTTCTGAGACAGTAAGGTTGTATTTGGTTTCAGGGATTTTACTGAATATTCGTTATATGATCTAAACACTTTGCAAAGTTTCCATGTCTTTCAGCGCCCGTCAAATTGACTCCTAATTTTACCCAAATAGGTAAAAAACGCAATGATGAACTGCTAGGAGGCACACACACTTTTTACGCACTTTTTTAAAAGAACTGTATCAAGGAAAAGAATTCTTTTTGTAATTAAAAACTAAAACTATAACCCCTATCTGAGACTAATAAAATATGTGAAAAAATATCGTGTTTTTATCAGCTGACCAGAGAAGGGTATAATGATGATAACAGGTTCCAAATAATGTGCCTGTAAGGGGCAAACATGGACAAAGGCCCCAAAAATTATTGGGGGTTCAAAGTGCTATAGTAAAAGGGGTTGCTCTCCCACTTGAACTTGTTTTTATCACTTGTGATTTTGTAGTGGGGGGTGAATCCCCACTGTATTGCTGTAGTGGAGTGAGAGGAGAGGCCCCCCCAGTCGCAAAGGGGCTAACACCCCTTCTGTCGCTGTTGCTTGTCGGGGTCTGCTGGAAAACGGGGGATCTTACTGGGTTCCCGGATTCTGAAGCTTAAGTACACCGAGCTGCGTAAGCGCCATAAAACGAGGGGGCCTCAGTTCAGTGAGAGAGCCGAGGGGGTTTTTCCGATTCAACCGTCTTGTCTCGGCGTGGTCGCGAGAACGCCTGCGTGAGGCTTGAACCTGATGGCCCCCAACCTGGGAATATGGGGCCCCCTTCAATTGCGTGGGCTTGCTACTAAAATACCACAAAAACCTAAATCGTCATCAAAAGAAAAGATCCCCTGGTGAAATATTTTTGTTGGAAAAACTGCTAAAACCGGCTTTTGCCCCGTTATGCAACGAAATTCCATGTTAATAAAGCTTGTTAAACTACACGCCCCGCAAAAAGGGGGGAGAATAATATGCATTTGCAGAATGCAACGGGAAACAATACGGGGCCTAAGGTCCCGGGGGAAAAACGTTTTAAAAGTTGTGTTCTGACTTTTTTCGAACATCACTTACTTTTTGTGTATATCATGAATTATAGATAAATTTGAGAAATAATATAGTAAGGTATTTTTATATAAACATACCTGTAGTTTGTGTCGTATGTGTGTGTGTGTTTGCATATATTATATATTATATTATAATATAATATATATATATAATATATATATAATAAACACCCCCCACACACCACACACACCACACACACACACCCCCACGCACAAACCACACACACACAACACCACACACACACACACACACACACCACCACACCACACACACCCCACCACACACCACCCCACAAATATATATATATAATTATATTATATATTTTATATATATTTATAAATATAAGTTTTTTAATATATATATATATATATATATATAATATATATATATATATATAATATTTTTAAAATTTAATGTAATATATATATATATAATATTATATATATATATATATAATATAATATATAGGTTATATATAATTATATATATTATATAAATAAAATCATATATATTATATATAAAAGCATATACTATATTTATATATATATATATAATATAATAATTATATATATATAATAATATATATACACTAAGATTATAAAAACAATAAAAATAATAAATTTTGTTTCCTTTGTCCTGCTTTTTTTCCCTTTTTATTAGTCTCTTTTTGACTTTTTTTTTCAATACTTTCTCAAAAAAGAAAACAGTTTTCTGCTTCCTCCTCTTCAGTTTTTCTTACTTGAACGGCAATAGTCCAGTCTTTTTTCCCTCTCGTTTTTTTTCTTTGCAGCAAAATTTCACTATACACACACAACGCACACGTGTGTGTGTGGGTGTGGTGTTATATATTATATGATGTATTGAAATATTTATACGCACACCACAACACACCACCCACACACACCAACACCCCCACAACCACACCACACACACACCCCAAACGCATGCCCCGCACCACACACACAACAACACACACACACAAACCACACACACCAACACACACACACACCACACTCCACACACACCCCACCACACGTGTGTGTGTGTGTGTGAGTGTGTGTGTATATTATTAATTAGTATATTACTTTTATATGCACACCACACACACACGCACACCACAAAAACCACACACTAACACACTGCGTTTATGTGTGTGTGTGTGTGTGTGTGTGTGTGTGTGTGTGTGTGTGTGTGTGTGTGTGGTGTGTATGGGTTCCAAAGGGTGTGTGTTTGTATGAAATTGCGAGTGTTGTAAAATGAACACACCACACACCCACACACACACACCACACACCACGTGCGTGTATGTGTGTGTGAAATGTGTGTGTATGTGTGTTTGGTTGTGTTTGTGGGGGTTGTTTTGTGTTGTTGTGTGGGGTTGTGTGTGTGTGTGTGTTTCCAATGTGTGTGTTTGTTTTTCAATTGGGGTGATTGTAAATGAATCTTAACTCAAAAGGGACTGACTTTTTGTCTCCATTTGGAGAGCCCAACTCGCCTAAACGGTTTTTGATACTTAATTTGTTTTTGTTTTACCCTATTTCTCATATTTTTGCATTGACTAGTTTATGATAAATTTTTTAAAAAAAATGTAAGGGAATTTTAAAACGGGAAAAGTAACTGTTTTTTATTTAGCTATTTTTCTTTTTTTTTCTTAAACCATGCCCCCCCCAAAATAAAAAAAATAACACACATTACTACAATATAAATAGATTTTGTATATTAAAATTATATATATATATAAATAATATATATATAAAATATATATATATATATATGCATGTATATAATCACCCATCATCAAGAGGCTAATGCCGATGGGGGCGCTGGCCGCTCCACCCTTCGCTTCCAAACCACGAGATCCCTCGAGGCGAGTCCCGGCACCCCCCGCCCATCTCTAATTCCTCGCGATAGGTCCGTCGAGCTGCCTAAGCCATGACCCCTGGGCCCGCCACGGCCCCCTTTCCACCCGGGTTGCTCGCAAAGAAAAACCCTGATGGGCAGGGTCATCCCGGGGAAAAACGACTGGTGCCCATAAACTGAGTTGGGATACGGATTATGCAATAACAGGTCCCATGCCAGTCTCCGGTTTAACCGTTCGTTGGACATGTAGTCCTACCACTGAGATTTGGCGAAAAGGGCTTGTTCAAAGGTATAAAACGAGACCCAAGACACTAGATGCATCCAGGTTTCGCTTCCTAGAGCAAAACTGGCAAATATCAAGGCCTTGAAGACATGAGCTTGGGCCTTTTGCATAGGTACCCACATCTCTTGTTGATCGAGATCATGGCTCCTTTGCCCGACAAATCCTCTACTCTTCCCCTTTGGGCTGACGCCCAAATCTGGCTCGCTTCGGGATGTTAAAAACCCCTGTAAATTCAACGTCCTCGCCGCAAGCTTGGGTCAAAATGAACGGGTTCCCCTAACAGGCTCCCAAAATCTGAACTTTGTCTTGGTCCAGGGACCTCTAGGCCTAAGGGTTTTTTCCCCTTGCAAAAAGCACAAGAGCCAGTGCTCCAAGGGCTCAATGGATACAATATCATGGCAAAGTCAAGGTCGAGACCCTTTATATTGCCTATGTTGCTCCCCACTGACTTTGGCAGTAGCTCTGCCCATTTTCCAGTCCATAAGGTGTTGAAAATTGGTTGGTGTAAGGGGCACAGCCTTGCCCCCACCCCTGAATTAACGGGAAGAAGTTCAACAAACCTCCCCCAAAACTTTTTCAGCCTTTCATACCAGTATAAAGGCTTGCTATTGGACAAAAATCTGCATCGGAAATTTCCCCCGATCCCAGAAAACTCCTTAGCGATTCCCCAAAGCACCGAGTCAAAAACCCCTTTTTGAAGTCGATTAGGGTTTCAAGCAACCCCGCCAAACTCATCGGCATTCTACAATTTCTGAAAGCGCTAGTATTTCGGTCTATTGTGGACTTTCCAGGAGTATATTCAGACTGCTCCGGTCTCGATCCTCAGTAGGTGCTTTGGATCTGTTTCAGAAGATTTGGGTGAGAACTTTACCTGGTATGCTGAGCTGTAAAATTTGTTGCTACAACCAACGACCCCTTTCCCCCTCCAGAGAGGGATACCTGCCCCCAGCAGGTCAGGGGAATGGTAAAAAAGCTGCCCTATGGGAGTCCGGACTGTATGCGGCCCCCAGCCATAGGTTCCCCCAGCCTTTACGACAGCAGGGATATCAAAATACCCGCACTTTCCCACTCTTTTTTTGGAAAATTTCCCCTCTAACCTCCTTAGGGTAGGAGGTTTTCCTTTCTAAAGGGTGGGGCCCGGGACGGGACTGCATATCGCTTGCTCCAAGCAACTGTTGGGGGGTCTACCGGTAAAAATGCTCAAAAAACTCCCCAACGTTCACGACCCCCCGGATCTGAATGATATGTCCTCTGCTGAAATGGACTCATCATGGTAACAGACTGCCATATGGCAGTCAGGGCTGTATGCAGGCCCCGAGCCATAGGTTCACCCCCAGCCTTTTAGCATTCAGCGGGATATCAATTGCCTTCAGCTTTCCCCTCTTCGCTTTGAAAATTGCCATCCTAACCCCCTTAGGTAGGAGGTTCCTCGCAATGGGGGGGTTTCCCGGCACAGGTACTGTGAAGCTTGCATCCAAGCTAACTTTCGAGGGGCTACCGGTAAAACTGCTCAAAAAACTCACCACGTTTTTGAGATGATATGTCTTCCGCTGAATGGGCTACAGTCATCTGTAAGGGGGCTTTGAGTTCGGGTTTCTCAGGGCTTGGTAGGGAGGGGGGAGGGGCGTTTCCAAGAAAAAGGCCTTTAACATCTTTTCAAAATTCCCGATGAACTGTTCCTTGTCCCCCTTTTCACAGTTCCGACCATGCACTATGGAGCATGCAAGACTTAATTACCATTCCCATGAGCCCGTGACTTGCTTCTGTGGGCCCTAAAGTCTCCAGGGAAATGGATTCTGCCTTGCCCCCAGGGATAGCCTGGACTCCTGGCTGCTTTGAGTGTTAAAGCACTTGAGAG
>NC_051401.1:153751-156251 GCF_015228065.2 Penaeus monodon
GGCCCTCTAAGGTTTTCACTTGGCCAGACTAAGGGGAGGATTCCCCTTTGGGGTTTTGCCAGGGCAGTCTCTGACTGGTTCACAGACTCGAAAACGTGCGGCCCTTTTTGCTCGGGGCTCTTCAAGTGCAAAACACCAAGCCCCCGGGAGTCCTTTGGCTATGCCTGGGAAGGGCAGAATTCCATTTCCCTGGAGACTTTAGAGGCCAAGAAGCAAGTCACTGCTCAGCTGAAGGTAATTAAGTCTTGCATAGCTCCATATGATAGGCTGGGACACGTGAAAGGGGAAAAAAGGAACAGTTCATCAGGAATCTTGCTAAAGATGTTGAAGGCCATTTTTTGGAAAAAGACCCCTCCCCCTTCCTACCAAGCCCTGAAAAGCCAAAACCAAACCCTCCTTACAGTGACTGTAGTCCATTCAGGGGATAAATATCATCTCGAACTTTGGGCGATTTTTTGAGCTTTTCCAGGTAGACCCTCGAATATTAGTTTGGGGATGAAAGCATTACAGTACCTGTCCGGAACCCTTAGGAGGAACCTCCTACCCAAAACGGAGGTTAGGATGGCAATTTAAAAGCTGAAGAGGGGGAAAGCTCGGGCATTGTATACCCCTGCTAACTGTAAAGGCTGGGGGTGACCTATGCTGGGGGCTGCATACGTCCTGACTGCCATATGGCGTCTTTTTACCATGACTGCATCCATTCAGCAGAGGGCATACTCTCAGATCAGCGGGGGTTCGTGACTTTTGGGCTGAGTATTTTGAGCATTTTACCGGTAGACCCTCCAACTTAGCTTGGATGCAAGCGATATCGCATCCGGGCCCCCGGACCCACCCATTAAAAGGAACCTCCTCCCCTAACGGATTTAAAGATGGAAATTTCCAAGCTGAAGGGGGGAAAAGCGCAGGTATATTTTGATACCCTGCTTTTCTGCTAAGGCGGGGTGAACCTATGGCTCGGGGCCTCATACGTCCTGACTGCCATATGGCAGTCTGTTCCCTTTCCCCCCTGACCTGCTGAGGGCAGGTCATCCCTCCTGGATGGGGAAAAGGGGAAACGTTGGGATTGTACAAATACATTACCTGCTCAGCATACAGGTAAAGTTTTTACCCAAAACTCTGAAACAGATCCAAGCCCTAAGGGGATCAAGACCGGAGCGTCTAATATACTCCTGGCAAGTCCACTAACCGAATACTAGCGCTTTCGTAATTGTAAATGCCGTCATGAGTTTGGTCTGGGTTGCTTGCAACCTACATCGACTTCAAGAGGCGTTTGACTCGGGGCATTGGGAAACGTATAGGGATTCTGGGGCTCAGGGGAATTCCCATGCAATTTTGTCCCCAATAGCAAACCTTTATACTGGTCTGAAAATGCGTAAAGTGGGTGGAGGTTTGTTAACTTCTTCCCTGGGTTTAAATTTAGGGTAGGCAAGGGTGTTCCTTACACCAACAATTTTCAACACCTGTATGGACTGGGTAATGGGCAAGGGTCTACCAAAATCAGTGTGGACAAAACTAGGCAAAAATCAAGGTCTCAGACCTTGACTTTTTCCCTGATATTTTCTATCCTATCTGAGTCCCCTTGATCACGGCTCTTGATGCATTTTTGCAATGAGGCAAAAACCCCTTTGGGCCCAGAGGGCTCCCGGACCAAAACTAAATTCAGTCTTTGGGGGGCCTGTTAGGGGAACCCGTTCAGTTGATCCAAACTTGCGGCGAGGACGTTGAAGTTCAGAGGTTTAACATACCTTGATACGTAGTCCCCAAACCTGGGGTGTCAACCAAAAATCAGTAAAACGGATTTGTCTGGCAACGGGCCTGATCTCGTCAAAAAAGATGTCGGTACCTATGCAAAAGGACCAAACTGCATGTCTTCAAGGCCTTTATACTGCCATTTTTTCTCTATGGGAAAGGAAACCCGGATCTTTATTTTAGTGTCTTGGGTCTCGTCTTGATACCTTCTGTAACAATCCCTTCGCCGAATCATGGTAAAAGTTGGTAAATAATGTCCAACAACTTTTTAAAACCGTGAACTGGCAGGGACCCGTTTTTTTGCATAATCCGTATCGCCAAACCGCTTATATGGGCACCTAGCCGTTTCCCTGTGGATGACCCTGCCCTCAGTTGTCTCTTTCGAGACAACCTGGGTGGAGGGGCCTGTGGGACACCCCGGGGGTCATGGCTTAGGCGCTCGACGAACCCTTCGCGGGAATTTGAGATGGGCCGTGGGCGGCCCGGAACTCGCCTCGAGGGATCCTCGGGGTTGGAAGCGAAGGGTGGATGCGGGCCCTGCGCCCCCATCGGCATTAGCCTCTTGTGATATGATATATAACTGCATATATATATATATTTATATATAATATAATATATATATATATATAATTTATTAACATTATCTATTTATTATGTTAGTAAGTGTGTATTATTTTTTGTATTGGTTTTTGTGTGCATGGGTTTAAGAAATAAAAAAAACACTAGCTAAAAAAACTAACATTATCTTTTC
>NC_051401.1:161251-167060 GCF_015228065.2 Penaeus monodon
TGGAGAAAGTGGGGTTTTTGAAGTGGAGCCTTAGGGTAGCCACAACCAGTCTATGGTCAATGCCACAGAACTTGATACTCCGGTAAACCCTGCAGTTTCTGGAGGATCCTCCAGTGAGTATTGACAAGATTATGGTCGATCTCCTTGGCTACAGTACCTATATTGCTGTACCATGTGCAGCTTCTTGGAGCGCTTATACCAGGAGTCAGAAATCCTCAATCTCTGGGACCTGGCAAAGTCCCGGAGAAGGAAGCTGTTTTCGCTACTGAGATCAGCTCCTGAGCCATGGGGACCGACAGACATCTCGTAGCCAACTCGACCACACCTGTATACTGCATTGAAATCGCCCAGTACATGTGCATGTCTATTTGAACATTTCAATCCAAGAATGTATTCGCCGCTATTGACCGTACTGTTGATGCGGCAGATAATTTTAATTTATCAATCATCAATCGCCGGTGACATTTGTTTGCCACAGATGTAAGTTTGGTGGAAAACGCCTCTTACTCATCGAGTCTGCAAACATTGGTAGGAGGGTACTCAGCGATAAGAGACAAGAAGCCAAAAATATACTTCAGTCTATGGTAGAAAAACCCACAGTGCAAAAATTAGATTTATGAAAATGAGACTACAGTTTCGGTATCCACCTGGATTCCATCTTCAGGTCTAAAGAGAGGGTTATAAAAGAGAGAGATTTTTTGTATTGTGTTTTTTTTTTACCATAGTATATACACGGAAGAGTGTTTTGCCATTCTACTTCAGTAGAGGTATTACCTCTACTACCGACGGTTGAAGTCGCTGGAGATGGCTATGTCTATTCCCTGGAGATGGTGATCATCGCCGGCCTGATCAGTAGTAGGTGTACCTGCTCATGCAGATCGTGCCACCTTAACTCTCAACGCTTCAGCTCCCTCAATAGCCTACCAGATAGTTCGCCTGAGGTTAAGCTTCGGGCTTAGCTCCGAGTGGACATATATTGTAAAAGGCTATAAGACCTTAATACAATGGTTATGACTGGTTGGCAATGATAGTGCTTATAATGGCTTGACTCTTTATTGATGAAGAATACAACACAGTAAGGGAACACATGAGACAATGTCTAGGGGTAAAGTGGGTGAGCGGGGGGTCATGTGTCTGGCCAACCCGCCCTGAGGGTGCAGGCTTACCACGTCGGGTGCCGGGCATGAACTGCCGAGTAAGACGAGTCAGACAAAATCGTCATCTATGCCCATGCTGAGTTGCTGGTTCTAAATTGGACTTGGAGCCACGTGGTTAAACAGCCACATGGCCTATTGTTATAATGGCTTACAGAAATAGGCTTATGTATACGCCATATTGCTTGGCCACTTACTCGTGCCTCACCCTGGAGGTGCCTTGAATTGGCCTCAAGGGGTGACCTAAGTCCTGATTTGTTGCTCATCTCGTTCTCGCGTGTGTTGTCCTTCATGCATCTGTGTGGCTGCTCATCCCTGTCCTCCTCTTCTTCCTGGGACTTGGTTTAATCTATTCGTCCTCAACGTCCTCACATCCTCAAAGGTCTCGCACAGGTCCTCCTTGACTTCGAATTTGTCTAGACTTCCTCGTAGTCCTTCTCCAGGCCTAACTCGGCGGCGTCCTCGTCCACACGTCCTCACAGATCTCGTCCAGGTACTTCTCAGCTGCATGCATGCTGCATGCGTCCTCTTCGGCATCTCAGTGCAGCTGATACCTGCACTGATGAGCTCCTGGAGTTGATTGGATCTGTAGGCGTCCAGGCAGGCGGCAACAGAGGAGAGGGAGTGTTAAGTACCACTAACCTGTCATTTATATAAATTTTGCAGTTTTTAATGTTCGTTTTACTTAATCTTCGTCTTTTTTCGTTTTGTGTTTTTATTTCACAAAGATAATGAAGAAAATAGGAGAGGGAGACGTCAGTAGCGATCCACATGGACCTGACTTGAACTACAACCATCTCTGATAAATATGAGAGTAGATAAGGAACGACATGGCAATCCACAAGGATTTACTTGAACCAATTGTCATCACACAGAGAAGAAATAAATGTAAAATCATGTACAAGTCACTCGTTACGACTGACAAAATTGCAGGCTACAGAGATATATCATAGATCTTTACGCTGGCAATTACGACAGCAACAAACCCTATTAATGAAAAGGTTTCAGTGTCTTTTGCTCTGCCGGGATGAGTGAGTGAGTGGTGTGTGTGTGTTGTGTGCTGTGAGCGACAGCGAGCGTGAAGGGAAAGTAAAAGTGCCTCACACAAATTATCACAAACCCAAGATTAATATTTAATATACCAAAACTGAGAAATTAGAATGCTACTAAAAAAATTGTTTAAACAACCACACTAAATCAACTTTTAATATGTGACGAATGTACGCATTAATGAATGGTTTTTTAGAAGTAATCTTCTTCTTTTGGGTGAAATGGCTTACAGAAATAGGCTTATGTGTGTGTGTACAATATTTTAATATATATGTAATTATGTATATGAAAAATTATGTATATGTATGTATTGTAAATATATATATGTATACATACTATAATGAATAATATACTTATAAAATACACACCACACCACACACACACACACACACACACCACACCATACAACACCACACACCCCACACACACACACACACACACACACACACCCACCCACACACCACACCACACATATTATTATATTATTATATATATATATATATATAATATACACACACACACCATATATATAATATATTATATTATATATATTATTATATATAATATAATTTAAAATATATATATAATATATATATAAACATAGTTACCCACTAGCATACAAACACAGACATATATAGATAGATAGGTCATATGCACATATACAAAATACATATCGCATCACACACAACACTACACACATACAGCCACATTTTAAATAGATAGGTACCATCACACATAATTCTACACACACTGAAAAGGGGTTTCTAGTATTTATAGTGAGGGTTTCACTATTCTCTTTTTTTGCACAATTGTGCGAATGTGTTGTGCTCTGATTTTAAGATTTGTCCTTTTGGTTAAACTCCCCCTTCGGACGGCGCTTTGACCCACCAAAGCCCAGGTCAACCGTCTTTTGAGGGTTTGCCTTTTTTGCTTTGCCACTCACCCCGTGCCCCAAATCTGAACACATTGAAAGTTCTATATTTTTTTTGTATTATTCAACGTTGGGTGAATTGTTAGATGACTAAATCCCACAGTTAAATGAATGCTTTAAGTGATGTGGGGGAAAATTTGTGAGGAAAAATACTAATTTTTCACTCCTTAACTATTTTTTTGCAACCTCCATTTAAACTGACTCTGCGTAGATGCGCAAGTCACAGTGGCTACCCCGGGGTTTTGCTTGGTTTCTTAACCCCCGGGGGAATAACCATCTTTGCTGGACCTTCACTCCCTCGTTTCCACCGAATTTCACTGACGGAACTCCTCACCATCGATTATTTTTTATTATTTGTTTGGGTTTGTACTTCTGATGAATATAACTATAGAAGTTTAATATTTTTCAAAATGCCCCCAGACAAACTATATCCCAAGGGGTACCATAAAAAGAAGCAAAGGTTAAAACAAAAAAATCAAAGAAAAGAAACCCCGCACACACCCGACACCAGACACATACACACACCAACCCACCACGCACGCACGCACACACACACAAAACACAACACAAACCCCCACACATTCACACACACACAAAACACACCAACACTTCACACACACACACACACACACACACACATACATAATAAATTTTAAAATTATAAAATAAATTTTTATATAAATATTTATTAATTTTAATGTGGTGTGTGGGTTTTTTGTTATATGTTACTACGTTGCTTATCTTCTCATTTTTCTCATTGCATGTTTTTCAAAATTTCAATTTCCATTTCACTTCTTTCCCAAATTACCCTACCCCCAAACGGCGCTTTTTTTATACACAAATTTCTTGGTCGTTTGATTAGCGTTTGCCGCCGTGATATGCAATGAAGTTTTAAAATTTCGCTACTCCCACTGGGTAAATAGGCCCAAATACCCTCTGGCAACAGCAGGCGAATCGCGAATGCCAGACTGTGAAAAGGTAAATACATTCAATTTTGTTGATGGAATCGAAAAAGATTATGGTTTTTTATATTATATAATATTATAAATATATATATATATAATTATATATATTATATACACATTTATATAATATATATATATTTAATATATATATTATATATATATATATTAATATATATTATATATAAAATTAATATGAAATATTTTTATTATTTATTATAAAATATTATATATATTATATATATATATTATATATATGCTATATATACTTATATTTAAATACCACACACACCCCCACACACAACCACCACACCACAACACACACACACCCACACACACACACACACATATCTATCTATCTGTGTGTGTGTTTATATATATTGCTACGCCAGTGGGTCATTGTCTCTGTGCGAACCATGTGTTAACATGAAAAGGATGACCTGGGCATGTGTTAACTTGAAGGGACCTGGGCAAACATGACGCAGCTGGCTGTGAGCGGGGAGCGGAGGAAAGCCAAGAGACGGAGTGGGTGCTGCTCCTGTGAGACCTCGTGTGTGCCGTGTGACCTGATATAAACTTTGTGTTGCCCTGTTATAAGCTGTATCGTGCGTGTGACATGCTGGTTTCCCCCTGATTTGTGCCTATAGAAAAGTGTATGGGTAAATACTTGTGTAAATAAGGAAAACTGTCATTTTGTGTTTATTTTGTGCCCTGCCTCGCCTCCTGGCGTTTCCCCTCGTGGTGTTCTGGGGTGCTGTGGTGCTCAGTGCCTCTTGGAACTGTTCAGTGTTCACGACCCCGTGGATAACACGCCGTCTGCCTAGCCCGCCTTGTGTTGGTGGCAGAGAGACGAGGTGGTCGGCGTAACAATATATTATATATATTATATTATATATATTTTAATATATATATATATTTATATAAAATATATATGTATATATATATGTATATAATTTTATATATATATACATAAATATTATATAAATTATATATATTTATATATATATTATAAAATTATGTATTATATATATATACATATATATAATTATATATATAACTATATAATATAGAAAATATTGTTGGGGTGTGTGTGTGTGTGTGTGTGTGTGTGTTGTGTTTTGTGTGTGTGGGGTGTGTGTGCGTGTGTGCGTGTGTGTGCGTGTGTGTGTGTGTGTGTGTGTCTGTGTGTATAAGTGTATGTGTGTGTATACATATATATGTATATGTATGTATACGTATGTATATGTATGTATACGTATGTATATGTATGTATACGTATGTATATGTATGTATACCTATGTATATGTATGTATACGTATGTATATGTATGTAACTATGTATATGTGTAGGGGTGTTGTGTAGGGGTATATATTTGTATATAATTATGTATATGCATGTATGTGTATGTGTATGTATATGTGGGATGTATGTGTGTGTGTATATGCATGTGTAGTGAGTGTATTTGTATGTAGTGTATGTAAAGTACGTTATTTGTATATATATAAACACAACACAAACACAGTAACGTGTACACAAAGATGAAAGGGAAACAGCCAGTAGAAAATGAAACTAGATCGTAACGTTCGAATTTTTCATACGAATAATAAACCGAAATGGGTCAAATGGATCCATTTCGGTGTATTACTCCCTCTGAAGAGGAAATCGTGAAAAGTTCGAAACGGTTACGATTTAGTTTTCACTTTCTGCCTTTT
>NC_051401.1:172160-174660 GCF_015228065.2 Penaeus monodon
AAGAAGATTTACTTCCTAAAAAACCATTCATTAATGCGTACATTCTGTCACATATTAAATGTTGAATTCAGTGTGGTTGTTGAAACAATTTTATATAGCTAGCATTGCTAATTTATCTCAGTTTTGGTATATTAAATATTAATCTTCGTGTTTGTGATACATTTTCTGTGTGAGGTCACTTTCACTCTCATTCACGCTCGCTGTCGCTCACACGCACACACACACACACACACACACTCACTCACTCATCCATGCAGAGCAAAAGACACTGAAACCTTTTCATTAATAGGGTTTGTTGCTGTCGTAATTGCCAGCGTAAAGATCTATGATATATCTCTGTAGCCTGCAATTTTGTCAGTCGTAACGAGTGACTTGTACATGATTTTACATTTATTTCTTCTCTGTGTGATGACAATTGGTTCAAGTAAATCCTTGTGGATTGCCATTGTCGTTTCCCTTATCTACTCTCATATTTATCAGAGATGGTTGGTAGTTCAAGTCAGGTCCATGTGGATCGCTACTGACGTCTCCCTCTCCTATTTTCTTCATTATCTTTGTGAAATAAAACACAAAACGAAAAAAGACGAAGATTAAGTAAAAACGAACATTAAAAACTGCAAATTTATATAAATGACAGGTTAGTGGTACTTAACACTCCCTCTCCTCTGTTGCCGCCTGCCTGGACGCCTACAGATCCAATCAACTCCAGGAGCTCATCAGTGCAGGTATCAGCTGCACTGAGATGCCGAAGAGGACGCATGCAGCATGCATGCAGCTGAGAAGTACCTGGACGAGATCTGTGAGGACGTGTGGACGAGGACGCCGCCGAGTTAGGCCTGGAGAAGGACTACGAGGAAGTCTAGACAAATTCGAAGTCAAGGAGGACCTGTGCGAGACCTTTGAGGATGTGAGGACGTTGAGGACGAATAGATTAAACCAAGTCCCAGGAAGAAGAGGAGGACAGGGATGAGCAGCCACACAGATGCATGAAGGACAACACACGCGAGAACGAGATGAGCAACAAATCAGGACTTAGGTCACCCCTTGAGGCCAATTCAAGGCACCTCCAGGGTGAGGCACGAGTAAGTGGCCAAGCAATATGGCGTATACATAAGCCTATTTCTGTAAGCCATTATAACAATAGGCCATGTGGCTGTTTACCACGTGGCTCCAAGTCCAATTTAGAACCAGCAACTCAGCATGGGCATAGATGACGATTTTGTCTGACTTCGTCTTACTCGGCAGTTCATGCCCGGCACCCGACGTGGTAAGCCTGCACCCTCAGGGCGGGTTGGCCAGACACATGACCCCCCGCTCACCACTTTACCCCTAGACATTGTCTCATGTGTTCCCTTACTGTGTTGTATTCTTCATCAATAAAGAGTCAAGCCATTATAAGCACTATCATTGCCAACCAGTCATAACCATTGTATTAAGGTCTTATAGCCTTTTACAATATATGTCCACTCGGAGCTACAGCCCGAAGCTTAACCTCAGGCGAACTATCTGGGTAGGCTATTGAGGGAGCTGAAGCGGTTGAGAGTTAAGGTGGCACGATCTGCATGAGCAGGTACACCTACTACTGATCAGGCCGGCGATGATCACCATCTCCAGGGAATAGACATAGCCATCTCCAGCCGACTTCAACCGTCGGTAGTAGAGGTAATACCTCTACTGAAGTATGAATGGCAAAACACTCTTCCGTGTATATACTATGGTAAAAAAAAAAACACAATACAAAAACTCTCTCTCTTTTATAACCCTCTCTTTAGACCTGAAGATGGAATCCAGGTGGATACCGAAACTGTAGTCTCATTTTCAATAAATCTAATTTTTGCACTGTGGGTTTTTCTACCATAGACTGAAGTATATTTTTGGCTTCTTGTCTCTTATCGCTGAGTACCCTCCTACCAATGTTTGCAGACTCGATGAGTAAGAGGCGTTTTCCACCAAACTTACATCTGTGGCAAACAAATGTCACCGGCGATTGATTGATTGATAAATTAAAATTATCTGCCGCATCAACAGTTACGGTCAATAGCGGCGAATACATTCTTGGATTGAAATGTTCAAATAGACATGCACATCGTACTGGGCGATTTCAATGCAGTATACAGGTGTGGTCGAGTTGGCTACGAGATGTCTGTCGGTCCCCATGGCTCAGGAGCTGATCTCAGTAGCGAAAACAGCTTCCTTCTCCGGGACTTTGCCAGGTCCCAGAGAATGAGGTTTTCTGACTCCTGGTATAAGCGCTCCAAGAATGCTGCACATGGTACAGCAATATAGGTACTGTAGCCAAGGAGATCGACCATAATCTTGTCAATACTCACTGGAGGATCCTCCAGAACTGCAGGGTTTACCGGAGTATCAAGTTCTGTGGCATTGACCATAGACTGGTTGTGGCTACCCTAAGGCTCCACTTCAAAACCCCACTTTCTCCAATAGCCACTCCAGGGTGTTTCATTTGGACAGAGTGAGGAAGGAGTGTGCCTGAAAGTTT
>NC_051401.1:190516-213016 GCF_015228065.2 Penaeus monodon
TGATATTATAAATTATAAAATATAATTATATTATATATATTTTTTAAATAAACTATATATATATATAATTATATATATTTTAATTATTTTAAAATATAATAATATATAATATATATATATATATTATAAAAAACACATATATGCACAGATATGTATATATAATCATATATGTATATTAAATGCTATATGTAAATATATATAAATATTATATATAAAAAAAAAAAAAAAAAAAAAAAAAAAAATATATAGATATATATATATATATATATATATATATATATATAATATATATAATATATATATAATATATATATACATACATATTTCTTGAAGAGGGGTGAGTAGGAGAGCGAAACGAACAAAAATTTAGAAAAAATAGCTATTCTACGGAAATCTTTAAGCTATGTCTGGACCTATATAGTTATAATTTAGTAAAAACGAAAAAAAAAGAAAAAGTGGAATTTGGGGAAAGATAAATTAGCCCTTTGGGGGGAACAACAGTCCCCCCCCCCACCCCCTGACGCCCCGTGGATCAATGAACTGGATAATTGGTAGGATCCTTTTTAAATTTTGGGAAGATATTCTTAATATTAATTTACTATTTGAAGAAAAAGAAAAAAAAAACAAGGTAATATTTGTAGAAGGGAAAACAAATACTGGGGGTAGTCATATTTATAACAAGAACACTCCTATCGTTATTCAAACCTCACCTAATCCCCGAAACAGAGGTGACGAGTTTAGAAAATTTCCCTGGTCTCCTCTGAAACGTTGCTCATTCCCTCTTTGCCTGTTGCGAAGTTCTTTTTTTAGCCTTTTTCCCAAAACATTGACAATATTCACCCCAATTTTTCTTTCGGGTTTCAGCCACATGCAATGCTTGGCTACGGAAGGACCTCCAGCGGGTTTTTAGTCATGGAAGCGCTTCAGTGTGGTGTGTGTGTGGGGTGTGTGTGTAGGGTGTGTGTGTGGGGTGTGTGTGTGGGGTGTGTGTGTGTGTGTGTGTGTGTGTGTGTGTGTGTGTGTGTGTGTGTGTGTGTGTACGTGCGGGGTGTGTGTGGTGTACGTGCGCGTGTGTGTGTGTATACAGTACACACACATACCATCACACACACACCACACACACACAAATGTGCATTTATATCTATGCATGTAGGTATACAGGCGGTATGTATGCATGCATGTATATATATATAATATATATTCTATATGTGTTAATGTATGTATGCATGTATTTATGTAAGTCTGTATGTGTGCTGTCGTAGAAATCTATCAGTCCATACACACACTAGAAAGCCTCTGCCGCCCATTTGTCGCGAGGGGTGCCTAACCCTTCCACTGCGGGATTCATCAGTTGGAGGCAAACTCTTACTTCGCGAAATGGATTGCAGTCTCTGTTAAGGCTTTTCAAGACAGTGCCAGTGATTTATGAGCCGCTGTTGAAAAAGTTTTGACAGTTTTTGTTTTTTGTTTTACTGTGAATATGATTATCGAAATTGGCTAGTTTGAGTGATTTGGCTTTCATTATGATGATTGATGATGATATAGAGGTTTGATTTGAATTTTTTATATTTTATATAATTTTAAAATATTTTTTACGTATGTATGAACACGTCTTGGTTACTCATTATCAAAAGGGGAAAAAACAAAAATGCCTTAATCATCATATTCATTTTTATACTTTTTTTTAATATTCCCTATGCATTATCTCGATTCTCTATTCTCATTACTATCTTTTATTTATCCTATATTAATCACTAGTGATCTTTTGATTCATCTAAGCTATTCTCATCCATCATTAACTTCATATCATCATAATGATAAATTTGTTAGAACGTCAATTCCCTCTCATCTTTATCAATTCCTGGTCCTGTCAATCTCTTTTATCCTTATCTCTTCATTCACTTTATCTATTCCTTATTTATAATTTGTTTTTGTCACTTTTATCCACCTTTATTCCCAAAAAAAAAAAAAATATTTTAGTTTTAAAAAATAAAGAAAAAGGGGGAGTTTAAAATGAGTATTTGAATGAAATGAAGGGAAAGAGAACGAAGAAATGAGAAAAAGGAAAGAAGAAAAGAGAAAAAAAACAAATGAAAAATGAAAATAAGAGAGAGAGAAAAAGAGAGAAAAAAGGGAAAAATGAAAAAAGTAAAAAAAAGGGGAAGAAAAAAGAAGAAAAAACAAAAAATGAAAAGTAAAATCAGAAAAAGAGAAAAAGAAGAGAACCGGAACAAAAGGAGAAAGTAAAGAAAAAAGAAAACAAAAAAAAAGGATGAGATAAAAGAAAAAAAGAAGAGAAAAAAAAATAATTATAAAATTATAAAATGAAAATTAAAATAGTGAAAATAAATAAAAAAATGATAATGAAAATGATAAATATAATATAAACACTAATCAACCAAAAACAACATACCTAACTACACTATACCTATTAAAAAACAACACAAAAATAATAATTAAATAAAAAAAAATTAAAAATATGATACTATACTATAAAAAAAATAAAATGAAATAAAAAATAATGCTAATAATCGATGAATATAATAATAATAATAATAAAATATAAAAATTTTAATACTAAAAAATGTAATAAATGATTGATAACGATGAGAAGATATTAAAAATAATAAATGATAATAGTTTTAAATAAAGTATAATATGAAAAATAATAATAATAATAATATCAAAATGATACTACTACTACTACTCTACTACACTAGTAATATGACTTAAAAAATAATAATAAAAATAATAAAAAATTAATTAAAAAAATAATAATAATAAATAATAAAAATAATATAATAATAATATAATATGACATCAATAAAAATAATAAAATAAAAATAAAATTATAAGACTGAAAAAATGAAAAGAGAAAAACAAAGGGGAAAAAAATGGGAATAAGAGGGAAGTTAAAGGAAAACAAGTGCTAAAATTTATGAGGGAAAAAACTCAAAATCAGGCCATGCGCGCCAAGGGGATATATTTCGGGGTGTGTTTTTACAGGGAAATTCTGTGAAAACCCCCCCTTGAAGAAAAATTTTTTGGGAAAAACCGGGTTCGTAATTGGAAAGACATCGGGGCCCCACCACATACACGAGGCAACACACCACATCCACACCACCACACAAAAGAGGCAACCACACGCACCTACACATACACACACACAACCACACAGGGGAAGAACACACACCACAGGGGAAAGACACACACACCACCCACCACACCACCACCACACACACACAACACCAAGGGGAAACACAACGCACCATACACTACCACCACCACCACCAACACACCCAACACAGAGAAGACACCCCCACACACACCACCACACACACACACACACACACACACCACCAAAACCCCCATATAAAACCACACACACCACACCACACATGTACGTTCTTTTTTCTCCGGGGGTTTCTTATAAATTTTTCTGCACCCTTTTGGGTTTTTACGCTTATCTGTAACAATTTTAAGATCCATTAAATCTTCTCTCTCCTTTTTCCTTTCCTCTTTTTTTTGTCTTTCTTTTTTTCTCTCCTTTTGCTCTTTTTTTTTCTCTTCTTTTTTTCTTTTTTTCTTTCCCCTTTCCCCTTCTTTTTTTTTTTCTCTCTCTCTTTCTCTCTCTCTCTCTTTCTTTTCTCTCTCTCTCCCCTCTCTTTCTCTCTCTCTCTCTATCTGTCTCTGTCTCTTCTTCTTTGTCTCTCTCTCTATCCTCCTCTCTCCTCTCCTCTTTCTCTCTCTCTCTTCCTTTATCCCCCTCTCATCTATCAGTTTCCGTCTATCTATCTTCTAGAGGAACGGAGAAAAAGAGGAAAAGGAAAAAAATAGGAGAGATTTTCACACTGGGGTTTTTAAATCTTTTTGTGAACTGCATAAAACTATTTTTTCCTAAATTGTTATGCTATTGTATAGCACCACCACACACACACACACCCACACTAAACCACATCCCACCAATAAATCACCACCATACATCCCCACACATACATAAAACCACATCCCACAACACACACCACACCCCACACCCATTCGCCCCAAACCTACCCACCCATACGCCACACACACACACATGCACCCACACACACATGCACAAAAACACACCACACGCGTATCAACCCAACCCCCCCCACCCAACACTTCCACCCACCCACCCCTCCCCCTCCTCCCCCCAAACAAAACAGGTTTCAATCCTCATTTTTCCCCCTTTTATTTCCCAGTATATCGTCACATCTTATCATCGGAAAACCCTAACAGCTTCTTCGGATTTGTATCCCTGTTAGCGCTCCTCTAAGTGTCATTTTTTCCCCAAAAAGATGTTTCCCCTTCGCCCCGGCAAGAACCTGTGTTATCTTTTCCCTTTGGGTAGTTTGTATCAGACTTTTCGATTGTTTTTAAATTCGTTTTTGTTATTTTTATTTTTATTATTTTATTATTATTATTCTATTTTATTATTTTACTACATTATTACTATTACTTTTACTGTTGTTGTTGTTGTTATTATTATTAATCTCATTATTATATTATTATCTTTCCCATTGTTCCCATTTTATTGTTGTTTCATTCCCATTAAAATATAATTTTTAGGAAATGAAAATGATAATGATAATAAAAATAAAAAATAATAATAAAAAATAATTATTAGTGTTATTATATTTTATTATTTTATTTTATTATTATTATTTATTATTTTATTCTTATCAACACTGATTCATTGTTTTTATCATAAATTTACTGCCATTGTTGTTACATTATTGTTAAAAATCTCATTTTAACATTCAATTATTTTTTGTTATTATCACCCTTTAATTTTCAAATGTTTTTTTAGTATCTTATCCCACATAAATCTCATCGTTATTATTCTTTTTATAAATTTTATTTCATTATCTTAAATATTTTGCTAATTGTTTTCCTTTACTATTATCATTTCATTAAGAAGCAACGAAAAACTGCTTGTTTTTTAAATCCCAAAAAACAAAGATCATGAAGATTAAAAATAACCGAAATGAACAATTAAACATGTTAAATCATGGAATGATTGTGGAAATGTGAATTTTTTTCACTTATCTTGGACTTTTTTAACTATCATATAGATTCCCCGGGAAATAAAAGTTGCCATTCCCAAAAACGCCAAAATGCCCCAAATAACTCTGGAAAGACGAAGCATTCCCTTACGGACAAGCTAGGTTATTGAATCTTATTTTCCCCATTGATCATATGGTTTTTATGTTGGTGCTAAATGATGCCCAAAAAGATAAATAGTTTTAAAATGTGGTTTTTCGACGGTAGCTATTGCTGGACAGAAAAGAAGCAATGTAAAGTGCGAGAAAAAAAAATTTAAAAGACCGGCTTTTTACATCTTAACAAGGGAAATTAAAAGTTTTTGGGTCATGTGTGAAATTTAAAGTATTAAAAAGATTTCTGACGGGGTGGGAAGGAAACAGGGGAAAGAAAACCCCGAAAAAAAGATTTACGAACTAAAAGAATTTGCGGCTGTCGATGGTACAGTGAAAGAAAAGCGAAAACGATTTTAGGGGCGGGGGTTTGGGGGAGAGGCCCCGGGCGCTAAAACATGAGCATACCTTTTTTGATATGATTATCTTTTCTTACTTTTTTTATTATTATCATTATCTATTTCTTTAAAATTATAATGTTTTTTTATTACTATTACTTTTTTTATTACATTTTTGATATTATTATTTATCTAAAATTACTATCTTATGAAATCTTTAAAAATAATCTTAAATTATATTATTATATATATATAATTATATTATATTTTTTTTCTTTTTTTATATATATTAATATATATATCATATATAATATAATATATTATTAATATTATATATTATTTTATTTATATTATTTTATAATAATACTGTATGTATATGTATATTACTTATGTTTATTATATGATATTTTTTTTACATATATTATTCACCACACCATATATGTGTTTTGGTAACAAATACTCAAATGGGACAAACATTTCTCTATCACTGCGTAGGGTGTTGGGAACTCACTTGAAAAAATCATTTTTCTTTTTAAAATCTCCTGTTTCATTTTTTTTTTAAATTTCCAGGCAAAAACTCTACGCATTTGACATTTTTAACCTTTACTCTTCTGTTTGTTCTTGCTGATCTGCTTCAAAAATTGTCAAAACTTTAATGCGCAGAGATTGCAAAGAGAAAAAAGTATTATTTTGCATATTCTTTTCCCTTTTGCATGCAAATATATCCTGTTTTTTTGAAAATCCCGCCTTCGTAACCCCAACCAAAATTAAAATTTTTAAACAAAGCTTTATAATTATTTTTTTCCGTTTCATTTTTTTCAAAAAAAAATTTAAAGCCCAAGCCCTATTAGCTAACTTCTAAAAGCTTGATAAAGGAAATAAAAAAAAACAAAAACAAATCATATATCCCGAAAAAACCTCGTTCTTTTTAAAAATCTTTTTTGGAAAATTTGCAGAGAAAAATGCAATTTTCCCATTTCATGAGCTTTGTTTTTTTCCTGCACCTGGGGACTTTGATATCGTTCTAAGTAAAAATATAGACACCCATACCTTTTAAATTTAATTTTTTTTTTTTTTTCGTTTTTTGTTAAGCAGAATTGTAAAAATTTTTTTCCCCCCTCATCTTTGAGGATAATACGTAAACCGCTCCTGCAAGGTCATATGTCATCTCACCCTCGTACAGTGTTCACTTCAATGAAAGCCCTTTCCCCTTTCCCCATTACTTCTAAATTTTTCTTTTTCCTTTCTAAAAGAAATTTCCCATATAAGAATCTCTTTTCTTTAACCAAAAAAAAAAAATATATAAAACAATTTCATCATGATTAGCTTAAATCACGTAATGGATACTCTAGCTGATTTCTGGGGGGAAAAAAACAGTGTACTTTATAGTCTCCATTCATTTCATTCGTTTTTTCATTCCTTTTTTCTTTTCATCCTCTTACATCATAAACATTTATCCCTTAGCCAGAGAGCTGGCTACCAAAGCTTGTATTCTTAGAAGGCAAAAACCCCTTTTAAATACAAACCTCATCTTTCTGTCTGGTTTCGAGAAAGGGAAAAAAACAAAATCTGATATATATTTTACAATTCGTGCAAGTGAAAAGGGTTTTTTTCTATTTCGGGAAAGGAAATAAAAGGGAAAATATATATCCTTTGACAGAAAATGCTTGGTAAAGGTGGTAATTTCCACGCCCTCATTAATAGTAACCAATTGTCTAGCTCCCTGTGCTGGAAAAATCGGGAAAAAATTGGGTTTAAAAGGGCAGCTTCGTTTGAAATAAAAATTTGTCTTTTTTTAAACTGCGGAATTCCTCCCCCATACTGTGCCTGTTACATGTTTAAATTTTTTGCAAAGATTATCTTTGGGGAAACAAACAAAATTTAATTGGGTTGTCCGCATTCCCCGAAAAATCTTTACTGCAAAAATAAAATTCGTTTTTAAAGGGGAGATCATCAAACTTTACGACTGACATACAAAAGGGCCCCGAAAATTCGAATCATCGTCAGTGTTTCAAAGGGTTCTATCCTTTTTTTTTTCAAGTGAATTACTGCATGACCCTTTTATTTTCCCATTTTTTTGTTTTTTTAAATTTATATTCTTTGATCCGAAAAAATCTTAAAAGCACTCATTAATAAAACAGTTAATTTAAGGGAGATTCGGGCTTAAATGTTCAGCTGAGGCCTATATGAAGAGGGAAAATAACTGATTAAAACTGAAAAGGAAATCATGTGTTGCAGCGCTCTATTGCAATAAGCGAAAGGGGTTTGGAAGGGGGCAATATTCAAGCTTTTCAAACCGAGTAGAAAGGAATTTTGATTTTCCCAAAACAGAAAAGGAAAATAAAAAAACTCAAAATCGGTTAAAAATTTTCATCTTAAATTTTTAAAAGGAAAAGGTTCTATGTTCTGGGATTTGACTCCGAAATCGAAATCCACAAAAAATTTGTGTTTTATTTTTTCACGTCCCCTGTCAAGCCCTTCAAAATGCTCGACGTGCTCGAAAAACTCTCGAACGCAAAATAAAGTACTTTGGGTTTTTAGTCGGAAGGTTTTTGGAGCTTTTTTCGTTACAAACTTTTTTGAGGACCGACACTTGCGGGGGAAAAAACTTCGTAAAGGTTTTTTTCTTTTTAAAAAAAATGATAATAGTTAAATTCCTGTTTTAAAATGGGTAAACATTGTGAGAATATTTTCAATCTGCAAAAATATTTTTTTTTAATAGAAATTTTCCCCTCAGATACATATCCGTACAAAGTTAAAGCTGGGGTTCGTCGCTCGCTCGACACTAGTCCTCGATTCAGCGCAGGTGGAAACAAAGGGGGGTGGGGGAGATCGCTGAAAAACCCCCAAAGGGGACGCACCCCCTGCGCTGAGGGGGGGGCGTCCTTTTTGTATTCACGGTGTGGTGATCCAGTTTAAATATAGTAATTGACAATATAAATTTAAATTTTTTAAAAATTTTGATACAATTTTGTGGGTTTTTGGCGTCGTTTGAAATTTCACGTTGTTAGAAAAAAAACCAGCCTTGGGTTTTGTGAAATTTGTTTTTTTTTTTGTTTTTTTAGGAATTTTTGGGGGTTTTTTAGGGGGTGCGGGTTTGTAGGGGTTCCGACGTTGTTGATATTCTTAATACATTCATATTAAATTCCTATTGTATATAATCTCTTTTTTTGATATTTTGTCTAAATATTAAGGAAGTTTGTTTGCTGCCTTATTTTTTTCTATTTCGTTTTTTGTCTCCAAAAATTTTTTAAATAAAAAATCATTGGGTTTTTTTCGAGTGATTGAAATGCTTAGGTGAAAGAGGGGGCGGAAAATACGTCAGGATAATCCAAAACATTACGAAAGGGACGACAACGAAGGGGAATCCCTTGGGAAACCCCGGACAGTTTCCAAATCAAGTGGGATTTCACCGGGTCCCCACTTAGCCCCTTCCCTTTGCTTGGGCCTAGCCGCCCGAGGGAGCATGCATGGACAGCACCATGGGGTCTGATTCCAGACGATTACCTCATGGAGAGACAAAGAGAGGGGAAAAGGTTGGAACGTGGGAAAGGGAATGGAAGAGCGAGGGTGAAGGTTTGCAGACAGAAAACCCATACTCTCATGGGGAACAAGAGCCAGAAGAAAGTGAGGTGCGGGGGGGAAATAAACCGGTCCAAGATTTAAGTACCTGGGCTCCACGGGGCAGTGTGACGGGGGTCGGGTAAGGAGGTGGGAAAAGGATCCAGGGGGGGTTTTGGGCGCATGGGGGAAGTTACTGGAGACTCTGTACAGGAAGGTACCACCGAGTTGAAGGGCCCAACTCCACAAAACCATGGCAGGCCGGGTGTTTTACGGAAAGGAAGCAGTGGGGGGTGAGAAAAGGCCAGGGGGCAAAAATGAAGTGGCGAAAAGGACTAAGGATCGCGCTGGGGAGACAGGCGGGTAAATCCGCAAAAACAAAGTCAGGGACCATTGAGTAGAGAGCTCGGGGGAACTAGGAGTGCAGACTCAGGGCTGGGACACGTGCAAGAGGGGACGAGTACGTGGGGGGAGGTGAGGGAAATGGTGTTGGGAGAAAAAGAGGGAAGACCGAAGAGGGGATGGGGGATTTCTCAAGGGGACATGAGACGGCGGGAGTGACGGCGGGGGAGGCCTGGATAGGGCAGAGGGAGGAGGTAAGATCGCACGCGGGTCGACCCAGTGAACTGGGACCAAAAGCCTGTTAGAAGAAGAAGAAGAAGAAAGAAAAATATAATAATGGTAATAATTGAATAAGTGTAATATTTAAAAAAGTATTATAACATTCGATGATATTATAATTATACGCAAATTATATTATTTGTTATTTATAACAGTATAATGATAAGTTTTGGCAATAATGAGCTAATAATTGAAGTAATATAATTATATAATAATAATAATAATAAATAAGAATATAACAATAATAATAATAATAATATATTATCATAGAATATAGAATAATCATCAAATATTATCCAAATTTCTAATTCTACTTTTATCATCATTATGTCATGATTAATCGAATTGGGTAATTATTATCTTATTACCCTGTAATAATTGCAAGGAATCATCAAATGAATGAGAAAAAACGTCATTTTGGAGTCTACTCTCAAAGAGGCGCTATTTCGTAGCATGTTGCCGCGTTTTTTCGACTTTGGTATTTTTTTCTTTACCTATGTTTTATTATATGGTGGAATTGTGTCCAAGTAATAAAAAGGTAAAAGAAAAATCCCAAAACTCGAAAAAGCGGCAAAAGCTGCACAAATATCGCTTTAGAGAGTAGGACTCCCAAATGACGTTTTTCTCCATTCATTTGATGATTCTGGCAATTATTAGGGTGAGTAATAATGATAGTAAGTATACCAGAATTCTATTAATTCATAAACAAGTAATAATGATAAAGTGAGATAAAAGGAATTTGGATAACATTTGATGAGTATTAACTATTATACTGATCTATAATTATTATTATCAGATTATCCATTGTTATTATTATTATAATTGATTATATTATTAAATACTATTATATATTATAATGTATTAATGAGTTATTATTTATTATATTAGTTATTATACTTTAAAATCATTAGTCTTATGGATAAGCCGCACGGATGGGCCGATAAATAGGTTAGAGCGTCGGGAGCTCAAGACTGTCGACGACGCATCTGAGTTCGAAGTGTCGAGTCCACGGGCCGGGCGTTATTCCACTTGAGGCAAAGGGAATTCACACTTGAAGATGCCTTACTAGCCAGGGAGTGGGCAAAAGCCAGCCCCAAGTGAAGTGCTGCGTCGCACAGCGGGATAAAACTAGAGAAATGATATACCTAAAAAGGTACCACCGGCAGCTCTCCGTGGAAAGGAACTGGTAGACCATGACACGCTCACTGCAAGAGCATCACAAGTGAAAACTACAATTAAGACTGCTGTGACCACGGCGGCTCAGAGCAGTGAACCTACCGTTTTAAAAGAGAGAATTGTAAGTATTGATTGCCAAAAAAATATATATATAACCAATAATAAATGAAACATAATAATATAATAGAGTATAATGTAATAAGAAATACGCGAATTGTAGATTTAGCTAAGTGTTAAGTTAAATTATTATTGTGAATCATGAAAGATGTAGATTAAGATCGTAAGAAGATTAATGAAGTATTTGTGCGAACTAAGTAGAGGGTAAGTAGAAGTTGTAAAAATAAGTTATTAAAAGCAGATGAAATAGATATACAGTAATTACGATGAAGCCAATGTGAAAATGAAAGATGATATGAAATTAATGATTAGAAAAACGTTATTATTTGGTTCTCATTATTGTTATTACTATTTATTATTGTAGGTTTTTTTAGTATAGTGTAAAAATATAAGGAATTAGAACGGCAATAATTGCAATACAGTAAATGAATAATACTGCAATATCGATGATAATAATTGCAGAATAATAATGTGGAATAATGATGAGGGATAAGTGAATGATAGTTGATGATTAAATGATGATGGAATAACGATAATAATGAGTGATAAATCATGATAGATAATGATGATAAATAACAGGGAATTGTGTGCCATATATAAATAAAAAAAAGTAAAAGAAAAAAATCAAAAAAAGTCGAAAAAGCGCAAAATGCATAGGCCGAAATATAGCCTATATAGAGAAGATGACTAGGAGAAAATGACGTTTTTTCCAAGTAGCATGTTTGATATTCCTGCAATTATTAGGATGAATAATGATAATGAAATACCAGAATTCTAAATTAATCATGACAATAGATGATGATAAAAGATGAGAATTAAGAGAATATTGGATAAATTTGATGATTAGTTACTATTATTGACTATTAATCATGATATTATATATCCTATTATCTTTATGTATTATTAGGATTCTAATTATTTATTATACTTTAATAATTTGTATATTACCAAAACATATGTTTAACTGTAATAATAACAAGTAATAAAGATAATTATAATCTAAAATAAAGAATTGTTATAATATTGTTATTAATATATTCATTGCTATTATTATCATTATTATCGATTATTTACTGGGTAGTATAAATAGTAAAAATAAGGTATAATAAACAGTATGATTACGGTGATAACGATATTAATTGAAAATAATGATATAAACCAAATTGATTATAAAAAGACGCTCTTATTGCGTATTTTATTGTTATTACTATTATTAATTGTAGTTGGTATTAGTATAGAAGTGTAAAAATAATATGAACCCTGCAATAATTGCAATAATAATGATATAATGCAATAATGATGATAATAAGCGAAATAATGATGATAAGATGATGATAAATGATGATTAATAATGATAATGATGGAATGATAACGATAATAATGCTGATAATCATGGATAATAATGATGAAAAAAGAGAGAATTGTGTCCATTAAATAATAAAAAAGGTAAAAGAGAAAAAAAATACCAAAGAAGTAGAAAATGCGGCAAAATCTAGCGAAGTATAAGCTTTTGAGAGTAGTCTTCAAAATGACGTTTTTTTCAATCATATTTTATTGAGATCTGGCAATTATTAGGGTAATAATGAAATAATTAACAGAATTCTATTAATCATGACAATAATGATGATAAAAGTGAGAATAAGAGAGTGTGGATAACGATTGATGATTATTTACGCTTAATGTAACATTATAACTATTATATCATTATTATCATTATTAATATTATGATTATTATTATTAGTTAATTATTATTGTATTATTATTATTATTAATATTAATATTATTATTATTATTAATAATCATATTATTAGTATTACTATTTACTATAATTGTTAGTATATGACCAAAAATTATATTATAACTGTAATAATAACAATAATAATAATAGATAAGTTAATATATAATAAGTACGAATAGTTATAGACTATGTTATTAATAAGTTAATCATTGTTAATTATTATCATTATTAGTATTTTACTGGTCAGTAGAATTGTAAAAAATAATTATTATAACGTAATAATACAGTAATAACGATATTAATTAAAATAATGATATAAATAATGATGTTATTAAAAACGCTATGTATTGTTATATTATTGTTATTACTATTATATTGTAGTGATTAGTATAGATGTACAAGTCTTATCTATAACTGCAATAATTGCAATAAATAATGATAAATAATTGCAATAATGATGATTAATAAATACACTAATGATGATATGATGATGATAATGATGGATAATGACAATAATGATGATTGATTAACGATAATAATGATGATATCATGGATAATTGATGATTAATACAAGGAGATTATTGTCCATATATAATGAAAAAAGGTAAAAGACAAAAAATCACCAAAAGTCGAAGAGCGGCAAAATCTAGCGAAAATATTAGCCTTTGAGGTAGACTCCAAAATGACGTTTTTCTCCATTCATTTGATGATTCTGGCATTTATTAGGTAATAATGATAAATATTAACCGAATGTCTATTAATCATGACAATAATGATGAAAAGTGAGAAATAGAGAGAATGTTGGATAACATTTGAGATTATTGCATATTAATTGATTTTATACATTTACTATCATTATTATCATTATATATATATTATATTATTATTTAGTTTCTTATTATATTATTATTATTATTATTATTATTTAATTATTATTAATTTAATAACTGGTATTATGGCCAAAAAATGTATTTATAACTGATAATAATAACAATAATAATAATAATAAGTGAAATTATAATAATACGAATCTGTTATAATATTGTAATTATTATGTGTTAGTTAGTACAATATTATTATTTTTAACATGGTAGTATAATTGTAAAAAATAATTAGATTATAACAGTAATAATTACAGCAATAACGATATTGAAATTAAAATAATGATTATAAAATATGATTATAAAAACCCGCACTTATTGTTCTATTTATTGTTCTTACTATATTATTATAGGTGTTATTAGATAATGTAAAAACATGTATTATAAACTGGCACAATAATTGCAAACAATAATGAATAATAATTGCAATAATTTATGATACTATTGCAATAATGTTATAAATGGATGAATGATAATGATGAAATGGATGATAACGATAAATAATGATGCTAATCACATGAATAATGATGATGATAACAGGATTGTGTCATATATAATAAAATAAATAGGTAAAAGAAAAAATCCCCTAAAAGTCGAAAAGCGGGCAAAATCTAGCGAAGATTAGCCTAGAGAGTAGACTCCAAAATGGACGTGTTTCCATTCATTTGATGATTTCTGGGCAATTAGTATAGGGGTAAAATTGAAATAATATACCAGAATCTATGTAAATCATGGCAAATAATGGTGAAAAAAATTTAGAATAAAGAGAGTAATTTGGAATGAACATTGATGATTATTACTAATTATTACTATTATCATTATTATTATTACTACGATATCTATTATTAGTATTATTATTATTATTATTACTTGTAATTATTATATTATTGCCAAAAAATATATTATAACAGTACTAATAACAAAATGATAATAATAAGTATTAATGTATAATAATACGAATTGTTATAATATGTGTTATTAATCTTATTTTTGTTAAGTTATTTATCAGTTAGATTATTTTTATAGGTAGTATTAATTGTAAAAATAATGATTATAACAGTAATAATACAGTAATAACGATAATTAATTAAATAAATGATGTAAACAATGATTATAAAAACGCTAATTATTGTATTATTATTGTATTACTATTATATATTGTAGTTGTTGATTAGTATAGATGTAAAAATAAGTAATAAACTGCAATTAATTGCAATAATAATGATAATAATGGCAATAATTATGATAAGAATTGCATAATTCATGATAAAATTGCAATGGAATGGATTATAATGATGATGATAATGATGATAATGATGATGATACGATAATAATGGATGATAATCTGATATTAAATGATAATAATACCCAGAATTGTGTCCATAGTATAATAAAAACGGTAAAAGAAAAAAAGCCCAAAAGTCGAAAGAGCGGCAAAAATCCTAGCGAAATCATAGCCTTTAGAGAGTAGATCCAAAATGACGTTTTTTTTTTTTTTTTTTTTTTTTTTTTTTTTTATTTTTCCATTCATTTGATGATTCTGGCACTTATTAGGGTAATAATGATTAATCAATTACCGAAGAAATTCTAGTGATAATCATGACGAAATAATGATGATAAAATTATAGAATAAGAGATTTGCGATCACATTGGATGATTATTACTAGTTATTGTACAATTATCATTATTATTATCAGTAATTTATTCAATTAACTATTATTATTATTATATAGTTATTTATATTATTATAACTTTAAATGATATTAGTATTAGTGTGGACCCCAAAAAATATATTAAACTGTAATAATAGGAATAATAAAATAATAAGTACAATTAATTAGTACGAATTGTTATTAATATTTTAATTAATATTAGTTATTGTGTAATTGAATAATCATATTATGAATTTTTATCGGTAGATAGTTATGATTGTAAAAACAAATATTTGTTATAACGCAGTAAAATTACAGTAATAACGATATTAATAAAATAATGATATAACATAATGATTATAAAAACGCAGATTAATGTGAGTTATTATATTGTGTATTACTAATTATTATTGTAGTTTGTATCGATTATAGAATGTTAAAAATATATAGTAGTAACTGCAATAATTGCAAAAATAATAAATGAAAATTGTCATAATGAGTGATAATAATTGCAATAATGAATGATAATGATGATGATAATGATGATAATGATGATGATGATGATGAATAACGATAATAATGATGATAATCATGTTTAATAAGGATGATATAAAGCAGGAATAGTGTCCGATATATAAATAAAAAAGGTAAAAGAAAAAAAATCCCCAAAGTCGAACAAGCGGCAAAACTAGGTAATAGCACTTTGAGAGTAGGACTTCCAAATGGACGTTTTTTTTCCATTCATTTGATGATTGTCTGCCGTAATTATTAGGGTAAATAATGATAGATAATTACCAGAATTCTAGTAATCAGACAATAATAGATGATAAAAGTGAGAATGACAGAGAATTTGGAGATAACATTTGATGATTAGTAACATCATTACTATTATTATTATTATAGCGATTATTATCATTATTATTATTATATTTGTTATTATTATTACTTTAATTAATAATATTATGGCCAAAAAAATATATATAACTGTAATAATAAACAATAACTAATAATAATAAGTATAAGTATAATATTACGAATTGTATAATATTGTTATTGAAATATTATTATTGCTACTTATTTAATCATTATATTATTTTTACGGTGTAGATATAATTGTAAAAATAAGTACTTTTATAACCAGTATAATTACAGTAATATTAATTAAAATAATGATATAAATAAGATTTATAAAACGTATTATTGTGATTAATGATTGTTATTACTATTATTATTGGTAGTTGGTATTAGTATAGATGTAAAATGATATATCATAACTGCACTGAATTGCAATAATAATGATAATAAATTGCATAATGAATGATAATGTTGCAATATGATGATGATGATGATAATGGTGATACATGATGATGATAAACGATAATAATGATGAAAATTCATGATAATAATGATGATAATAAGGAATATGTGTAAATATATAATAAAAAAGGTAAAAGAAAAAAATTCCCAAACGTCGAAAAAAGTGGCAAAATCTAGGAAAATTATAGCATTTTGAGAGTCGACTCAAAAATGAGTGTGTTCGATTCATTGATGATTCTGGCAATTATGTAGGATAAATAATGATAATTAGAATAACCAGAAGTCTATAATCATGACAATAATAAGTAAAAAGTGAGAATAAGAGAGAAATTGTGGACTAACATTTGATGATTATTACTATTGCTTACGCCAGTGGGTCTTTGTCTCAGTGCGAGAACATGTGTTAACATGAAGTGACCTGGGCAAACGAGACGCAACTGGCTGTGAGCGGGGAGCGAGGAACAAGTCAATAGAGACGGAGTGGGTGTTTTGTTATTTAATGCTTCCTGTGAGACTCGTGTGTGCCCTTGTGACTGATAAAGCATTGTTATAAGCTGTACTGTGCTGTGTGAATGCTGGTTTCCCCTGGTATGTGCCCTATAGAAAAGGTATGGGTAAAGAACTTGGTGTAATGAAGGAAAGGGACTCATTTTGTGTTTACTTCGTGGCGCTGCATCTCGCCACGTTCGGCGTCCTCTCCTCGGTGGCTGGGACGCGCTGTGTGTTACGGTGCCGTGTGAGCTGTTCAGGTTCCGAGCCGTATCTAACACGCGTCTGCCTATCCTGCCTTGTGGTGGCAGAGAGACAAGGGACGGCGAAACACTATTATATACTATATCAGTTATTATTTCATTATTATCATTATCTATGATTATTATTATATTAATTATCTTATTATTATTATTATATTAATATTATGTATTATTATTATTCCTTCAATTATAGTATTATTGCAAAAAATATAGAATAACTGTCATAATAAACAATAAATTAATGAGGATAACTCAGGATAAATAATGATGATTAAGTAACAGGAATTGTGTCCATATATAATAAAAAGGTAAAAGAAAAAAAATCACCAAAAGTCGAAAAAGCGGCAAAAAGGCTAGCGAAATATAGCTGTTTTGAGAGAAGACTGCAAAATGACGTTTTCCATTAATTGATGATTTCGGAATATTTAGGGTAATAATGATAATAATACCAGAATTCTATGTAATCATGGACAATAGGATGGATAAAAGTGATAGTAAGAGAATTGGCATAACATTGATTGCTTATTACTATTATTAGTATGTATCATTATTATTATCGATTAGTTCTCATTAATTATTATTATTATTATTATTATCATATATTATTATTATTATATATTATATTATTATTAACTTGTAATTATTAGATTATTGCCAAAAAATTATATTATAAACTTTAATAATAACAATAATAATATATAATAAGTATAATATAATAATACGAATTGTTATGAATATTGTTATTAATATTGAGTGATGTTAGATTATCATCATTATTATTGTTACTACGTAGGATAATTGTAAAAATAAGTAATTGATAAGAAGTAATAATACAGTATAATGATATTAATTAAAATAATCATTTAAAATAATGATTATAAAAACGCTCTCTATGTGATTATTATTGTTATTACTATTCTTATTGTAGTTGTTATTAGATAGATGTAAAAATAGATTTTCTAACTGAAATATGCTTATAATAATGATAATAATTGACAATAATGATGATACTAATTGCTAATAAGATGATCTGATGATGATAATGATGTAATGATCGATGATCACGATAATATGAATGATAATTATGATAATAATGATACTAACAGGAATTGTGTCCATATATAATAAAAAAGGTAAAAGAAAAAAAAAGCCAGCAAAAGTCGAAAAAAAGCGGCACAAAATCAAGCAAAATATAGCCCTTGAGAGTCGACTCCAAAATGGACGTTGTTTCCATTCATTTGAGATTCTGGTATTATAGGGTAATAATGGGTAATAATTACCAGTTTCTATTAAGTGCTAGGGACAATAATGATATAAAAGTGAGAATAAAGAGAATCTTGGATAAACATTTGATGATTATTACTTTTTACATTATCATTATATTATTCAGTATTACTCTATTATTATTCTTATTATTATATTATTATTATTTATGGTATATTCTTAATTGTATTACTTTAATTATTGACATTATTGCCGCAAAAATAATAAACTGTAATAATAAACAATAATAATAATAATAAGTATAAATTCTAATAATACGAATGTTATATATGTTATTAATATATCTTGTTATTCTTCTCATTAGTATTACTTTTTACTAGTAGTATAATTGTAAAAATAAATTATTATAACAGTAAATAGAGTACAGTATAACGATATAATAAAATATGATATAAATAATGATTATAAAAACCTTATTATTGTTATTATTATTGTTATTACTATTATATTGTAGTTGTTTAGTATAGATGTAAAAATATTATTATAACTGCAATATTGCAACTAGTAATGATAAATAATTGCAATAATGATGATAATATTGCAATCAATGGTGTATGATGATGATAATGAGGATAATGATGATAATGATGATGATAACGATGAAATAAGGAATGATAATCATGATAATGATGATAATACAGGGAATTGTGTCACATATATAAAAAAGGTAAAAGAAAAAAAATCCAAAGTCGAAAAGCGGCAAAATCTAGCGAAATATAGCCTTGTTAGAGATTTCGACTCCCCACAATGAAGTTGTTTTCCATTCATTTGATGATTCTGCAATTATTAGGGTAAACTGTTAATAAATACCAGAATTCTATCATCATGACCAATAATGATGATAAAAGTGAGAATAAAGAGAATTTGGAAACATTGATTTATTATTACTATGCTCGCCAGTGGTTCTTTGTCTCTGTGCGAAACATGTGTTAACATGAGGGACTGGGCACACGGACGCAACTGGCTTGTGAGCGGGGAGCGGAGGACAAGGCCATATTAATCTTTTGCATATAATATTCAATGATATGCACCTTTTGATAGCTGCAAATATTTAATTCTGACTTTTAGAGACAATGCATTTGCGTTCAAGGAATACCAATGACAGGCCGCAAGAATAGAAGCAAAGGGTAGAACGGTCATCACCAAAATGCAAGAAGTTAGAACCTAGTCTTTAAACTTAGAAATATGACCAGGGACTGAAAGTTTTCAAAGAAACCTACATTAAAATAATATTTTAATAATCAAAAGGGGGATAGAATCAGTATAAAACATTGTGGACTTGTGAAGCAACTGCTTCACAAGGGCTTCTTTTTATGATGGAGCTGAAATAGTGGATGAAAGCAAATGTTAGGTTAGATGCCAGAGTAACAGCATAGGAATTTATATTCATGGTTTAAAGTATAAAAAGAAAAAAAAAGAAAATGGCTGGTAGACAACAGCGTGGTCATGTCGATGGTAGTGTTAGGTCATATTCCCGTGTATCTCCAGGGGTTCCTCAGGGCAGCGTTCCTGCCAATTTGCTCTTAATTTTTTACACACACACACACACACATACACATACACACACACACACACATATGTGTATATATATATATATATAGTATATATATATATATATTATATATATATAGTATATATATCATATATTTATATATATATATATATATATATATATATAATATATTATATATATATTTATATAATATATATATATATATTATATATATATATATATATATATATATATATATATATATATATATATATATATTGCTACGCCAGTGGGTCTTTGTCTCTGTGCGAAACATGTGTTAACATGAAGGGACCTGGGCAAACATGACGCAGCTGGCTGTGAGCGGAGGAACAAGCCGAGAGACGCGGTTGGGTGCTGCTCCTGTGAAGACCTCGTGTGTGCCTTGTGACCTGAGATAACCTGGTGTTGCCCTGTTATAGCTGTATTGTGCTGTGTGACATGCTGGTTTCCCCCCTGTATTGTGCCTATAGAAAAGTGTACGGGTAAATAACTTGTGTAAATAAAGGAAAGACTGTCATTTTGTGTTTACTTCGTGCCCTGCCTCGCCACTTGGCGTTTCCTCTCGTGGTGTTCTGGGACGCTGTGGTGTTCGGTGCCTCTTGGAGCTGTTCAGTGTTCACGACCCTGTATATAACACGCCGTCTGCCTAGCCTGCCTTGTGTTGGTGGCAGAGAGACGAGGCGACCGGCGTAACAATTGGTGTCAGGAGTGGGATTTGTGATATTTGATCAGTGAGACGCGCCGATTTATCATGTGGTCCAAAGATGGCGGCAGCCATGAGGGAGAGGAGGCTATGACTGAGGCAGCACGAGTGAGGTGAAGCCGAGCCAGATGGACCTGATCACTGCCATGCTGCCGTATGAGGGAGGAAATGGCACAAAGGGCAGAAGAGCAGGCACAGAGGGCACGCGAGCAGGCGCACCATCTCGTCGAGATGCAGGCAAGGAAGGCAGAGGAACAGTTCTGCCAACTTGTTGAGGTGCTACAGAGCAATCTCGCATCTGTGAAGATGGAAACTCAGCAGTACACCGACAAGGCCTGCAACAGCGTGAAGAGTGAACTGATGGAGGAGGTGCAGACTCTGAAGGGTGAGGTTCAGGGCCTGAGGGAGGAAGTGAAGGCGGAAAGGCGGCATCACGAGGTAGTAACGTTGCAAGCAGAGAAGGCAGAGGAGGTTCTGGCAACAGATGCCAGAGTGTCAGATTTACTGGGGTCTGCCTGGGGTCTGTGGCAGGAAACCCCCAGGCCTCGCAGCGTCGTGTCGCAGCCAGTGGTCGCTGCAGAAGGCTGGGGACCCATCGGAACCGCTCCCTTGGGTATAGGTGGCGGCAAACTCGGACCCGGTCAACCCGCTTCGTTGCCTCCCTCACCCCCTTCCTCCCCCCCAGGTGTTTTAGTTCACGGCCGCGTTCTCCACCCTGCAGCCCCTCGGCCTCCAGACATTCTGTGAGGCGTAAGCCAGCTGAGTACGACGGGAAGGTGGCCTGGGAGGCATATGTTGCCCAATTTGAAATGCTGGCATCTGCCCAGGGCTGGAGCCAGGAAGAGAAGGCCCTGCAGCTAGTAACAGCGCTAAGGGGCCCCGCGGTGGAAGTGTTGGGGCATCTGCCGCCATCCCAACATGCCTCTTACACCAGCGTGGTGGAGGCTTTGAAACGCCGTTTCGGGCACCACCACCAGGCCGAGGTATATCGGGCCCGCTTGAAGAAGCGGACTCGTGAGCGTGGTGAGACACTGTCCCAGCTGGCGCAGGATGTGGAGGCGCTGGTAAGGAGGTCGTACCCTGCGGCTGCGGAAGAGATGATCGTGGTCCTGTCCCGTGATTTCTTTGTTGACGCTTTACAGGACCAGCAGCTGCAAATCTACGTCAAGCAGGCACACCCTGAGGACCTGCAAGTGGCGCTGGCGAGGGCCTTGGAGTTCGAGGCATTCCTGAAGGCAACGAGTGGCCTAGGGCCAGCTGCTCAGCCCCGCCGTGACCTCCGGGGCCGGAAGGCTAAAGTGGAGAAAATAGCATTGAGGAAGGTGAGCCCGAGAACTTTCCAAGGCTTGTGTTGGGGCTGCGGAGAGGTAGGGCACAGACGTAGTCAGTGTCAGAGGGAGCGGAGAACGTCCTCTCAACCGACGATTCTGATGCCTTCCATCAGTGCTGCAAGACTGTGGCAGGTATGGTCCCACCATCCGAGCGCATGTCCTAAGGCTAAGGAAGTGGTACAGGCGGAAAGGCTGGAGAAGGGGGCCGAAACCCAGCCGTCCTCGGTTCCCGGGCCCCGAACTTGGGTAAGCTGCCGTCGAACCAGCACGATGCAGGTGGAGGCTCATAGATGGGAAGCCATGCCGCCTGACAGT
>NC_051401.1:228535-230036 GCF_015228065.2 Penaeus monodon
ATATTACTATATATATATACTTCATATTTCTATCTATTTCTTGTGTGTTGTGTGTGTGTGTGTGTGTGTGTGTTGTGTGTGTGTGTTTTTATTTTTTAAAATTTTTTATTATATTTGTTTATATATTTTATATACAATCACATCTGGTTTATTATCTTATATTTTATTATATATTTTTATTTTTATTTTATTATTTTTGTGTGTTGGTGTGTGGTGTGTGTGTTGTGTGTGTGTTGTGGTGTGTGTTTTTGTTTTATTATTTTTTTTTTTACTAATCTTTTTATTTTATGTTTTTCTATTCTTTTTTTCTTTTTTTCCCCCCTCTCGTCCACTTTTTGTTGTTTACCCAAACCCTTCTTATCTTCTCTTATTTTTGTTTTCCTATCTTAATTATCTATTTTATATCATTCTTTTTTTTTTTATTTTTATTATCACTTTTATTATATTTATTTTTTTTTCTTATTTTTTTGTGTGTGTGTGTGGGGTGTGTGTGTTTGTGTGTGTGTGGGGGTGTGTGTTGGTGCGTGTGTGTGTGTGTGTGTTTGTGTGTGTGTGTGTGTGTGTTTGCGTGTGTGTGTGTGGGGTGTTTGTGTGTGGTTTTGTGTGTGTGGGGTTGTATAATGCACAGCAAAAAAGGAGACCCAGACGTGAAATCAACAAAAAAAAAACTGCAGCGGACATACCCACCGTCCCAGAGAGAACAGAAAACAAAAACTCAGGCCTGCCCTTTTGACGTTTCGCCTCATTTTCAAACAAGGAAAAATAATTACCCATGTGATGATCCACACATTGTTTCCAAAACCAAATGAGGTTGTGTTGTGCCACGCCGGGGACAGACAGATATGCAAACATTCTTTACACGATTATATAATAATATAATTTTAAAAATATTATATATATTTATATATAATTTAAATATTATAATATTAAATTTTATTATAATTTATAAATTTTTTATAATTATTATTTTTATTTTATTTATATATATTTTATTTTTTTTATATTTAAAATTATATTATATATTTATGCACACATACCCCCCCAAGGGATTATCTTTGTATATTTGTTTATATTAAACAAAAAACAGTATGCTTCTGTTGGTGTATATATATTAATATTTTATTTTATTTTATATATATAAAATTTTATTATTATTTTATTATATTAAAATTTTTTTATTTTAATTATAATTTGTTTTTGGTGTTTGTTTTTGTGTGTTTTTTTTTTGTCCGGTTTTTTGTTAAAAAGTTGAAGGAAAGTTACTTCCAAAAACTCCTTTTCTAAATTTTTAAAAATGAATATGTTCATGTTATATTAAAATTTTTATATTTTATAATTTTTCTATATATATATTATTTTTATAATATTTTATTTTATTGCTCGCCAGTGGGTCTTTGTCCTGTGCGAAACATGTGTCAAAATGAAAAGGATACCGGGATGTGTTAACATGTGGGGGCCAACGGCTGTGTTTTGGGGGGGGCGGAGGAACAAACCGAAGACG
>NC_051401.1:247789-259511 GCF_015228065.2 Penaeus monodon
GCTGTGAGCGGAGGAGCGGAGGAACAAGCCAAGAGACACAGTTGGGTGCTGCTCCTGTGAAGACCTCGTGTGTGCCCTTGTGACCTGATAAACTTTGTGTTGCCCTGTTATAAGCTGTACCGTGCAGTGTGACATGCTGGTTTCCCCCTGTATTGTGCCTATAGAAAAGTGTACTGGTAAATAACTTGTGTAAATAAAGGAAAGACTGTCATTTTGTGTTTATTTCGTGCCCTGCCTCGCCACTTGGCGTTCCCTCCCGTGGTGTTCTGGGACGCTGTGGTGCTCGGTGGCTCTTGGAGCTGTTCAGTGTTCACGACCCTGTGGATAACATGCCGTCTCCCTAGCCTGCTTTGTGTTGGTGGCAGAGAGACGAGGCGGTCGGCGTAACAATAGATATAAAGAAATTATAAATCCCTTTTATAAGTATAAAATTATCCTTCACGAAAATAACTTCACTCTGTAATGTTTTATCAAAAAGTAAATATAATCTACATATATAATAGCACCAAAAATATAGGAGTGGAGGAGATAAGTGTAACAATATATATACATATATATATATATATATATATATATATATATATATATATATATATTATATATATATATATATATATATATATATATATATATATATATATACATATATATAAAGAAAGAGAGAGAGAGAGAGACGTATATATATTTAGATATATATATTTATTCATATAAATAAATATATATATATATATATATATATATATATATATATATATATATATATATTTGTGTGTGTGTGTGTGTGTGTGTGTGTGTGTGTGTGTATGTGTGTGTGTGTAAAAAATTAAGAGCAAATTGGCAGGAACGCTGCCCTGAGGAACCCCTGAAGATACACGGGAATATGACCTAACACTACCATCGACATGACCACGCTGTTGTCTACCAGCCATTTTTTTTTTTTTTTTTATACTTTCAACCATGAATATAAATTTCTATTCTGTTACTCTGGCATCTAACCTAACATTTGATTTCATCCACTATTTCAGCTCCATCATAAAAAGAAGCCCTTGTGAAGCAGTTGCTTCACAAGTCCACAATGTTTTATACTGATTCTATCCCCCTTTTGATTATTAAAATATTATTTTAATGTAGGTTTCTTTGAACACTTCAACACACACGATCACTCGTCTATTCTTTTTTTTGTTAGCTTTTTCTTTTTTTTTTTTTCCCGGGTCTTTTTCTAAGTTTAAAGAATTCTAATTTCTTGCTTTTGGTGGGACCGTTCTACCCTTTGCTTCTATTCTTGCGGCCGCTTTGGTTTTTTTTTTTAAAACGCAATGCATTGTCTCAAAAAGTCAAAATTAAAATTTGCAGCATAAAAAGGGTGCATATCTTTTGAATATTATTGCAAAAGATTAATAGGCTTTATATCTGTGGTCTGAGATGCTATTCACACAAAAAAACGAGAGCAACAGTTCTATTTACTTTTTTGAATAATTTTTAAATCATGTTTTTATCACTATTATTTTTATTAAAAAAACTTTTGAACTTTTTTTTTTTTTCCCAAATATTTAAGGATTTTTTAGCCATTTTACACAGTAAGGGAATCTGAATTCCCCAACATTTTATGTGCGTGCTGTTTTTTTTTTTTCCAAACTCACCCCAGAATTCAAGCTGTAATGTGATCCATGTACAATAATTAAATTATATAAAATATATATTATATTATATTTTATTATTATATTTTATAATATATATATATATGTTAGTTTTTTAATCTGACTGAGATTTTAGAAAGGGTTTGATTAGTTTTTTCAAAAAGTAAAAAAATTAAAATATTAAACTAAAAATGAACCTTTTAAAAATTTTAAAAAGTATTTAAAAACCCTGTAGAAATCGTTTTCCAAATTGGTTTTTTAAAAATTTGCAACTCGTATGGAGGGATATCAGAAGATGGAGGTGGTGGGGCGGCGCTGGTGGTGCCGGTTTTGATGAGGGTTTTTGCAGACGGGGGTGTAGTCACAAACCCATACATAGTGGCCGCTGCCCCTTGCTCCTCCTTCTTGAGCTGTCCCCCCCCCCCCTAACGGGAGCCGCCTTGCCGGGGGGGGGGGCTTGAGGCCCCAGATCTGGTGACCAAACCCAAGGGGCTCCCATGGGGAAGGGGTCACCAGTAGGGTGAGACAAAAAGGTTTCCCTTTTGCACCAAAACCTTACGAGGGGGTGGTGCCCACCCCTGGTTTATTTCATCTTTGGCCAAGGAAACTCTCCCCGTTTGTTTGCCCGGGGCTATCGTCGTATTACTAGGAGAAGGATCCGGACGGTGAGCGATGCGCATGCTTTTCCCGCAGCTGCAACACCACTTTTGGGGCCTTTTTTTTTTAGGACGGGGGGCTTTATCAAGGCTGGTGTCAATCGGCTGGCAAATTGGTAGGGGCAAGACCTGTTGCAAACACACCCAAACACACCCTCCCCAAAAATAAACACCGTCCAAAAAAGCAGATGCCCAAAACCCCCTATTTACTTAAAATGATCTAACCAAGAGCAGGGCCCCTCCATTAAAAAAGTATCCAAAGGGAATTTTTTTAAAGATCCCACGCATGGTGAAAGATTTTCACACCGGATTTGTTTGGGAAAAACCCCCCATTTAAGTAACAAAAAGAGTAACAATTTTGAGGCCGGGTGTAACAGAATCCCACTTTTCCCCGCCTGATACATTCAATAGCTCTAAACATACCCATAAGTTTTTTCTTAAAACCTTTTGCGTATGGGACCAAATTTTGGTACAGAAAAATTTTGGGGGTTAAAAAAAAAAACAACTATTATAATATTCCTAGTACAACACAGCGATAATACAGCCAGATTTTGACTTTAAAAAACTTCAAAATCTTACAAATAACAATAAATATATTAAAAATCAAAAGCAAAAATTTTTGCTCTAGTATCAAACATAATTTTAAAAAAATAATTTTTTCATAAACATTATCCTAATAAAAATTTTTTAAAATATTAGTCTCCCCAAGAAAACTAAAAAGGGCCCCCTGTGTCAAAACCTCCCCCAATACTTTTTTTTGTTATATGGGGAGACAAATAATACTCTTTGGTTTGAGAAGTTGCACTCTTTCCACTCATGTGAACCCTTAATACTCTTGGCATCCCCCACAAAGGTAAAAATTTTAGCGATCATCGGCCCATGAGTCTTCATGTGACCCAATTCTTAGTCCTTTCTACAAATTTTTTTTCGGTTGGGGTAGATGCTGGTGACCCACTGCCACGTCATCTCATCTCTCGCATTTTGTTTCTAGAGGTATGCCTCCATTTTTCCCTTCCATTTATAGCAAAGACAACTGATGCTGAGGGCTGGTGGCAGCTGCCTTGGCCTTCTGATCAGCTCGCTTTTCCCATTGATGCATGCACGGGCACCCAACATAGTTATCTTTTTACATTTTAACATCAGTGCAAGCCAATCTTGAACCTCCCACACCACTGGGTGTTTGATTTTAAAGCTCTTGATATTGCAAGGCACTATGAGAGTCACAATACGTTACAATAGAATGGTTTGTAAGATCTCTAGTCATCTTTACTGCTGAAGGATGGCATGGTAACTCTCAGTGAAGAATTGGGGGCAAATGCCCTCTTTCCTTCTGCTCACTGTTGCAAAACCCACATCATTTTTTAGATTTCAAACCCTCTGTACATATTGCATCTGATCCTTGTTACTTAGAAATGTGTTGAAGAAATCTCCTCTAACTTATGCTTTGGATCTCCTCCTCTTTCCAATTCCGACCAAATCCACTTGATTAGTCCAAAAGGGGGGCCATTTGATTTAAATTAAGATCTTCCAAAAGATTCCTTTTTCTTCCCACCATAGGGATCGGCTAAACCTCAAGGGGTTGACCCCCTAATGGAAGTCGCCTTGCCGCAGTGGCCTAATGAACTGGTGAGCCAGGACCAGAGGGCTACCCATACTGGAGGGGCACCAGTGAGGCCCGAGACGAAATTGCTTCCTGGTGGACCAGGGCCTATGAAAAGGGATGGTGCACCCACCCATGGTTCATTCCATCTTAGACCAGGGAGAACTCTCCCACAATGGGTTTGCCGTGCATGGCATCCCGTATTACTAGGAGACAGGAGTCCTGGAGGTTGAGCGGTGCTGTTTGCCCACCATGCAGCTAGCAAAAACACCTCTTTGGTCCTTTATTCTGGTTAGACGGGTGGGCATGAAAACAAGGCCCGGTCAAGTCAGCGGCTGGTCAAATATGGCTAGGGTCAAGCAGGTACTATTCAGCTGGTAGCGCATAGGATCTGTGACTACCATCAGTACTGCAATAGTGGCTTCTTATATTTCCTCATTATCCTTGTGGCTGTTGAGAGATTTTGATCCCCAACTATAACTTCCCCTCATTGGACTCCATGGTGGGTGGGGGTGGGGTGAGGAAATGAAGAATTCTAATTTATATGATTTCTCCCTGACGACCTACACAATCCCCGGGCCATTCCCTCTGGAGCATCACATGTCACTGTGGAACCTTTCCAGCTTCCAAAAGCCAAGAATGGGAATCGTAATGGTTCCCGGGCTCTCAAACCAGGTTAGAAGGAGGAAAGTCCTCCTTAATCCATGAAGGAAATCTTACCTGGTAAATATGAAAGTATTTCATAGAGTAAGTACCTAGTAGTGAAGACCATTGATGGTGTATCAATCATGGATCTTGATATTTTTGAAGTACATCAGAAAATAGATGAGGTGTGTCAATGTGATCCTCATATCACTCCACAGTGAGATGGTAGCCTGATAATTTGAGGCTTCATCACCAGACGAAAGGTGACCGTCTGCGTGTAATATGAAAAAACTCCTGGGGCTCAAAGTTTCATGTTCTCAAAAACCTTTTAAACCTGACCTGATGGGGTATTCTGAGAGAAACTGTTAGGGAACTGGAATTTTATGTGTGGCAGTAAACTTTTAGAAGAAGGTTGATGGTTTGAAAAGTCGACATCAGCTCTCCTTCTAACTTTTGAAATGTTAGGCCTTCCAAAATCAGTTAAGTTGGCATGGAAACCACCACAAGGCAAAGCTATATGTCCCCAAACCCTATGCAGTGCTTCCACTGCCAGGGTTATGGGCATGGAGCCAACTCTTGCCTTTTTAAGGAAAATGGACAACGAAGAGTATTGTGTAAAGTGGTACAAAAGGTCTCAAGATGACAACTGTCCAGGTCCAATATCTGTTACCTTGCAAAGAACTCATGAAGCTTCTTCAGACCAAGTGAAAAAGTATTGGTAAAAAGGAGCAAGGAGAAAGTGCCATGTGCTGTTTGCCAACCAGGTAAGTCCTTAGCTTCGGTTTCTACCCCAAAACCACTCTGCCACTTCCTTTAAACCTCAGTCCCTAATTGCTGAAACTGCCTCTGGTGCGTTGTTCCACCAGAAACGGAGTAAGAGTGAGGGTCTATTGAGGAGACTCCTCATCCCAAATAAGGTCTTTGAACCCATCAGTTAAGGCTCCAGAGGCTCAACGGTGACAGTTCCAGCTGCCACCAACATCCACAAGGGCTTCCACTCTTGGCAGAATCCCCCTGAAGCTAAGGCTCAGGTACATACTTTGCCCAGGTAAAGGAATCCTGAGCCTGTTCAAAACTCATCTCAGAGTGGGGTCTTTGGAGCCATCAGGAAGGGCTCCGGGGGCCTCAACGGTGACAGCTCCAGCTGCCCCCAACATCCACAGGGGGATCCACTGCTAGACAAATGCCCCTGAAGCAAAGGCTCAGGTCGTTCCTTTGCCCAGGAAATCCGAGCCTGTCCAGAGGAAGCCGATGAAACTAGTTCCACAGGTAAAAAACCCTTCAAATCCCTAGAGCTTGAAAGGGACAGCCTAAAGGTGTGGGGGAAACCTTACCACAGGTGCTACCAAACTCCTTAGAAGAGGTAATCTGAAACCTGGATACCCGAATCCAATGGAACTGTCAGGAAATTCATGCAAAATGGGAAGAATGGAAACATCTGATAGCTTCAAAGTAACCAAATTTGTGTATGCCAACAAAAGATTATGACCAGGGAAATTGTCCCATTTCCCTGAGAGGAAATTTCCCAAATTCAAGCCCCTTATGGGACCTTTGACAATGGACCTCATGGAGCAGTAATGGTACGTCAGGATATTCTCTTGCAGGCCATCCAGGTGAAGGCGTGAGAATAGGCTTGACACGACCTTACATTGTTGGCATCCATCTACCTTCCTCCACATAAACTCAACATAGATGATTTGGAAGATTACTTGGCAGTTGTCACATCCATTTCTACTCTTGGGAGATTTCAAAGGTCGGCATCACCTCTGGAGAGACACTTTTTTGCAACCCGAGGAAGGGCCTGGAGCCTGTACTCTTAACAATAGATGTAGTTTTACTGAACAGTGACACTCCCACACATTTCCAGATTTAAAGTGGGTTTAATTGTATTCCAGCCAATGGAGTGCAGAGATGGCGACTTGAACATGCACGACTGGAATATTTTTAGATCAACTGCAGTATTGCAAGGACCTGTAATGATTTCCCGTGTGTTTAAAAGTGTTAAACACTTCACTCACAAAATTCACCTTGCAGAAAAAGCATCCATTCCCAAAGGTAGCAGGCATTACCAACGGGGGGTAATGCGAGGATCACAACAAAAAAATCAACATTTTCTAGTACTTCAAAAATTCAAGTCCATGATTGATACACCATCAATGGTCTTCACTATGGTACTTATTTAATGAAATTTTTCATTTTTTCCCAAATAAGTTTTTCCTTTCAGGGTTAAAGAGGACTTTTCTCCTTACCGGTTTTGGGACTGGGGAACCCTTATGACCCAAAATTTTTGGGTTTTTGGAGCGGAAAGGGGTTCCAAGTTGACATGTGATTTTCCAGAGGGAATGGTAGGGGATTGCATAGATACAGGAAGAGAGCTAGATCTTTGTAAATATGAAAACAAATAATTAGAATTCTTCATTCCTTACCCACCCACCCCCCATGGAGCCCTAGGGGGGAAGTTATATTTGGGGATCAAAATCTCTAACCCCCACAAGGGTAAGAGGAATATAAGAAGCCACTAATACGTACTCAGGGGCAATCGGGTTTTATGCACTCCCAACTAAACAGTACCTGCTTGCCCTACCAATTTTTTTCCCAGCCAATTGACTTTACCTGGCCTTGATCAAACTACCCCTCTAACCAGAATAGAGGACCCCGAACTTCCCTTTTTGCTAAAAAAATTACACAGAATATACAAAACATTAAAATGTTACTATATTTTAGTGGTGTGCACATAAATTTGCAGTATCAAAAGTTTTTTTTTTATTTGAAAGCATAATCAAAGATTCGGATGGGGAGTCAAAATAGAAGTCATGATTTTTGTCCTTTAGTTATAAGATTTGATCTATCACTTTTATCCATCTATACTTTTTAATAATAATATATTTTTATATAAAATATATAATATATATCTATATAATTATATATATATATATATATATAATAATATAATTATATATATATTTATTTTATTTTTAATCCATTAATATATTTTTTATATATATATAACATAATATTTTTTTATTATATTTATATGCATTTTTTATGCATACACAAGGCACACACATAACATATACATATAATATAAAAAATAATATATAATATTTATATATATATATATATTATATTATATAATATATATTATATATATATATATAACACAACACCATTTTTTAATGTTTTTTGTATATATAAAAAAAAAAAAAATATATATATATATTTTTTTTTTTTTAAAAAAAAATATAAATATAAAATTTTAAATTAAAATATGTTATATAATATAAAAATAAAACATATATATATATAAAAATTTTATATATATATTAAATTAAAATATTATATTATATTAATTATATATATTTAAAATATAATTAATATTATAAATATATATTTTTTTTTTTTTTATATAATCAAAAACATTAATATGTGTGTGTGTGTTATATAATAATAATATATTATAATATATTAAAATATATATATATATATATTAAAAATATATTTATCTTTTTATATTATATGTATATGTTATGTGTGTGCCTGGTATGATATAAAATGCATATAAATATAATAAAAAAATTTTATAGTTAATAATATATACAATATATAATATGGATATAAAAAATAAAAGTAAATAAAAATATATATATATTATATAATATATATATATATATATAATATATATAATTTTTATATTATATATATATATAACAAATATATATATTAAATATATTTTTATAGTATAGATGGAAAAGTAGATTGGGATAAAAAATTTTATAACTAAAGGACGAAAATCATACTTCTAGTTTGACTCACCCATCCAATCTTTTTTATGTTTTTCAAATAAAAAAAAAAACTTTTGATACTGCAAATTTATGTGCACACAACTAAAATATAGTAACATTTAGTTTTGTATTTTCTGTGTAAATGTGTTTTAGCAAAAGGGAAGTATCAGGGTCCTCTATTCTGGTTAAGGGTAGTTTGATCAAGGCCAGGTAAAGTCAATTGGCGGCAAAAATATGTTAGGGCAAGCAGGTACTTTTCAGTTGGTAGTGCATAAGTCCCGATTCCCATGAGTACGTATTAGTGGCTTTTTTTATATTCCTCATTACCTTGTGGTTTTTGAGGATTTTGATCCCCAACTATAACTTCCCTCTAGGATCCATGGTGGGTGGGTGGGTAAGGAAATGAAGAATTCTAATTTTTAGTTTTCATATTTAAAAAGATTGTCTCTTCCTTCAATCTATGCAATCCCCGACCTTTCCCCCTCGGGAAACATCACATGTCAACTTGGAAACCCCTTTGCTCAAAACCCAAGTGGGTCATAAGGGTTCCGAGTCCCAAAGGGGTAAGGGGAAAAGTCCTCTTCAACCATAAAGGGAAATCTTTTTGGTAAATATGAAAATTTTCATTAATAAGTACCCATTAGTGAAGACCCTTGATGGTGTATCAATCATGGATCTTGAATTTTTGAAGTACATAGAAAATAGTTTGATGTGTTTTGATCCTCGCTTTCCCCCCAGTTGGTAATGCCCGCCCTTTCCTTTGGGAAAGGATGCTTCTGCGCAAAGGGAATTTTTGTGGGACGTGAAGTGATTTAAAAACATCTTTTAAAAACACTGGAAATCATTTGGTCCTTGCAATACTGCAGTTTTATCTAAAAAATTTCCAGTTTCATGTTAATCGCCCTCTCTGCACTCCATTGGGCGGGGAATAAATTAAACCCAAATTTGAATTGGAAATGGTGGGAGTTCCCCGTTCAAAAAAATAATTATTTTAAGAGTACAGGTCCCAAGCCTTTCGAGGGTTGCACAAAGTGCTCTTCCAGAGTTATGCCGACCTTTGAAATTCCCAAGAGTAGAAAAAAGGGTGTGACAACTGAAAAAGTAATTTTCCCAAATCATCTATTTGGAAAAATTTGTGAGGAAGGGAGATGGATGAACAATGTAAGGGCGTGTAAGCCTATTCTCACAGCCCTTTACCTGGGTGGCCCCGCAAGAGAAAATCCGGTCACCCTTACTGCTCCATGAGGTCCATGTCAAAGGTCCCTAATGGGGGTTTAACTTGGAATCCTCTCAGGGAAATGGGACAATTTCCGGTCATAATCTCTTGTTGGATACACAAATTTTGGGTTGTTGAAGCATCAGATGTTCCCGTTTTTTCCCATTTTGCAGAATTTTCCCGACGTTCCATTGGGTTCGGGTATCCCGTTTCAGATTACCTCTTTAAGAGTTTGGTACACCTGGGTAAGGTTTTGCCCCCCACCTTTAGGCGCCCTTTTTAAGCTCTAGGGATTTGAAGGGGGTGTTTACCTGTGGAACTAGTTTTTTAGGCTTTCCCTTGGACAGGCTTGGGTTTCTGGGCAAGGAACGACCTGAGCCTTTGTTCAGGGGGGTTTTTTTTAGCATGGATCCCCCCCGTGGAGTTTTGGCAGCTGGGGTACGTTTGGGGGCCCGGAGCCCCTTTCCCGATGGGTCCCAAAGACCCCATTGAGATGAGCTTTTGAACAGGCTCAGGATTCCTTACCTGGGCAAAATATGTACCTTTAGCCTTTGCTTAGGGGGATTCTGCAAGTATGGAAGCCCTTGTGGATGTGGTGGCAGCTGGAGCTGTCACCGTTGAGGCCTCTGGAGCCTTAACTGATGGGTTCAAAGACCTTACTTTGGGATGAGGAGTCTCCTCAATAGACCCCTCACTCTTACTCCGTTTCTGGTGGAACAACGCACCAGAGGCAGTTTCACAATTAGGGACTGAGGTTTAAGAAGATGGCAGAGTGGTTGGGCTAGTACCGAAGCTAAGGACTTACCTGGTTGTGCAAACAGCACATGGGCACTTTCTCCTTGCTCCTTATTACCAATACTTTTTCACGTTGGTCTGAAGAAGCTTCATGAGTTTCTTTGCAATGGTAACAGTATATTGGACCTGGACAGTTGTCATCTTGATGACCTTTTGTACCCCACTTTACACAATACTCTTCGTTGTCCATTTTCCTTAAAAAGGCAAGAGTTGGCTCCATGCCCATAACCCTGGCAGTGGAAGCACTGCATAGGGTTGGGCACATATAGCTTTGCCTTGTGGTGGTACCATGCCAACTTAACTGATTTTGGAAGGACTAACATTTCAAAACTTAGAAGGAGAGCTGATGTCGACTGTTTCAAACCATCAACTTTCTTCTTAAAACGTTTTACTGCCACTACATTAAAATTCTCTAGTTCCTCTAACAGTTTCTCTTCAGAATACCTCATCAGGTCAGGTCATGGGTTTTGTGAGAACATGAAACTTGAGCCCCAGGAGTTTTGCATATTACACGCAGACGGTCACTTTCGTCTGGTGATGAAGCCTCAATTATCAGGCTACCATCTCACTGTGGAGTGATATGAGGATCACATTGACACACCTCATTTATTTTCTGATGTACTTCAAAAATATCAAGATCCATGATTGATACACCATCAATGGTCTTCACTACTAGGTACTTACTCTATGAAATACTTTCATATTTACCAGGTAAGATTTCCTTCATGGATTAAGGAGGACTTCTCTCCTTCTAACCTGGTTTGAGAGCCCGGGAACCATTACGATTCCCATTCTTGGCTTTTGGAAGCTGGAAAGGTTCCACAGTGACATGTGATGCTCCAGAGGGAATGGCCCGGGGATTGTGTAGGTCGTCAGGGAGAGGGCTAGATCTTTGTAAATATGTAGAAATCATATAAATTAGAATTCTTCGTTTCCTCACCCCATCCCCACCCACCATGGAGTCCAATGAGGGGAAGTTATAGTTGGGGATCAAAATCTCTCAACAGCCACAAGGGTAATGAGGAAATATAAGAAGCCACTATTGCAGTACTGATGGTAGTCACAGATCCTATGCGCTACCAGCTGAATAGTACCTGCTTGACCCTAGCCATATTTGACCAGCCGACTGACTTGACCGGGCCTTGATCATGCCACCCGTCTAACCAGAATAAAGGACCAAAGAGGTGTGTTGCTAGCTGCATGGTGCAGCATACAGCACCGCTCAACCTCCAGGACTCCTGTCTCCTAGTAATACGGGATGCCATGCACGGCAAACCGATGTGGGAGAGTTCTCCCTGGTCTAAGATGGAATGAACCATGGGTGGGTGCACATCCTTTCATAGTTGGACCAGGAAGCAATTTCGTCCCCCAGGCCCTCACTGGTGCCCCGG
>NC_051401.1:259611-279611 GCF_015228065.2 Penaeus monodon
TTTTTTTTAAAAATAAAAAATCATAATTGATAAATACAATATATGATAATAATGACATGACACTGTGTGTGTGTATGTGTATGTGTGTGTGTTGTGTGTAAAAATTAAGAGCAAATTGGCAGGAACGCTCCCTGAACCCTGGAGATACACGGGAATATGACCTAACACTACCATCGACATGACCACGCTGTTGTCTACCAGCCATTTTCTTTTTTGTTTTTTTTATACTTTAAACATGAATATAAATTCCTATGCTGTTACTCTGGCATCTAACCTAACATTTGCTTTCATCCACTATTTCAGCTCCATCATAAAAAGAAGCCCTTGTGAAGCAGTTGCTTCACAAGTCCACAATGTTTTATACTGATTCTATCCCCCTTTTGATTATTAAAATATTATTTTAATGTAGGTTTCTTTGAAAACTTTCAGTCCCTGGTCATATTTCTAAGTTTAAAGACTAGGTTCTAACTTCTTGCATTTTGGTGATGACCGTTCTACCCTTTGCTTCTATTCTTGCGGCCTGTCATTGGTATTCCTTGAACGCAAATGCATTGTCTCTAAAAGTCAGAATTAAATATTTGCAGCTATGAAAAGGTGCATATCATTGAATATTATATGCAAAAGATTAATATAGGCTCTTATATCTGATGGTCTGAGATGCTATTTCACACAAACAAACAAAGAGCAACAGTTCTTATTTTACATTTTTGAATAATTATTAATCATGTTTTTATCACTATTATTTTCTATTAAGAAAACTATTGATACATGTTTTTTTTCAAATACCTAAGGAGTTTTAGCCATTTTACACAGTAGAGGGAATCTGAATTCACCAACCTTTTACTGTGCAGCTGCTGTTTGATTTTTTTTCCAACTCAGCCCAGAATTCCAGCATGTAGATGTGATCCATGTACAATATATATATATATATATATATATATATATATATATATATATATATATATATATATATATATATATATATATATATATATATATATATATATATATATATATATGTTAGTTAGTTAATCTGACTGAGATATTAGTAAGGTTTGATTAGCATTTTCATAAAGTAAAGAAATTAAAATATTCAACTAAAAATGAACCTATATAAATATCTAAAAGTATAATTAGAAATCCTGATAGAAATCGTATTCACAGAATGTGAGTGTTTTAAAATTGCAACTCGTATGGAGGTGATATCAGAAGATGGAGGTGGTGGGGCGGCGCTGGTGGTGCCGGTATTGATGATGGTGTTTGCAGCACAGTTGGGTGTAGTCACAAGACCATACATAGTGGCCGCTGCACCTTGCATCTCTCCTTCTTGAGCTGTACCCCCCCCCCCCCTAACGGGAGCCGCCTTGCCGCGGTGGGGGGGCTTGAGGTCCCAATGATCTGGTGAGCCAGACCAGAGGGCTACCCATACTGAAGGGGTCACCAGTGAGGGATGAGACAAAATGGCTTCCTTGTGCACCAAGACCTATACGAGGGGATGGTGCACCCACCCCTGGTTCATTTCATCTTGGACCAAGGAGAACTCTCCCGCGTGTGTTTGCCGTGCGTATCGTCTGTATTACTAGGAGACAGGAGTCCTGGACGGTGAGCGATGCTGCATGCTGTGTCCTGCAGCTAGCAACACACCACTTTGGTCCTTTATTCTAGTTAGACGGGTGGCTTGATCAAGGCCTGGTCAAGTCAATCGGCTGGTCAAATATGGCTAGGGTCAAGCATACCTGTTGGCAATCACACCCACAACAAACCCTCCCCAAAGAGATAAGACACCAGTCCAAATAGCAGATGCCAAACCCACTATCTACTATACTAATGAGTCTAGACCAAAGAGCAGGTGCCTCTCACATTAATAAGTAAGTCCAATGGAATTTTTGTTACAGATCCCACGCATGGTGAAAGATTGTCAACAGGCCGGATTTGTTTAGGAAAACCTGCCATTAAGTAACAAGATAGATGTAGACAATTTGAGGCCGGGTTGTACATGAATCCCACATTTCCACGCCTGATACATTCAATAGCTCTAAACATACCTTGATAAGTTTTTTCTTAAAGCCTTATGCGTAGTGAGTACCAATTATGGATACTACGAAAAATTGTGGTAGTAAAAAAATAAAACAGACTATGTATAGATATTCCGTAGTACAACACAGCGATAATACAGCTCAAGATTGATGACTTTAAAAATCTATCAATATCTTACAAATAACAATAAATATATTAAAAATCAAAGCATAAATATTATGCATAATTCTAAACATAATTATGCATAAACATTATCCATAATAAAATTTTATTGAAAATATTAGTCTCCCTAAGGAAACTAATAAGGCCCTCTGTGTCACAATCCTCCCCCAATACATTTTTCTGTGTATATGGGGAGACAAGTACATACGTCTTTGGTTTGAGAATGTTGCACATCTTTCCACTACATGTGCAACCGTTAATGACTCTTGGCATCCCTCACAAAGTGTTACAATTTTAGCGATCATATGCCCATGAGTCATTCTTGTGTACCCAATTCTTAGTCTCATTACTACAACTTTTATTTTTCGGTTGGGATAGATGCTGGTGACCCAACTGCCACAGTCATCTCTAATCTCTCGCAGTTTGTTTCTAGAGGTATGCCTCCATTGTTCCTTCCATTTATAGCAAAGACAACTGATGCTGAGGGCTGTGTGGCAGCTGCCTTGGCCTTCTGATCAGCTCGCTCTTTCCCATTGATATGCATGCACTGGCACCCAACATAGTTATCTTTTTACATGTTAACATCAGTGCAAGCCAATCTTGAACCTCCCACACCACTGGAAGTGATGAGTTTAAGCTCTTGATATTGCAAGGCACTATGAGAGTCACAATACGTTACAATAGAATGGTTTGTAAGATCTCTAGTCATCTTTACTGCTGAAGGATGGCATGTAACTCTGCAGTGAAGATGGAGGTTGCTAGAGGAAGACTGCCAAATGCAGTCTTCCTTCTGCTCACTGTTGCAAAACCCACATCATTTTCAGATTTCAAACCATCTGTACATATTGCATCTGATCCTTGTCACTTAGAAGTGTGTTGAAGAAATCTCTCTCTAACTTATGCTTCGGATCTCTCCTCTTTCCCAATTCCGACCAAATCCACTTGATTAGTCCAAGGGGAATTGGGGAGTTCCAACAGCCAGAACCTTAGTGAATTTAAATTAAGATCTTCCAAAAGATTCCTTATTCTTCTACCATAGGATCGGCTATCCTCAAGGGGTTGACCCCCTAATGGAAGTCGCCTTGCCGCAGTGGCCCTAATGAACTGGTGAGCCAGGACCAGAGGGCTACCCATACTGGAGGGGTCACCAGTGAGGGCTGAGACGAAATTGCTTCCTGGTGGACCATGACCTATGAAAAGGGATGGTGCACCCACCCATGGTTCATTCCATCTTAGACCAGGGAGAACTCTCCCACATCGGTTTGCCGTGCATGGCATCCCGTATTACTAGGAGACAGGAGTCCTGGAGGTTGAGCGGTGCTGTATGCTGCACCATGCAGCTAGCAACACACCTCTTTGGTCCTTTATTCTGGTTAGACGGGTGGCATGATCAAGGCCCGGTCAAGTCAGTCGGCTGGTCAAATATGGCTAGGGTCAAGCAGGTACTATTCAGCTGGTAGCGCATAGGATCTGTGACTACCATCAGTACTGCAATAGTGGCTTCTTATATTTCCTCATTATCCCTTGTGGCTGTTGAGAGATTTTGATCCCCAACTATAACTTCCCCTCATTGGACTCCATGGTGGGTGGGGATGGGGTGAGGAAACGAAGAATTCTAATTTATATGATTTCTACATATTTACAAAGATCTAGCCCTCTCCCTGACGACCTACACAATCCCCGGGCCATTCCCTCTGGAGCATCACATGTCACTGTGGAACCTTTCCAGCTTCCAAAAGCCAAGAATGGGAATCGTAATGGTTCCCGGGCTCTCAAACCAGGTTAGAAGGAGAGAAGTCCTCCTTAATCCATGAAGGAAATCTTACCTGGTAAATATGAAAGTATTTCATAGAGTAAGTACCTAGTAGTGAAGACCATTGATGGTGTATCAATCATGGATCTTGATATTTTTGAAGTACATCAGAAAATAGATGAGGTGTGTCAATGTGATCCTCATATCACTCCACAGTGAGATGGTAGCCTGATAATTGAGGCTTCATCACCAGACGAAAGTGACCGTCTGCGTGTAATATGCAAAACTCCTGGGGCTCAAGTTTCATGTTCTCACAAAACCCATGACCTGACCTGATGAGGTATTCTGAAGAGAAACTGTTAGAGGAACTAGAGAATTTTAATGTAGTGGCAGTAAAACGTTTAAGAAGAAAGTTGATGGTTTGAAACAGTCGACATCAGCTCTCCTTCTAAGTTTTGAAATGTTAGTCCTTCCAAAATCAGTTAAGTTGGCATGGTACCACCACAAGGCAAAGCTATATGTGCCCAACCCTATGCAGTGCTTCCACTGCCAGGGTTATGGGCATGGAGCCAACTCTTGCCTTTTTAAGGAAAATGGACAACGAAGAGTATTGTGTAAAGTGGGGTACAAAAGGTCTCAAGATGACAACTGTCCAGGTCCAATATGCTGTTACCATTGCAAAGAAACTCATGAAGCTTCTTCAGACCAATGTGAAAAAGTATTGGTAATAAGGAGCAAGGAGAAAGTGCCCATGTGCTGTTTGCACAACCAGGTAAGTCCTTAGCTTCGGTTCTAGCCCAACCACTCTGCCACTTCCTTTAAACCTCAGTCCCTAATTGCTGAAACTGCCTCTGGTGCGTTGTTCCACCAGAAACGGAGTAAGAGTGAGGGGTCTATTGAGGAGACTCCTCATCCCAAAGTAAGGTCTTTGAACCCATCAGTTAAGGCTCCAGAGGCTTCAACGGTGACAGTTCCAGCTGCCACCACATCCACAAGGGCTTCCACTACTTGGCAGAATGCCCCTGAAGCTAAGGCTCAGGTACATACTTTGCCCAGGTAAAGGAATCCTGAGCCTGTTCAAAAAGTCTCATCTCAGAGTGGGGTCTTTGGAGCCATCAGGAAGGGCTCCAGGGTCCTCAACGGTGACAGCTCCAGCTGCCACAACATCCACAGGGGGATCCACTGCTAGACAAAATGCCCCTGAAGCAAAGGCTCAGGTCGTTCCTTTGCCCAGGAAATCCTGAGCCTGTCCAGAGGAAGCCTGATGAAACTAGTTCCACAGGTAAACAACCCTTCAAATCCCTAGATGCTTGAAAGGGACAGCCTAAAGGTGTGGGGCAAACCTTACCACAGGTGCTACCAAACTCCTTATGAAGAGGTAATCTGAAAACCTGGATACCCGAATCCAATGGAACTGTCAGGAAATTCATGCAAAATGGGAAGAACTGGAACATCTGATAGCTTCATGTAACCAAATTTGTGTATGCCAACAAGAGATTATGACCAGGGAAAATTGTCCCATTTCCCTGAGAGAATTCCAAGTTCAAGCCCATTATGGGACCTTTGACAATGGACCTCATGGAGCAGTAATGGTACGTCAGGATATTCTCTTGCAGGCCATCCAGGTGAAGGCTGTGAGAATAGGCTTGACACGACCTTACATTGTTGCATCCATCTACCTTCCTCCACATAATCTCAACATAGATGATTTGGAAGATATACTTGGGCAGTTGTCACATCCATTTCTACTCTTGGGAGATTTCAAAGGTCGGCATCACCTCTGGAGAGACACTTTGTGCAACCCTCGAGGAAGGGGCCTTGACCTGTACTTTTAAAAGTAATGTAGTTTTATGAACGTGACACCCCCACACATTTCCCAAAATTAAAAGGGGTTGAATTTTTTCCCAGCCAATGGAGTGCAGAGATGGCGATTGAACTGCAGAAAAAATTTTTTAGATAAACTGCAGAAATGAAAGGACCTGAAAATGATTTCCATGTTTTTTAAATGTTGTAACCTTCACGTCACAAATTCACCCTTCAGCAAAGCATCCATTCCAAAGGTGCAGGCATTCCCAATTTGGGGGGTAATGCGGGGATCACAACACACCTAACTATTTTCTGATGTATTTAAAAAAAATTAAAACCCAATGATTGATAACATAATGTCTTCACTACTGGGTACTTACTTATGAAAACTTTCATATTTACGATAAGTTTTCCTTATGGTTTGAGAGACTTTTCCCCTTTACCGGGTTTGGAGTCGGGAACCCTTTATGTTCCATTCTTGGTTTGGAACGCAAAGTTCCAATTGACATTTTGGTTCCGAGGGAAGGGTCAGGGGATTGCTAGATTGCGGGAAAGAAGCAGATCTTTGTAAATTTTAGAAATCATATAAATAAAATTTCATTTCCTTACCCCCCACCCACCATGGAGTCCTATGAGGGAATTTATATTGGGGGATAAAAAATCTTAACACCAAAAGGGGAAGGGAAAATAAAGAAGCCTAATACAGTATCATGAAATCATGGGACTTAGCACTCCCAACTGAACGTCCCCTGCTTACCCGCCATATTTTCCCGCCAATTGACTTACCTGGCCCTTATCAAGCTACCCGTCTAACCAGATAGAGCCCTGAATTCCTTGTTGCTAAACACATTTACACAGAAAATATCAAACAAAAATGTTTTCATAATTTTGTGGGGGTTTATAAATTTGCAGTATCAAAAATTTTTTTTTTTATTTTTGAATGATAAAACAAAGATTCGGATGGGGGGGGTCACAACTATGAAATCATGACTTTTGTCCTTTAGTTTTTAAAATCTTGATCTATCTACTACTACCATTTAAAATAAATAAATTTTAAAAATATTAATATAAATATTAAAAAATAATATAATATAATAAATTATATATATATATATAATATATATTTATATATTATATTTACTTATAGTTTTTTTCCCAATATATTAATTTAATATATAATACATATATTTTTTATTTTATTTATATGCTTTATTGCTACAAGGCACACAAAACATAACATATACATATAAATAGATAATATATATATATAATTTTTATATATATATTATAATATATATATATATATTATTATATATTATACACCACACACACATTATAATGTTGTTATGATGTATATAAAAAAAAAAAAATATATATATATATATACATATATATAATATAATATTATAATATTATATATATATATATATATATAGTATAAATGGATAATTTATATATATTTACTATTATATATATATATAATTTATATTTTTGATTTTACATAATGTATATATTTAAAATATTATATATATATTACATATATATATAGACTATATATATATATATATATAATATATATAACTTTATATATATATACATATAATATATCTATATATATATCTATATATATATAGTTATTATATATATATATATAAAATTTTATTATATAATTATAAAAATTATATAATATATAAATATAAAAATAATATATTTCTATATATATATATATCTGATAAATCTAATTAATATATATAATATATATATAATACTGTTAGAACTACTATATCTATTTAAATGATTATAAAATTTATATAATATATATATATATTTAAAAATATATATTAAAATATATAATGTTTTGTGTTTTTGTGCTATATATATATAATATATTAATAATTAATATATATTATATATATAATTATTTTAAAATATATATGTATATATCTATATGATTATATATATAAAATATAGTATATATATAATATATACAACAATACAAATAAAATATATTAAAACTTATATAATATATATATAATATATATATATATTTTTATATAATCATATATATATAATATTATTATTACATTTAAAAATGAATAACACACAACCACACACACACACAACACACACACAAAACACCACACATAATATATATATATATATATTTTATAATATAATAATATATATATATGTATATAATATATATATATATAATATATATAATATATATATATATATATAATATTATATATATATATTATATATGTACACCACACACACACAAACACACACTAATAATTATATATATATATATATTATATATATATAATATATTATATATATAAAATATATATATATATATATTGTGTGTTGTGTGTGTGTTGTTTGTGTGTGTGTGTTGTGTGTTTTGAGTGTGTGTGGGGGGGTGGTGTGTGTGTGTGGGGTGCAATGTGAGACAATGCACAATTTTTCGTGCAAGATGCCTAAATCCCAAATTTTCATTTAGAAATTCTCTCCAATGCTCGCGTCATGATATGATAAAGAAATATTCCTGTTTCCTCGAATTCAGGGCAAATGCGGGGGCAAAGGCCCCCGGTCGTCGTCAGGACGCACGTGCGTTTATGCTGAGAGGCCCGTCAAAACTTGGGATTGGATGAGGGGCCCCTCCCTCGAGCAAAGAAAGCAAGCCTCGCGGGCGAGCCCAAAGTATGGCCTTTCCCCCAAAGGTAAAGGGGGAAAGGAGACCCCCCACCTCAGGAAAAAACCCCAAGGGGAGGCCCCTCGCCAAGGTGGGTCTGCGCCCCGACACGAACCCAATCACCGATGGAACCCCTCGCTGGGTCCGCTGAAGAGGGCCCAACGAAGTCTTTTCCCTATCGGGAGACAGCGCCCCTTTTTAGCAAGATCAGACCCGATGTCGCCGGGGAGGGTGCACCCCTGATCGTCGCGCCTGCTCTCTCGCAGGCGTTTCCAAGCCCTTTTCGGCCCTTGCGGCGGGGGGGGGCCGTCTGCGATGGCGAGGAATGGGGCCTTCCCCTTAACAGGGGGATGCATTTGGGCCGCACCCCTCGTCCTGCGTTGGCGGGCGGGGGGACTTTTTAAAAAGGAAAAACTTTTAAAAGGGTACAGTTTTTTTGATTGTTTAGTGACATAGTACCCTTTATAGGTTTCTGTCCGATCTCTCTCTCTCTCTCTCTCTCTCTTCTTCCCCTCTTCCCCCTCTCTCTTCTCTCTCTCTCTCTTCTCTTCTCCTCTCCTCTCTCTCCTCTCTTTTCTCCATTTATATATGGCCCATAAATAAAATATATATCACATATACTTATATGTACATTATACACACAAAAAAATTTAAAAATGTGTTTAATATTATTAATAACATACATAATATATATATATATATATATAATATATATTATATATATATTGTGTTGTGTGGTGTGTGTGTGTGTGTGTGTGTGTGTGTATTACATTAATATATGGTATATATACATAATATATATATATATATTAATATAATTAAAATTTATGTTATAATATAATATATAAAATACACATTATATATATATTAATTATATATTTTAAAAATTTTATATAATATATATAAATTTTATATATGTGGATATACTATAAAAAATATATTATATAGAAAAAAAAAAAAAAAAAACCCCCAAAATTTTTAAGGGGGTTGGAAATTTTTTTTTTTTCTCGGTTTTGGAAAAAAATTTAAATTTTTAAAAATTTTAAAATAAATTTTCCCCCCCCTAAGACCCCAAATATATTTTTATAAAAAAAATTTTTTAAAAATAACCCAGGGCCCAAAATTCCCCCCAAAAAATAGCTGCCCCTTCTCTTTAAAAATTTTAATTCTCCCCCCCCCCACAAACCCACCCCAACCCCAAACAGGGCCCGCCCCTCCCCCCCACACAAAACAAAAAATTATAATTAATTTTTTATTATTTTATAATATATTTATATATTTTTTATATTTTTTTTTTGTTTTTTTTTTTTTGTTTTTTGTTGTTTTTCCCAAATCCTTCCCCTTTAAACCCTTTTCTCCAAATTTACCTAAAATAAAAATTTTAAAATTCCAAATTTCCTTTCCCAAAAAAATTAAATATTTTTTTTATAAAAAATTTTCCAAAACTCTTTTTAAAAAAAAAAGGGCAAATTTTTGGGGGGGGTTGGGTGGTGTGGGGTGTTTATCTTAAAAGGGGTTAATCCAAATTTTAAATTTTTTCCCTTTTGAAAAAAAGAAACCTTTTTGGGGTTAAATTTCCTAAGTAATTTAAAATAATTCAAATAAATAATAAAAAAAATAATGGGGGTTGTAAATACATATAATAAATTTTGAAAAAAAAAAAACAATTTTCCTTTTTATAAAAAAATTTTTTAAAATAAAGATTTGGGGGGAATTTTATTTTTTTTTTAAATTTTTAAAAAATTTTTGGCCTTGGGGGGGGGTTCTTTAATAATCCCTTTTCCCTTAAAAATCATTTTTTATTTTCCTTTACATATTTTATAAACCCATTATAAAGGGGGGAAGTTTTTTTATTCTTTTATATAATACCTTTATAAAATGTTTTGGAAAACCCCCTTTCTTATTCCACCCCCCCCTCCTCCCCCTTTACCCCCCCCCCCCAAAACCAAAAACAAAAAACCACAACCCCAAAAACAAAATCAAAACAAAATATAAACAGAAATATAAATTTTAATATATAATAATCATATTTAAAATAAAATTTTTCTAAAATATATTTATATATATTATATACTTTTTTCTTTTTTGGGGTGTTTTGTTTTTTCAAAATTATTAATTTTTTTTTTATTTTTTTTTTTTTTTTTTTTTTTTGTTTTTTTTTTTTTTTTGTGGTTATTTGGGGGTTTTGTGTGTTTTTGGGGTTGTGTATATTATTATTATATATATAATATATATATATATTATATATTTATTTTTATATATATATATTATATTATTTTTATATTTAATATAATGATATATATATATATATATAATATATATTAAACAAAAACAAAAAAAACCCCCCCCCCCCTTATTTTATAAATATTTTATATATAATATATTTAATTTTATCTATATTTATAACAAAAACAAAAATTTGTATTTTTATAATTTTATAATATAATATAAAATATATATATAAAAATATATAAAAATAAATATATATATTATATAAAAATTTTATTATTTTGGTATATTACATAAATTTATATACAATTATAATTATCTATATTATATTAAATTATTATCTTTAGATTATTATCTTATTATTATTATTTTTAAAAAAAAAATAGATTATAAAATTATTATAATTTTTGTTAAAATATCTTTTCCAAATTTTTTTAAAACAAAAAAAAAAAAAAAAAACAAACCCCAAAACACACACACACCAACACAAACACACAAACACACCCACACACCCCGGGAAATAAAAAACAAATAACAATAATAATATATATATATTATAATATTTTTTAATTAATATATATATATAAAATTATATATTTTTTTTTTTGTTTTTTTTTTTTTTTTTTATTTTTTTTGGTGTTAATTTTTAAAATTTTTTTTTTTTGGTGTGTTATATTGTATATTTTAAAATAATTTATATATATTATATATATAAAATATATATATATATATAATATAAATTAATTTAAATATGATAATAATTATTATATTGGTAAAAGGGGTTTTTCCCTTGGAAAATTATATTTAACACCACCCACACCAAACACCCCCCAACCCAAAAAAAAAAATTTTCAAAACACCCACCCGGGGAAAACACCCACAACCCCAAACACAAAACAAAAACAAAAAACCCCACCGGGGTAACTTTAATAAAAAAAAGGATATAATAATATATATATATATATAAAATTATTAAAATTTTTATTTTTAATTATATATATTTGTTGTGTTTTTGTTGTTTTTGGGGTTTTTTTTTTTTTTTTTTTTTTCTTTTTTTTTGTTATTTTTTGGGGTGTGGGGTTTTGAAATTTTTATTTTTATATTTATGATTTTAATAAAATTTATTATATATTAAAAATATATAAAAATTATATATATTTCTATATATTTTATATAAAATAAAATATATATAAATATATTTAAAAAATATAATAGAATATTATATATTATGATATATATATATATTTTATACAAAAAAAAAAAAAAACCCCCCCAAAAAAAAAAAAAAAAAAAAAATTTTTTTAATATAAAATATATACTATATGATTATATATATTTTTTATTTTTATATATATATTTTTAAAAAAAAAAAAAATGGATTTTTAATTTCATATATTTTATATATATATATTATATATATATATATTATTATATATAAAAATATTAAATATATATATATAATATATATATTTATAAAAATTTTTAAAAAAATTTTTTTAAAAATGGGGTTTCTGTGTGTTTTAATATATATAAAATTAAAATATATATTTTATATTATATATTATAATATATTTTTATATATATCATATATATATTAATTATATTATATTAAAAAATAAAATATATATATATATTAATTTTATTATTATTTTATATTTATTTTTGAATAAATATAATTTATATATAATATATTAATTTTAAATTTATCTTATTATTTTCTTATTTATCTTTATTATTACCCATTTATCTATTTTTATATTTATTATATATATTTTTTATCTAAAATATATTTTATATATTATATATATATATATAATATATATATATATATTTTAAAATATCAAAAATTTATATTATATTATCTATTTTATATTTTATGTTTAATATATATAAAATTATAAAAATTTTTTATCTATATATTTAAATATATATAATAAAGTATATTATAAAATATTTTAAAATATTTATAATATAACCCCCCAAACACACCAAACCACACCACTATTTTGGTTTTGGTATTGGGGTTTTTTTATAATTAATATTTTTTTATTTTTTAAAATAAAAAAGCCATTTCCTTTAAAAATCATTTAACCGGATAAAATAAAAAATATTACCTAAAATAACCCCTTTCCCCTAAAAATATAAATTCCCCCAAAATAAAATAAAACTTCAATTTAATATATTTACCCCTAAACAATAAAAAAACATATATTATAAAAACACCAAAAAATTTTATATGTATATATTTTAATTATATATATATATATATTTTAAATATATTATAAAATATTTTATAAAATATAATATATCTTTTAAAATATCAAAAATTTTATATATGTTTTTAATATATATTTTTATTTTTATATATATTTTATTTTTAAAAAGGGATATATTTTAATATATAAATATATAATATTTTTTAAATTTTTATTTTAAAATTATAATTTAAAATATAAATAAGGAATTAATTCATTTTAGATTTTTTAAAATTATATTTAATAATTTAATAAATTATTTTTAAAGGGGTATAAAATAAAAATTTTTATAAAATACCACCCACTTTTCCTAAAAATTATAATATTATAAATTAAAATAAAAAAATTATTATATAGGGGGTAATAACCCTAAATAAAAGGTTTTAATATATATATATAAAAATATTTTATATTATAATTTTATATATTTTAAATATATATATAAAAATTTTATATATATATATCTATCTATATTATTTTAATAAAATTTATTATAATATTGGTTTTCCCCCGTTTTCTTTATTTAAAATATATATATTTTATAATATATATATATGTTTATTTTATTTTATATATATATATATATATATATTATATATACTATATATATTTATATATTATTATTATTTATAATATAAAAGTTTTAATATAAAATTTTATATATAATATATATATATATATATATATTTTTTTTTATATATATATATATATATATATATATATATATATTTATTAAAATATAGATAAAATTTGTATATTTAATATTAAAATATAAAATATAAAAAATAAAATATATTTATTTTATATTATATATACAAAAATATAAAATATATATATATATATATATTTTTTAATATATATATATATATATATAAAATTATATTATTTATATTATATATATAATAATCGAAAATAACAAGTGAATTGATATAAAATTATATTTGTATATTATTATATATTTTTAAATATATATATAATTATAAATAGAAATTTTTAAATAGAAAAAAAATCCCATATATATTATAATATATATTATATTAATTTTATATATAAAATATTATATATATATATTATTTTATTTTTTTTTAAATTTTAACCGACGAAATTATATATAATATAAAATTAAAATATATATTAAAATTATATATATATATTTTATATTTTTAATATATATAATATATTTTATATAATATATGTATATATATATTATATATATATATATAATTATTATATATAAAATAAGAATTATTAAAATTTTATATTTTATATTTTTTTTTTTAATTATATATTATTATAATAAAAATATATATATATATATTTATATTATATAATATATATTTTTGCTATATTATTATATTTTATATTATTTTATATATATATATTTATATATATATTTTATATTTTTTATATTTTTTTTTTTTGTTCCCCGTGTTTTGTTAATTTATATATTATATATTAAATACTACTATATATATTAATTTATATATTATATATATATATATATAAATTATTTTATAAAAATTTTTATATTATTTAAAAATTTTATAAACTTAATATTATTATTTTATAGGGGGTTTTTTTTGGGGTTTTTGGGGGGGGTTTTTTTTGTTTTTTTTTTTTATAATATAAAATATATAATTATTATAAAAACCCCCAAAAAAAAAAAAAAAAAAAAAAAAAAGGGGGGCCTTTTTTTTTTTTTTTTTTTTTTATAAAATAGTATAAAATACCCATATATATTTTAATATAAAAAAAAAAACCAAAAAATATTTTTAATATAAAATTATTATATATAATATATATATATATAAGTATGTGTGTGTGTTTTTTAATATATATTATATATTTTAAAATATATATATTAATATATATTATAATTTTAAATATATATTTATATAATATATAAAAATTATATATAATAAAATATATAAATTTATATATATATATATTAATATATATTTTAAATATATAATATATATATATATAATATAATTATAATATATATATATAAAAACAGTAAAGAGGGGAAGGAAGTCTTTATGATTTGCGTGAAAAACCCAATATTATATATACATACAGACACACTTTTTTCGTTTTTGTGTGCTTCAAAAAAAAAAGTGGATATATAGTTTTTTTTCCCCTCCTTTTCCCTTAAAAATTTGTTCTAAACATTATTCTTGCCGGACGAGGGAAATAAAGACCGTGTCTGAGGGTTGAAACCCAACTCTCCCAAGGGCGTCGATGGAACCAGACCGCCCATCGGGCTGCAAGCCCAGACTTCGATTCCAAAAGCCAAACTGTTTCAAAAGTATCAAAATTAAATCAAAAAAATCATCACAGCACCCCCAAAACACGCAAAACTTTTTACAAGAAATTGTACATAAAAATTACTGGTCTGTATACCAACAAAAAACGCAATTTGAAATTTAAACCCCTAATTAACTTAAAAACCCTGACATCAAGCGAGGGGGCCCTCTTTTTTCCCCGGGGGGGGGCGGGGGTTAAATTTCACTTTGTTCACAAATCCGGTCAAAATTAGTTGTTTTCCCCACTAACCGGCGTAAATGTTATAAAAAGTTTAAATTTTAAAAGCATGTTTGTTTTTGGAAAAGAAGGGGAAAAAAACGTAACAAAGGTTTTCACGTATACCACCCTTTGTGGGGATGATGAAAACTGACTTGAGCAAAAAATGCAGTATTGTCAAAAAAAAAGAAAAAATTATTAAAAGAAAAATAAATTTTCATCACTGTAAGCGTAAGGGGGGAGCAAAAATTTTTCCTATTAGAGGGGCCACCTCAGACCGTGATTTCTCCTTTGGGCCCTTTCTTCTCTTTTCCCCCTCCAGAACCCCAAACTCCTCTCCCTCCTCCCCCAACTTGTTTCCCACCTCTTCCCTTTCTCATTCTTCCCCCCCCTTAAAGTATTTGGGCACCCCTATCCCCCTCACCTCCCACATCCCCCCTTTCCCCAACCCAAACCCCCCCCAACCTCCCTAAATCCCCTCCCACCTTCGTTTTTCTCTTCTTTCCTCGTCCCTACCACCCTCGTCCCTCTCCCTCCTTTTCTCCCTCCCCTCCCCCCGCCCTTTCCCAACCCCCACTCCTTAAACCATCCCCTTCCTCCAACCCCAACTTACGTTTTTTTCTTCCCTTCACCAATTTTCTCCCCCCCCCCCCCCCCGCCCCCCCCACACTCAACATACACACCCCTCCTCCTTCCCCCCTCTCTCCTCCCTCCCCCCCCTTTCCTCCCCACCCCCTTTATTTTCCTCCTCCTCCTTCCCTCCCCCCCACCCCACCCCCCACTCTTACCCCGGGCCCGCTTCCCCTTCCTCCCTACCCTCTCGCCCTTTCCCCCCTCCCCCCCCCTCTGCCCTTCCTCCCAAGCACTCGGCCCTCAGGGGTTTCCCCTTTTAAAAATCACCGCCCCCCGGAATGAGTTTTTTTCCGAGCCACTTGCCTCATCCGTTTGCCCATTACTGCTTCACTCCACATTTCAATTTACTTTTGCAGTTAGGGGCAAAGGGCGGGGGGCTGCGGATTTTAAAGGGGGGCCGAAAGGGGGGGCCTGTTTTACCACTTCTCTCTCTCCTCTCCTCTCTCTTCCCCTCTCTCTTTTTTTCTCCTCTTTTCTTCTCCTGTTCTTTCCTCTTTTTTTTCCTTTTTCTCCCCTTTTTGCCTTTTTTGGTTTTTTTTTTTCTTTCTTCCCCCTCCCTTTCCTACCTGCCGCTCTCTTTTCTTTTTTTTCTCTCTTCATCTTTCCCCTCTCTCTCAGTTTTTTAATTTTAGCAGCCAATTTTCAGATTTTTTTTAGGCGGGGTAGCTTTAACTAATTTTGCATCTGCCTTTACGGGAAAACAGAGCTAAAACCTCCCTTTAAAGGGGCGTTGAAATATTAAAAAAGGGGGGCGTTTTAAGTGGGAAGGGTTTGGGGGGGGATGGGGGTGCGTGGGGGGGGGGGGACAGATAGGTGCGGAAAAGGGGAAGGGGAAAGGGGGGAGGTTTTTGAAAGCGGGTTAGTCTGAAAAAATTAACCCATTGGAATACTTGCTTTTCCCGTAAAAAAAGTATGGGCTTTCTTCCTTTTTGGGAAAATTTACCACACACACTAAATTTTATTTAAAAAAATATATGTGTTTTTATATAGATACATAAAATATGCAATTTTTTGTTATTATAATAAATATGTTTTAGTAAAAAAAATTTATTAATTATATAATAATATATTTTATATATATATAAAATTAAAAATATATACATATATTATATGTATATAAAATCTATCTATCTATCCCATCTATCTATCTATCTATTTTTCTATATTTTTTATCTATTATTTTATTATTATTTTTATATTATATATATATATAATTATTATATATATATAAAATTTTATATAAAAGAGAGAGAGAGAGGAGAGAGAAGAGAGGAGAGAGAGAAAAAGAAAAAAATATATATTAATAAAAATATATTATATATCTATTCTAGCTTTTTTTTATATATATATATTATATTCTATATAAATTTTATCCCAATAACGCAAACACACACACCCACCACCCCCACACCCACACCCACACACACACACAACACACCACATATAATATATATATATATATAAAATATAAAATATATATATATAATATATATTTTTTTTTTTTTTCTTTTTTTTTTTTTTTTTTTTTGCACACCCCACACACACACACACACACACACAAAAACCCAAAAACACACCCCCACACAACACACACCCCACACACCCCCCCATAAAAAAAAAATAAAATTTTTAATTATTATAATATATCTATATATAAAATTTTAAAATTTTTAAAAAAAAAAAAAAAAAACCCAAAAAAAACCCCAAAACCTATTTTAATATTATTTATTAATATATATATATAAAATAAAAACTAAAATTAAAATATATATGGAAATTTTATATATATTATATATATATAAAATTATATATTATATTTATATATATATTTTAAAAGGTTTTGGTTTTTGTTTTGTGTTTGGTTTTTGGGGGTGTGTTTTTGGGTTTTTTTGTGTTTTTTTTACACCAAGGCGGAAAACCAACCAAACGGGGAATTTTTAAAAACCATCAAAAACCCAAACAACCCACAAAACACACAAACAAAAAAACAAACACCCAAAAACATTTTTAATTTTATTTTTTATTATTAATTCCCAAATTTTTATTTATTTATTTGGGATTTTTTCCCAACCCCACCCCAAACACACCAAACCCCAAAAAATATTTATAAATATATTGTTTTTATCAATATATAATATTCATTTTTTTTTTATTAAAAGGGGTTTTAACCTTTTTTTATTTTATAATAATTTTTATTAATTTAATTATTAAATTTAATCCCCATATTGTTTTCTAAATAACGATTTCTTTTTTATTCCGGGTCCGTGCTTTGGTTTTTTGGCGGTCCGCTTAATTTAATTTGTTTATTAAAATTATAAAGGCCCCCGGTTTTTTTTTATTTCCTTCCCTTTTGGGGGTTTGGAAAATTCAAGTTTTTTGGCATATTCTGTTTTTGGTTATTTTTTTTTTATAAGAAAAAAGGTTTTAAAAGATTTTCCCCATAATTTCCTCACCATTTAAAAAACGGGGTTGAGGAATCCCAAATTTTCAGTTTTTTAAAAAAATTTAAAATTTTTTTAACTTATTAATTTCCAACCCAAATAGCCAAACCCCAACCACCCACACACCCAAAAACCCCCAACAAAAACCCACCAAAAAAAACCCCATTTTTTTTTAAATTATAAAAGAAAAAATTCATATTTCCCCTTTTATTAAACGTTAAAAAAATTAAAATTTTTTAAAATTTTTTTTAATCCAGATTTTTTTTAATTTAAATTTATATTAATTTTAATTTCAATTTTATTACAACTTAAAATTTTTTTATTTTTTATCCTAATTTATTTTTATTATTTTAATATTAAATTTTTTCATTATTAAAATTTTATAAAATTAATTTATTGATATTTTAAAAAAGGGGGGGAAGGGAAAAGGGGAAAGAGGTAAAAACAAAATTTTTCCTTTTTGGGGATATTAATCCCCAATTATATCTATTTTTGTTTTATAATTATATAAATTTTTTAAAATATTTATTCATAATACCCATTTATTTGGTGTGTTGGGTTTTGGTGTTTTGTTTTTTTTTAAAAAATTCATAACAACATTTAAATTTTTTTTCCCAATCCCCCACAACACACAACCCCACACACCACACACACACACACAAACCCCCCACACCCCCCAACCCACACACACACACACACCCCCTTAAAATTTGATAAATAAAAGTTATAAAATAATTTTTTAAAAAAATATATTATTTTTTTTTTTAAAAAATATAAAAAGAAAAAATTAAAAAACAACAAAACAACATTATAATATAAAATATATTTTATATATAATTTTATAATATATATTTTAATTTTATGTATATATAATATATTTATATTTTATTATAAATATATATAGTTTTTAAAAAATTTATATAATATTAATCTATTAAAAAATATATAGTTAAACCCAAAAACCCAAACCCAAATACCAAAAAAAGCCAAAAAACCCAAAACCAAAATATATATATTTTATATATATTATATAATATAATATATATATATTAAATATATATATTATATATAATATATATATATATTTTTCTATATATATATATAAAATTTAGAAAACGAAGAAAGGAAAAAAGAATGTTTTTTACTACTTTAAAAACCTTGCATTAGAACCCCTTTAATAACTTTTGCCTTAATTAATTTTTAATTAATTAAATTATTATTTAATTAATTAAATAAGTTTTTAATTTTTTCCCCATTTTTTTTTTTTTTGTTTCCCTTTTTATTTTAATATAATTAACCCGATTTTGTTCACCACCCCTTCCACATAACCCCCACAACAACTCCACAAAACAAAAAACCAAAAAAAAAAAAAAAAAAAAAACAAAACAACCCCTTTTTTTAAAATTTTATTTTTAATTTTAAATTTTTATTTCAAACAATTATTTTTTCTTAAATTTTTAAAT
>NC_051401.1:284611-292111 GCF_015228065.2 Penaeus monodon
CCAGGGGGAGTGAGCGAAAACTTCGCTGTCATTACTCAGTAGAGTAGACAGGTAATGTCATGGAGCTAGTAAACCCTAGTTGCACACTCCTTTTAGGGGTGTGTGGAGGGTTTGGTTTGCAGGTTTCCCGGTTTCATCCCCGGATGACCTAGGTTCGAGTCCTGGTCAGGGAGGTTGTTATTTATCGATATCAATGCGGCATTGCATTTTTCCCCTCTTTCTAAAATACACCTCAGGACATCTGACATAGGATTTAAATTTGCTAAATCAATTTCCCCCGATGCCCACGGGGAGGAGGTAAAAACTTCGCTGTCATTACTAAAGTATGAGTAGACAGGAAAGGTCTATGGAGCTGTAAGTTCCTAGTTGCACACCCCTTTTTAGGGGGGTCGTGTGGTGGTTGGTTTAGCACGGCTTTTTTCATCCCCAGTGCCCTGGTTCGAGTCCTGGTCAGGGAGGGTTGATTTATCGAATCAAGCGGCATTGCATTATTCCATTTTCAAAAATACCCCTCAGGACATCTGACATAGGATTTGAATTGCAAAATAAATTTTCCCCCGAGTCCCCACGGGGAGTGAGCAAAAAATTCGCTGTCATTACTCAATATGGTAGACGGAAAATGTCTATAGCTAGTAAGACCCTAGTTGCACACTCCTTTTATGGGTCGTGTGGAGGTTGGTTTTGCACTGGTTTCCCGGGTTTTCATCCCCGGAGGACTAGGTTGAGTCCTGGTCAGGGAGGGGTTATTTTTCGATATCAATGCGGCATTGCTTTTTTTCCCTTTCAAAAAATACACCTCAGGACATTGACATGGATTTGAATTGCTAAATCAATTTCCCCGAGTGCCCACGGGGAGGGCGTAAAACTTCGCTGTCTTAACAAAAGTATGATGACGGGTAATGTCTATGGAGTAGTAAGATCCTATTGCACCCCCTTTTTTAGGGGGGTCGGTGGTTTGGTTTTGCACTGGCTTCCGGTTTCATACCCGGAGTGCCCTAGGTTCGAGTCCTGGTCAGGGAGGGTTGTTTTTTATCGATACAATGCGGCATTGCATTATTCCTCTTTCATATAATATAAAATTATATAATATATAATATATTATATTTGTGGTGTGTGTGGTGTGTTTGTGTGTGTGTGTATATTTTATATTATATATTAAAATTTTATATATATATATATATATATTACATTATGATACCATACAAAAACAACACACACACACACACACACCCCACACACCACACACACACACACACAAACACACACACACACACACACAATTTTATATTATATATATAATATATAAAATTTTTATATATATATTATATATATATATATGTTCAGAGGAAAAGAACACCAAAGCGCACGAACATCATCTTTTTTTATTTCATACGTTTCAAAGTTATAATTTCATTTCGGTAAAAATAGATAAAAAAACCATAAACATAAGCAAATTAGCAAAATACAAACAAGGAGTAAAAAGTTGGCTCTTACGCTATACAGGCAGTAAAGGGGGGGGGGGGAAGTTTTTTAAAGCAAAAAATATGGTTAAAACAAGTGAAACATGGTAAAAGTAAAACAAGTAATTAGTAACTTATCAAAAAAAGACTATAGAATGGTAGAAGTTTAAAAAACAAATATAAAATAAACAAAAAAATTCAAAGTAACTAAAAAAAAAAACGTAAATCCATTGTTAAGACTTACATAGAAAAAAATATGCTTTATTTAGTTGTAAAGGGATTGGGGAGTGTTTTTGTTGTTAAAGGGGCTGGATTTATCCTTTAGTAAGCAGGGTTCCAGGGGATGAGGGTTTAAATCGGGGTGAGGCAGAGGGCGAAAGGAAAATCATTTGGGTGAGTGATGTCCAGGGAATAGCAGGCTCTCTGTGGCGAGGGATGGTGAACTGAGCTGAACACCTGTACGGTAAGACTTACCCTGTGTTTTAAGAACGTGTTGTAGAGAGGCGTGGTACACCCACATATCGGAGTTACATCCGAACATTTAAAAAGATAAACAACACAGGTCTCAGTGCAAATGGTAACGGTTTGTTTTTTCAAAAGAAAGCATGTGGTAGTTGCTTGAAAAAAATCTGAAATCAATTTGGGGGAAAGTGTCTTTAAAATGTTTGAAGTTCCTTTCCCAATGTTAAACTTAAAAGTCCAAAATATGGAAGTGTAAATAACAAAAGTCTTTTTAATGATAACACCCGGGGAGAGGTGAAAGTTTCTTTTTTAGAAATTTTCTTAGGATTCGTAAAACAGTTTGCTGGGGTATGAAATTTTCCCGGAAGTAATTTAAAAATTTCATCTTTTGTCAAATATAAATAGTCAGAGCAAATGCTTATGCTCTGTTGATTAAAGTAGTAATGCTATTTTAAATTTAAACAGCTTTTTGGGAAAAACTTGAGTAGTTTATACCTAAGCCAGTAAATGTGGGTTTTCTATAGACTGAGTTGTTAACTGCCGTTTTTTTTTTTTATGAGGATGTCTAAAAAAGGGGGTTTTTAGTTCTGTTCAATTTTTAGTAACTTTAGATTAGGGGTTTTGTATTAAGATATGAAAAAAAACCCTCAAAATTGAGAAAATTTTAAAAAGAAAAAAGTATCATCCACGTATCTTTTGGTATAAATTTTTTTGAACTCCTCAGGGCAGATTTTTTCCCTTCTTTTTCTGGGGCATAGAAAGGATTGCATAGGTGGGACCCCAAGGGGACCCCATGGTACGCCATCTATTTGTGTATTAGGTTGTCTTGAAAGTGAATACTGAGCGACAGTTGCCAGTTTAAGTGCTTTTTTGATTTGTTTTTCATTCAGGTGAGAGGGGATTTCCCTTTTTTTTAAGAGTTCACGCACAATAAGGTTTGGGGGTCTCTTTTAATGGGGCATTTGTGAAAAAAAGATTGTATATTCACTGGCCATAACCGGGTCATTGATTTCCAAAGCAGTTATATCATTAACAAAACTTTGTTTCAACAGTTACTCATTTTTTTTTCAGGGGGTTAATATTGGTACCAAAAAAATTTGCAAAATTTAATTAAAAATACCAATGATGATATAATGGGCTAATTGGATTACCCAGTTTTTGAATCTTGGGGGGACCCTAAAAGCCCTGTCTTGATCCAGATGCAAATAAGTTTTGTAGACAGATTCCCAAATTTTAAACTTTTATGCGCGGAGGAAACGATTAAATTATCTTCCAGTTTTAAAATTGTTCGATGTTGTATTTAGCAATCTAAACTTGGTTACTCACTTTAAAAGTCATTGATTTTTGTGGTATTTCCCCCCTGTTAATAAAAAAATACCCCTCCCTTATCTGGTTTTGTGATTACAATTATTAAACCCTTACCATTTGCATAGACCCGTTTGGGTTTTCAATTTTAAAAGTTCGAATGTAACTCTCGATATGTGGGTAGACACGCGCTCCTCAACCCGTACTTAAACACATGGGGAAGTCTTACGTACAGGTGTTTTGCTCAGTTACCATCACCATCTGCCTCAGAGAGCACTGCTATTCCACTGGAATCCACTCACCCAAAAAGATTTTCACATTTGACCCCTGCCTCACACAGACTAACCTCATCACCCCGGGAACACTGCTTTTCAAGGATGAAATCCAGACCTTAACAAAACAACAGCTCCATCCCTTTACATATCAAAGAAAGCATATATTTTTTCATGTAATCGTTAACAATGGATTTTGTTATTTTTTTTTATTTTCTTTGAATTTTTGTTTTTTTTATAGCTTGCTTTTTTAAAAATTCTACCAGTCTATATCATTTTTTTTATAATTATAATTTCATTTTTTTACTTTTTTCCCTGTTTCCTTGTTTTAAACATAGTTTTTTTAACAACTTCCCCCTCCCCCCTTATGCCTGTATAGCTAAGCCAACTTTTTACTCCTTTTTTGTATTTTTTAATTTGCTTATGTTTATGGTTTTTTTATCTATTTTTAGCACTGAAGATGAAGTTAGTAAAATTCGAAAAAGTAGAAATAAATAAAGATGAGTTCGTAGCGCTTTGGTGTTTCTTTTCCCCGCTGAAATTACGATTCCCGAAAGGAAAAACATTGCTGGATATATAATATGTTGTATGTATATATATAATATATATATATATATATATATATATAAATTTTATTATATTATGTATTTATTTATTTTATATATTAAAGTTTTTGGGGTAGTGTTTTTTTAAGGTATGCATATATGCACACACACCACACACACAACCCACACACACCACACACAAACAAAATCACACTACACCACACTCACACCACACTCACACTCACACTCACACTCACACACACCACACATTATTTTTAATTTTTATATATATGTATTATATAATAAATGATAGATAATAGATAGATAGATAGATAGAAGATATGTATATATGTGTTTTGGTGTCTATATATATTTTTTAAATATATTAATTAATATATATAATTATATAATAATATATTTATATTTTATAATAGATGTTATATATATATATATTATATTTTATAATTATTATATATATAGATATTAGATGATGATATAGATATAGATATTGATATAATTGGTGTGTGTGTGATATATATATAATATAAAAAATATATATATTATAATATATATATAATATTTATATATATATATATATATATATATATATATATATAAAAATATATTTGTTGTGTGTGTGTGTGTGTGTGTGTGGGTGTGTGGTGGTGTGTGGGGTTGTTAATTATATTATATAATATTTTTAAAATTTTATATATATTATGTAATTAATATATATAATAATATTTTATATATATATATTATATTATATATATAAATAATTATATATATATATATATATATATATATATATAATACATATAGCATCCCTATAAAAAAAACATTTAAAACAACACACACACACCACTCACACACCCCCCAACACACACACACACCACACACACACACATATATATATATATTATATATATATATATAAATATATTATAGATGTATGTTATATAATATATTTTATATATAATATAATTAATATATATATATATATATGTATGTATTTATTTATTTATATATATAAATGTTTGGTGTAGGTTTTTAAAAGGTATGCATATATGCACACACACCACACACACAAAACCACACACACACACTCACAACACACTCACATCACACTACACCCACTCCACTCACACTCACACTCACACCAACTCACACACATTATATATATATAATATATAAAATATATATTATATATTATATAATATATAATTATATACGGGCGGGCGGCCCCCACACCCGTGCCCCCACTTTTTTGGGGCAGGTCGGCAGGGGGTGGCGTGCACCCGGATGACCCCCCCCGGGGCTTTACCTCGGGCCCGAGCTTCCGGGTAAGCGTTTTGAAAATCCGGTCCTCGGGGCAGGATGAGGGGTTACCTCTGCTACGCGGGAATTGGAGCGAGGGGAGTTACTTTGGGCTTCCCTTCCCGGGGGGAAAGACAGCGGACTTTCAGTTGGGTGGGACCCTATACTTTAGGCTTAGGAGGGTCTCCCTGGGGGTTAGCCGGCCCTTCATTTGGGGGTGTTGGGGTAAACCCGAAAAAGGCGTTAGGGAAAGGGACGAAGCATGCGGCTTATTCTCTTTTGGAAAAAAACCCACCATTTTAAAAAGTTGAAAAAGGTTTTTATTCCCCTTTGCCCACTGGGGCAAAATTTTTCCCCACGGCCCCCTTTTTTTTGGGCATTTCAAGCTTTTCTTTTGGAAAGGGGGCCTTAAAATTTTATCGCCCCTGGCCCAGCTTCCGCAGTGGAAGGCCCCCTTCTCCGGGAGAGGCCCAAAATGGGGAATTTTTGGTCCTGGCCCGAGGGTTCCAATGCATCTTGGCATGCATTTTGGGGACCCGGGGCCCCGGGGAACCCATTTTTTAGCCCCTAGGTTCCAGAAACTAGGAAAATGTCCTTTTGTGGCATCCTGGCGGGTTTTGGGCCCCTGGGGGCCACTTCAAACCCCCCCCCCGGGGGCCCCTCAAGTTTTTCACTAAAGACGGGGGGAAGGAATTCCCCGGGGGGCCCCACATCCTGACTGGCACAAAAAATCACACTGTGAGGATTTTTTGGGGGAACTTTTAGTGCAAAAACCCAAAGACCCCAGGAGTCCATGGATTCCCGGGGGGGAAGGGAACCATTTCCCCTGGAACGGACCCGGCAACAAGGCTGGAAGGAAAATTTTAAGCCCTTCAAGGCTGGCATCGGAAAGGGACAAAACATTTCATCGGTCTTGCTGTTTTTTAAGGCCCTTTTTCGGTAAAACCCTCGCCCGCCTACCAACCCCGGAAAACCGAAACTTGCCCCCTTACAGAAAACTTACCCACGGGGGATAATTCACTAGAAGGGGGTTGGGGGCCCGGGTTTTTTTTGGGGCGAAACCAGGTCCCTGTTTCGGGTAAACATTCCTCCCTTTCCCCGGGAACCCCTAGCCCCCCTACCCAAGGGGGGACCCAACAAACAAAATGGGGTGGGCTTTTGGGAACCTCAACCAAAAACTTGCCTACCCCCCCGGGGCCCATCACCCTATCCTTCTCTTTTTCCTGCTCAGTCCCCCCAATGGCATTCTTCAATCCCCGGGGGGTTTCTAACGGGGGCCTATTTTTTCATTTTCCGGGCCCCCCCTTTTTTTTTTGGGGGGCCCGTTTTTAGATTCCGGCCCCCCAAAAAGAATTTAAAAAAGGGATTAAGAGGGCCCCCAAAAATGAAGATAAACGAGGTTTTTTTAAACCCTTTCCCCCGCTAAGGGGGGGGGGTGAATATGGGGGGGCCCTGCTACGTTGTGCCTGGGGCTCGCCTTTTCCCCCTCCCTGCAGGGGCTTTGGTTCCCCTCGGGTGGGGGGGGGACTTGGGTTTTGAAAACCATTTGTGCATACATAAAGCCCAAACCAAAATTTTTCTAAAAAACAGACCCCACAAGCACCCGAGGCATCAAGACCGGAGCAGCTGAATAATCCGGGAAAGTCCACAATAGACCCAAAACTAGCGCTTTCGTAATTTTAGAATGCCGTCAGAGTTTGGTCGTGGGTTGCTTGAACCCACATCGACTTCAAGAAGGGTTTGACTCGGTGCATTGGGAATGCTATGGGGGATTTGGGGATCAGGGGGGAAATTTCCCATGCAGATTATTGGGCCTAATAGCAAACCTTTATACGGTACTGAAAGTGCTGTAAAAGGGGGTGGAGGTTGTTGAACTTCTTCCCCGTTAATTCAGGGGTGAGGCAAGGGTGTGTCCACACAAAAAATTTCACCCTGTAGGAGGATAAAGGGGAGAGTACTAGCCAAGTCATGGGAAACATAGGCAATATCAAGGGGTCAGCCTTGGGCTTTTGCCTGATATTGCTATCCTATCTGAGTCCTTGGGGTCAGGGGTCTTTAGGCATTTAGCAATGAGGGAAAAACCCCTTTGGCCTAGAGGGCTCCCGGACCAAACCAAGATTCATACTTTGGGAGCTGTTA
>NC_051401.1:307111-309611 GCF_015228065.2 Penaeus monodon
ACCCCCCGCTCACCACTTTACCCCTAGACATTGTCTCATGTGTTCCCTTACTGTGTTGTATTCTTCATCAATAAAGAGTCAAGCCATTATAAGCACTATCATTGCCAACCAGTCATAACCATTGTATTAAGGTCTTATAGCCTTTTACAATATATGTCCACTCGGAGCTACAGCCCGAAGCTTAACCTCAGGCGAACTATCTGGGTAGGCTATTGAGGGAGCTGAAGCGGTTGAGAGTTAAGGTGGCACGATCTGCATGAGCAGGTACACCTACTACTGATCAGGCCGGCGATGATCACCATCTCCAGGGAATAGACATAGCCATCTCCAGCCGACTTCAACCGTCGGTAGTAGAGGTAATACCTCTACTGAAGTATGAATGGCAAAACACTCTTCCGTGTATATACTATGGTAAAAAAAAAAACACAATACAAAAACTCTCTCTCTTTTATAACCCTCTCTTTAGACCTGAAGATGAATCCAGGTGGATACCGAAACTGTAGTCTCATTTTCAATAAATCTAATTTTTGCACTGTGGGTTTTTCTACCATAGACTGAAGTATATTTTTGGCTTCTTGTCTCTTATCGCTGAGTACCCTCCTACCAATGTTTGCAGACTCGATGAGTAAGAGGCGTTTTCCACCAAACTTACATCTGTGGCAAACAAATGTCACCGGCGATTGATTGATTGATAAATTAAAATTATCTGCCGCATCAACAGTTACGGTCAATAGCGGCGAATACATTCTTGGATTGAAATGTTCAAATAGACATGCACACCGTACTGGGCGATTTCAATGCAGTATACAGGTGTGGTCGAGTTGGCTACGAGATGTCTGTCGGTCCCCATGGCTCAGGAGCTGATCTCAGTAGCGAAAACAGCTTCCTTCTCCGGGACTTTGCCAGGTCCCAGAGAATGAGGTTTTCTGACTCCTGGTATAAGCGCTCCAAGAATGCTGCACATGGTACAGCAATATAGGTACTGTAGCCAAGGAGATCGACCATAATCTTGTCAATACTCACTGGAGGATCCTCCAGAACTGCAGGGTTTACCGGAGTATCAAGTTCTGTGGCATTGACCATAGACTGGTTGTGGCTACCCTAAGGCTCCACTTCAAAACCCCACTTTCTCCAATAGCCACTCCAGGTGTTTTCATTTGGACAGAGTGAGGAAGGAGTGTGCCTGAAAGTTTGCCATGGCAGTCTCTGATCAGTTCACAGAACTCGAGTCCATTGACGAACAAAAGGCTTGATTGAATGGCAGTCAGGATTTGCACTGTTCCTTGGTGTTAGGGTTTGGACACTGCTGAGAAAAGACAGGGAACAGTTCATTAGGAATCTTGCTGAGGAGGTTGAAGGCTATTTCTTAAGAAATTACCTTTACATGCATTCATACTGTGTGTATATATATATATATATATATATATATATATATATATATATATATATATATATATATATATATATATATCTTGTGTGTGTGTGTGTGTGTGTGTGTGTGTGTGTGTGTGTGTGTGCGTGTGCGTGTGTGCGCACACACAAACATCGGGTCAGTCTTATCTAGATACGATAGTGGTGCTGACTGCTACCTTATAGTTCGGTCCATGTATGGTCAAAGACTATGGGAGTCCAGCCAATACAAAGGAATCCACTACCTTGTGGCAGCTATAAATGAAAGGCTTCCGGATTCAACCCTGAGGAAAAAATCTGGAGCCGGAGTCCTAAGGTAGTTCATTGATGCTTGTATCTTCGTTCTGGCAACTCCTACAATGCCGCTGGTGCCAAACTGCGTCTGTCTTTTACTGTTCCGTTGGATCCATTAGCTGCGTGGAGAGAGGAATCTGCTGCATGGACAACAGCTTGCTCCTCACATTCTTTCACCCAGTTATTGACTCTACCTATATGGGAGTGGGCAGAGACAATAATGCCATAGTCGACATTAACTGACGGTGGCCTTCTCTAGGCCATTCTTTGTAGCATCCCAAAACCGCTAACAATTTGACACATGCTTCAAGGTGTATCACGGTCGCTACAAAACACGATATCATCGACGTCTGTACTGTCATGCAAAGAATTGGAAAAAGGAGACATTATGATATTTATTTCACATAGTAAGTCAATACAAAGCTATTAAAGTAACTGATATGCTGGTATAATTTTTAATTACAAATAAAATGAAAAAGTACCACTCTTCTGCAAGTCTCCACTTCGCAAGGATGTGGAATATATGAATGTATTTCTCCGACTCTGTCAAATATCTTTTTCTTTATTACATATTTTGTTCTTTATGTGAAAAATAGATATTGCATGAAATTTAGCATCTTATATTCACCGCGAGTGAGTCCCGCGTCCAAATCAGACAACTGGGTAATTCTAAAGATCACGAAAATTTACTAGATTTATTGATTGAGTTATATCAACAAATCAAGATATTCAGCATTTATTCGATGTTTTTGAGCCTGTAAGGTTATATCATAGAGGTACAGAATGATTTTGAAGC
>NC_051401.1:313007-315507 GCF_015228065.2 Penaeus monodon
GTTACATTTTTGCATAATTATTTCGACGTTTTTGTACTTCTACTTACATCTAAATAAACAGTCTACTGTTGAATAATAATTCTTTTACTGCTGCGTTTGTCAATCCTTTGTACAAATGCTCGCAGTGTCATAGCTAGGTATCTGTGAACGGGACGGCAGCTGGGGGACACTGAGTAAAAAGGGGGCACTAGCCTAGCGGAGCTTAGGGTCATTACATTTACGATACAATATGAGGATTTTAGGATACTTTTCTATGGTGAAATCAGTGACGATATTTAAGGCTTTATACAGTCGCTGACGTCTTCATATATCTATATAAAACAATATGCAGTAGGGTTACCTAGGACGATGTTTGGGGGACTAGACCTTTTCCTGTATATGTACACACTTGTATATATGTATATATATGTAATATGTATATATGGATCTATATGCATATATCTACACACACACATATATATGTGTGTGTGTGTGCGTGTGCACGCACACGCGTGTGTGTAAGACCCATTTCACATATGGCCTATTTCAACACACACCAAATCCCTCCCAGAGACGCTCACTAATGGATCTAAAACTGCTTTCGAATAACCCTTATGGCTACAGGCCTGCCTTGTGGCCAGACATATATCTAAATAAAGTAACACAACTTCCTACATACCAAGCCTATTACCCAACACAGCTATGGATGCGACGCCCGCAGGTCTCCGCCTTGTGACGTCGCTCTGTTTACACAAACACATTCTTTCTCTTCTATTTCCCAGTACATTGCAACCCTTTGCCAATTCCCCATGCAAACCTGTATAAAAGAGGGTCGCCTGCGAGCGACATTCAGCCTCCGGGCTAGTACAGTGGTAACGTGTCGGTCTCTCATCCGAGGGGTCGGCGGTTCGCGCCTCGCCCAGGCGCGAGAAGTTGCAACTGTCGCCTGGAGTTTACTGCTGTGGCTGGGCAGAACTTCGCAAATCTCTATGGTATTGTATTGTACCACGGCGGGTAAGGACTAGGTTCAGCCGAGTCAGCACCAGCTAACACACGTGAGCAAGTCGGCATTAGCCCCCACAGGCCGGGCCCCCCTCAGGGGGCATACCGGGGGCGAGGCTAAGCTTCGTATATCGTACTTACCCCTTGAGCAACATTCAAAAAAACCCCTTTTAGACTTGACCATAAGAACTTGTCAGTCGCTGTGCCTTTTCCCCTCCGTAATAAACTGCTCAACGACCAAGGAGACTGCTACATCTTCACCACTTGTGTGGTGTTGTGTGTGTTTTTTTGGTGGTGGTGTGGGTGGGTGTTGTGTGTGTGTGGGGGGGGTTGGGGGTTTGTTTTGTTTTTTTTTTTTTTTTTAATTTTAATAATTAATGGCAACACAACAACACATATAATTTTTTCGTACATATATAGTGGGGCAAATATATGAAAATTAAATGTACAACACACACACACACCACACACACACACACCAACACAACAACCAAAATGCACACATCCACAGACAAAACACACAAGCACACCACATCCAAGTCCCTCACGCAAACACACATAATCCATGCACACAAAAAACCAAACACCCCCCCACACACATTTTTATACATCTATATTTTAGCATTTTAAGTATAATTAAAAAATTGCATATTATGTTAATTTATAAATGCACACAAAACACAAAACACACACCCAACACACACCACAAACACAACACCACACCACACACACCCAACACACAACAACCACCCCCACAAAACACACATAACCACACACAATACACACAAAAAAAACCAAAAACCCATGAACCAGACACACACGCCATCACACACACACAAAAACCCCCCCCCCATAATATTTTAACTAAAATTATATAAATTATATTTTATATATATATATTAAACCCACACCACACACACCACCACACAAAAAATATATATATTTTTAAAATATATATTATATAAATATATTATATATAAAAATATTTTATAAAATTTAATAATAATTATTAATAATTTTAAATAATATTATATATATATTATTATTATTTTTAAAATATAATAATATTAATTTTAATATAAATTAAAATATTATACTAAACAAAAAATTTATACATTAAAATTTTATTAAAAAATATTATTATAATTAAAAAATTATAAATATAAAATTATTTAAACCATTTTTTTTTTAATTTAATTTCCCTTGAGGCCCTCTGAAAAAAATACTTTTTCAGAATAAAAATAGGGGGAATAGACCCAATGGCCTGTTTTACTTTGAAAAAAAAAAAAAAAAAGAAAAAAAACAAAGGGTAAATGACCCCCCTAAATTACCTGTAATCTTTACGCCTTTTGATTCGTCAAAGGAAATTTTTTCAGAGTCCGGAAAGTTCCCCACTATTCCAAAGGGCCCACTCGTCTTAACCTATGACCTAATTTTTTTTTAGAAGGGGTGGGCTGCAATGTTTGCTTTTACTAATTTTTGGGTTTTTGCATGAAATGATTTGCTTTATATAAGGCCA
>NC_051401.1:320507-328007 GCF_015228065.2 Penaeus monodon
ACAACACACACACACACACACACCACACACACACACCCACACACCACACACATACACACACACACACACACACACATATATATAATATATATAGATATATATTTATATATATATGTATGTATATATATATGCTTACATACATACATACATACATATATATGTAGTTTATATGTATGTATTTATGTATACATACACATTGCATCGGGATACAATGCAGGATGATAATCATAGCCGTATGTATCTATATATTTACAGGTATATAATGATGTGACCGATAGTTGAAGAATATGTGGTCTTACCTTTCTAACGCCATGGATCAGGAGACAAGCCACGAGGAGATGCACGAAGATTTCCAAAACCATACCTGCCGCAGCCCCGCCTTTGGAGAAAAAAATGAGGGTGCTGTTTATATCCTGTCCTTCTCTGTGTATGTATACCTTGCAAAGAAAGAGATGAAAGTATGTAATTTAGAAAGAGACAGGGAAGGAAAAAAGACAGTGTGAAAGAGAGGAGAGTGGTGACAATTCTTCTGAGCTTAATACGGCTAAATTTTGCACACTTTTATCTATTACAAGAAATATACATTAAAATACATCACTTGTCATTTTTTGGTAGCACATCTGGAGCACCAGTACAGCAGCAATAATCACCTGCAAAACAAAAGAAAAGATATCTGCACATAACCAACATGATATTGCTAAAAGGTCTTAGATTCCCTAAGTGAGCGAAGTGGTTTTTGCTTTACAAAAGTTACGGAAAAGGAAAAATGAGACAATTCAGTTTCAGCCTCGCGTGTAGGTCTATCAACTAACGTATGTATAATCAAAGTCAATGGTTCTCAGGAGGATTTATCTGCCTCAAAGCGAGGTGGTTCAAACAAACACAAGTAATAAGTCACTTACCTAAGGGAAGACCTGAAAGATCGGCATACATTCACAGATCTTACATGTATTACTACTAAAAGAGTGATGTTATGCTGCACTGTGATCTTTGTTAAAAAGTGGTATCTGCCAACTCATTTTCAGTTCTCATTTTCCCTTTGCTAATAATGCCAGTACACAAATATCAACATTCCTTAGCAATTAACCTTTTACATTTGGATTAACAATCTGTATTACAAATTCTTTGATTACGTGTTGTGTACTACATGACAGTTAGTATTTTACTAAAGTGAGTAAAATCTACTTAAAAAAGAAACATATTTGATAAGGTTTTTCAAATGCTTCCTCTACATTATTAGTGAGGCATTTTTCCGGTTTCATCTATACATCCGGATGATTGTAGAATAGCCATTGTATGGGTCCTTCAGTTTGGTTGGGTGAAGGCGAAATGTCTTATTTTCTTCAGGAACATGTATATGATATAACATTTTAATTCAATGAGATTCTTTCAACGTATAAATTAACAATAGATAATAGGTAATTAGGTGTTATTCAGATTTATAATTTCAAATCTACCCCACCTGGGATATTTTATTGCACTTTTGTAATATTTGCATACTTTAAATTTACAAGTGAAATCCATACAAATAACCTTTTAAAATGTATAGGATTTATCTCCAAAGTTACACTTCGAACAATATGTCTATTCATAAAGAAATCTTGTTTATCCATTCATTTTTATTTGTTCCAATCTCTTACCAACTTAGTCTTGTTCACTCGAAATCTCAGCGCTCGTTAAAAATAAGAAACTAATTAGTTAACTTCATAATCGATTGCAAAAGGGTGTCCGCTGTAATTCTGAGCTTACACTTCTGATCCAGAGAACATACTTTGATGCATGATCCTAAAACTAAATAGAGGCCGTTGAATAGGGCAGTTATATTCGGTATGTAGTGACATGCTTATGACGTTTTCGTAGCAGTCTAACTCTTTCATGACATAGTCGGGAATCAATGTCGGAAATGTTGCAGATTACTGAATTTTGAGCGTATTCTCAATTTATACGTCTAAAGAAGAATATAGAATAATACACATTTCAGTTTTCTTACATTATTTTGATTCTTTAAGTTTTGTTCGATCTTGACCTAGTATATATGTATATATATATATATATTTTATAGATATAATATATATATATATATATATATATATACATATATATATACATATATATATAAATATATATATATATATATATATATATATATGCATATATATATATATATATATATATATATATATATATATATATATATCATAGACACACACACACAACACACACAACACACACACACACACACACACACATACATACATACATACATACATACATGCATACATACATACATACACACACACACACACACACCACACACACACACACACACACACACACACACACACACACAACCACACACACCCACACACACCCCACACACCACACACACACTGACGACAAATAATCGAAACCGGTCAAATATATCCCTTGTATTGTGAGGATATTCATTCCATTCATACATTTCTACATTTGTCAACATTGAATACGGTTCATATATAATATATATATATATATTATATATATATATATATATATATATATATACATATATATATATATATATTATATATATATTATATATATATAATATATATTTATATACGTAGGCCGCAGTGGCCGAGTGGTTAGAGCATCGGACTCAAGACTGTCACGACGGCAATCTGAGTTCGTGGGTTCGAGTCACTGGCCGGCGCGTTGTTCCCTTGGGCAAGGAACTTCACCTCGATTGACTACCTAGCCACTGGGTGGGCAAGCCAGCCCAAGTCAGTGCTGGTCCCAAGCCCGGATAAATAGAGAGAATGATTACCTAAAAAAAAAAAAGTACCACCGGATCCCGGGGGGAAAAAAAGGGGAACCCCCTCCCCCTTTAAAAAAAAAATTTAAAAAAAAAAAAATTAATATCAAAATTATTATATTTATGGGGGCCCTAAATATAATAATTTAAAAAAAAACAACAAAAAAAAATTTTTTTAATTTTTTATAAAAATATTTTAAAATTATTTTTTTTAATATAAAAATTTATAAATAAAATTTGGGGTTTTTTGAAGGGTTGGGGTACGTAAAACCCAAAACACCCCCACCCCCCAAAACACACACACCCAAAACACCACACACCACAAAAATAATATTAAATATAATAAAAAATATATAAATATAATAATAATATTTTTTTTATGTTGCTTTAATTTTCCCCTACGCCGGGGGGGGCCCCTTTTGTCCCCTGTCCCGGAAACAATATTAACATAAAAAAAGGATGCCCCGGGGAAAAACCGGGAACCCCCAAACGGGGTTTTGGGGAGGGGGGAAACCCGGAGGAAAAAGCCAAGAAAAGGGGCGTGGGGTTGGCCCCCCCCTGTAAAAGGGCCCCCTGTTTTTTGGTCCCTTGTGCCCTTTGAATTTTTTTTGGTTTTTCCCCTTTTTATAAGCTGATACCTTTTGCAGGGGTGCCCCATGCCCGGTTTTTTTTTCCCCCCCTGAAAATTGGGTCCCAAATAGAACGGGAAAAGGGGGAAAAATTACCGGGGTAAAAAAATTTAAAGGGAAAAGGGAATGCCCCTTTTTGTGTTTTTTTTCTTTCCCCCGGGGCCCCTACCCCACAGGCTTTTTTTTTTTCCCCCCCCGTGGGGGTTTTCCGGGGAAAAGGGGCCTTTTTTTGGTTTTCCCCGGGTTTCCCCCTCTTGGACCCTTTTTCCGGTTTTTCACGAACCTTTGGGTTAGACCCCCGCCCCCTTTGCCTACCCCCTCCCCCTTTTTTTGGGGGGCCCAGAAAAAGACGAGGCGGCCCGGGCGTAACAAATTTGGGGTTTTCCAAGGAGTGGGATTTTTTTGATTTTTGTTTTAATTGGTTTTTACATGCCCCCCAAAGGGGGGCCCACCCTTTAAAGGGAGAGGGGGGGCCCCTTATAAACCTTGGGCAGGCACGAGGGGGGGGTTTAAGCCGACCCCAGAGGGGACCTGATCGGGGGGCCCATGGGGGCCCCGGTTTTAGGAAAGGAAAAAAGGGGCCAAAAAGGGGGGAAAGGAGAAATGGAAAACAAAGGGCAAAAAAAGGGCAGGCACAGAGGGGCACGCCGACCCGGGCCCCGGGCCCCCCCATCTGGCCCGAGATGCGGGCCCAAAAAAAGGAAAGGGGAAAAACATTTTTCTCCCAAACTTTTGGGGGGGTCCCCTTACAGCCCCAACCCTTCCCCTTGGGTTGAAAGGGGAAACCCCCCCCAGCGGGTTAAAAACCGGGAAAAGGAAATCCCAAACAGAAAGGAAGAGCGGAAAGGGGTGGGGGAAAAGGGTCCCAAAAAACCCCCCTTTGGAAAGGGGGGGTTTTCCAAGGGCCCGGGAGGGGGGGAAAGTAAAAGGGGGGAAACGGTTTGGGGGCCCACGGGGGCAGAAAATTTTTGGGGCCAAGAAAAGAAAAGGGAAAACCCCAGGTTTGGAAAAAGATGTCAGGGGTTCCCCCCCATATTTACTGGGGCCCCCTCCCCGGGGGCCCTGGGGGGGCGGGCCCCCCCCGGGGCCTCGCAACCCGCCCTTTGCCCCGGAAACCCTTTTTGGGCCCCCGCCTGCAAAAACCCCGGGGGGCCCCACCCGGAAAAACCGCCCCCCCTTGGGTATAGGGGGCGGAAAAAACTGGGGGCCCCCGGCCCAAAACCCCCGCCTCGGTTCCCCCTCCCTCCCCCCCCCCTTTCCCCCCCCCTGGGGGGGGGTTTTATTTCCCACGGCACGCGTTTTTTCCAAACCCCGGCCCCGGCCCTGTGTATCCTTTCCCCTTTTTTGGGGCCGTAACCCCACGGAGAAACCGGGAAGGGGGCCCCCTTGGGAGGAAAAATTTTTTCCCCCCCCCCAATTTAAATTTTTTGGGAAATCTCCCCCCAGGGTTTGGGCCCGGGGAAGAAAAAGGGCCCCTTTCCCCACCCGGGGAAAACGGGGCGCTAAGGGGCCCCCCCGGGGGGGGAAGTTTTTTGGGGCCCATCCCCCCGGCCCCCCAACATCCCCTTTTTAAAACCAGCGGGGGCCCGGGGGGCCTTTAAAAAAAGGGTTTTTTCCCGGGCACCACCACCACCCGGGGAGGTTACCCGGGCGCCCCTGAAAAAAAACCCGGACCCCCCCCGGTAGCGTGGCGAGCCCAACTCCCCCCCGCGGGGCCACGGGGACGGGGGGAGGCGCTGGTAAAAATTTTGGAAACCCCCCCTGCGGCGGAAGAAGATAAAAATTTCCGTGGTCCGGGGGCCCCCCCCGTTTTCCCTTTGGGTTTGGAACCTTTGCGGGAAAACCCGAGCCCCAAATTTTCCCCCGTAAAAGGAAAGAACACCCTAAAAGGAAAACCCTGAAAGGTGGCCCCCCTTGGCAAAAGGGCCCCCGGGGAATTTTCGGGGCCCCTTCCCCCGGAAAGGAAAAACCAGGGGGGGCCCTAGGGCCAGCGGGCCCTTCAGCCCCCGGGGGCCCCCTTGGGGGGCCCCAAAAAAGGGTAAATTTGGAGAAGGTTTTAAAGCTTTAGGAAAGGGGCCCCCGGAGCCCTTTTTTCCCAAGGGGCTTTTTTTTTTTTGGGGTTTCCCGGGTGAGGGGGGGCCCCACAGTTTTTGCCCCCGGGGGGCCCCCCCCCGGAGGGGGGGGGAAAAACCCCGTCCCCCCCCTCACCCCCAGCCCCGGAAATTTTGTTTGGCCCAGTAGTTGGGAACCCCTTTCCCCCCCCGGAAACAGGGGGCCCCACTGGGGTTAGAAGCCCCCCTAGTGGGGGGGCCCTGTTTTTTTTGGGCCCATTTGGGGGAAAATTTTCCCAGACCCCCACCCCCCCAGGGGAACTTGGGTTTGGGTTTTCCAAGGGGGCCCCTTGGTTGGGGCAGCTAAAAGGGGCCCCTTTGGGGGCGGGGGGGGAATTGGGCGTGGGAAAAGCAGGGGTCCCAGCGGGGCCCCTTTTTTGCTGGTGTATTTGGCCCCAAATCGGGAAAACGACCCAATTTTTCCCTTGGGGCCGGGGCCCTTGACACCAAAACCCCAAAAGTGGGGAGGGTTTCGCCCTTTGGGGAAGGGGGAAATTGGGGGGGTTTGAAAGGGGGAAAAATGGGGGGCCCTTGTTTCCCCCAAAAAGGTTTGGCTGGGTAAAAAAAGGGTATTTTTACGGGGCCCTAAAAAGCGTTGCCCCTTGCCCCCCGGAACAAAAGCCCCCTAGAACCCCGGGGGGGTCGAGGGGTAAAAGGGGTGAGCGGGGAAAAGTAAAGGGCCCTTTGGGGGGAAAGCCCACCCAAAAACCCCCTAAACCCTTGGCTGATGGCGAAAAGGGGTTTTTTGGGGGGAAACCCCCCCCCCCCTTTTTTTGGACCGGGGAAAGGGGGTTTATTTTTACAGTTTTTTGGTAGCAACCTTCTCCGAAAAGGGCCCAAAAAAGGGTCCCACCCCCTTGGTCCCAAACCCCGGGGCCCCCCCTTGGGAGGAAGGGAGAAAACCCAGAAAGGCCCGTTCGGGGACCCGGGGAAGGGGTTTTTTGGTTTGGGAAAGGGTTTTTCTTTTTGCCTGCCCCTTCCCCCCGGGGCCCTTGGGGGCCCAAAACCGGGGGGCGCCGCAACCCCGCCCCGGGGGCCACAACAGAAAAAAGATCCCCCCCAAAACCGGGCTAAAGTTTTCAGTTTGTTTTTTTGGGAAAGGGGGTGACTTGGCCCTGGGCCCCCGAAAACAGGTTTGGTTTTGGGAAAGCCCCCCGGCCTTAAAAACCCCGAAAAGTTTCCCCCACCCAAAAGAGCCCCCCCCTAAAACTTTAATTGCCCCAAAAAACCCCCCAGGCGGGGAAGAGATCCCCATTTGGCACTGTCAAGGGAAGTTTGGCGGGGGGGAAAGGGGGTTTAAAATTTAAAGGGTTTAAAAACAATCCATGGTAAAATCAGGGGTACCCCCCGGTGAAAAAAAAAGGGAACGACCCCAATTTTGGGACAGTGAGGGCGTTTCCCAACAGACCCCAAATGGGGGGACCCTGGGCCCCGGCCCCCCTTGGGGTCCCCCACGGGGCCCCAATCTACCCCCGCCAACCCCCTTACCCCCAGAGCGACCCCAAAGGTGACAAAAGAAACCACGTTTTGGGATGAAAAAATTTTTTGTTTTTTTTTTTCCCTTAAAAGAACTAAATTTAAAACAAAAAGGGTTTACTTTTTTTTTTTAAAAGGGAAATTTTGTTTTTTAAATTTTTTTCCCTTTTAGTTTTTTTTTTCATGTTTGATTTTTCCAAAAGGGGAAAGAGGGGGTTGCCCCCCCCCCTGTTTTAATGGGGGGGGAAAGGGGGCCTTACGCCAGGGGCCCCCTTTTGTTAAATTGGGGGGAAAAAAACAGTTTTTAACCCTTTAAAAAAAGGAAATCCCCCGGGCCCCAAAACAAAACCCCCAAAGGGCCCGGTGAGGGAAGGAGCGGGGGAAAAAAAGGGGCCCAAGGGAGAGAGGTGTTTGGGGGGGTTTTGCCCCCCCCTGTGAAAACCCCTCGGTGGGGGGGCCCTTTGGGTTGCCCTAAAATCTTTTTGGTTTT
>NC_051401.1:355275-357775 GCF_015228065.2 Penaeus monodon
AACAAGTCCCTTTGCCGGATCAAGGGGCACAGTTGGCAGGACCATTTGTCCAACTGACAGTTACACCATGACACTGGCATGGGACCTGTTACTTGCATAATCCGGGATCGCCAACTCAGGCTATATGGGCACCTAGCTCGTTTCCTTGTGGATGACCCTGCCCAGGAGGTCATGGCTTGGGCAGCTCGACGAGACCTGTCGCGAGGAATTAGAGATGGGCCGAGGGCCTGTCTGGAGACTCGCCACGAGAAACCCTTTTGGTTGGATAGTGGAGCAGCCATGTGTGATTCTGGACTAGAATAATTCAGTTGGTGATACAAGCATGAGATCTGGTGTGAATGTGCTATGTAGGTCATGTTTTGAGAAAAAAGTGCTAGCCATCAAAAATTTCAATATGGTGGCCATTATTTCCAAGATGGCCACCGGTTAATGGGAAAACAATGGTAAACCATAAAAGCGCTCAATGTTTTACATCTTGGTGTAAAATTATTGACGTATTTGCCTTCTTTGGAGTATCTATGGTGCATTAGGTAGGTTTCCTGCACAAATAAATACTATTTATACCCTCATAGCATCAAGGACAGTCATAAATACCCTTGCTGTCTGCCTAAAAGTCCTCAGTAAATAAACACAGTAGTAGATTAATAAATGTTAGTAAAAATAATAAATGAGTAAAATAAACAGTAGATGAATAATTCATTGTTGACCCTTAAAAGGACTGCTAATGCCGGGGTAAAAAGGAGGAGCTCCTTTTTATCTAAAAATACCCCAACGGCCTGCAAACCACAAAGCCTCTGGCAGTCAAGTCCCACCCTAGCCTTCTCGTGGCAGAAGTGATATTGCAGATAGTGGTGGTGCGTAAGGCGGGTGATGGCGCCTAAAAACCATTTAGCGCTAGGTAGATGAAGCTCAAAAGCTGGGAAAAGGCAATTCATCTAAGAGAAGGAAAATTCTGAAAATAAACCTGGCAAATTAATGGTGGCAAGCCAAGTAAAAGTGTGTATGTCGCACACTACCAGGGCACACTGGTGACAGACACTGCTGTGCAACTCAGCATGGGGTTCAATATCGGCTAAACCTCGGGGTTTAGTATCCCAAATGCTATCTAATAAAGCCCCAGAGACATTAGATAGCCGCACCTGAATTGACAGGCTGTGCCAGCGCAGGAGAGCCAAGCCAAAGATAGCAGGGGCATTCAGTGTTATCTGGATGGTGTACAGATCGGACGGGACTAATGATATTGGATGAACTATCAGGTTAGGTGTAGGGCAGTAGCACGAACCTAACTGTATCCTATACAGCAAAGTGGACAAGAGGTGGTAAAAGGATAAACCCTCGGCCTATTGCCAATTTGAAGTTTATATGATGGATGCAGATTCCAGGCGGAAGACTGACTGGAGTAAATGTTGCCTTTGTCAGGAAGACAAAAGCAATGAAACACTTATTTCACCACTTAGTACATTCCAAAGGAAACAAGACTGTGCTGGATACACTAACATTGCACAAAATGTACCACAGTTTCATGCCATCAACGATATGTCACTATTGTTTGATCCAGCAAGGCCGGATGATGGTGATGGCATAGAAGCCACGCTGATACAAAATAAAGCAATGTATCACAATAGCTGTAGACTGTTATTCAATAACACTAAACTAGAAAAAGCACAGAAGAGGAGGAAGATTACCCCAAGCACATCAGGTGGTGCAGGTGAGTCCTGTGGTAAGAGACAGAGGACCTCAGACCCTCCTAAAGTACAGTGCTTCATATGTGAAGAAGAAGATCAAATATCGAATTTAAGACGAGCGATGACGATGCAGCTAAATGAAAGACTGAACCAATGTCCAAGACACTAAACTTTGGAAAGCTCCTTCAAAGTTAAGTGCCGGTGACGTCGTTGCTCAAGAGATGAAGTATCACCCACGATGCTTGTTGGAAGTTATACAATTTGGAGAGAGCATACCTCAATGCAATCAAGCAAGAGGAGAAAGGCAACAGACGAGCGAACGAATCATATCCTGTAGCATTCTCAGAACTTGTCATCTACATAATGGATAGCAAAGTGACCAATACAGAAGCAACACCAGTTGTATTTAGGCTGGCTGTTCTAGCTGCACTATACAAGAGCCGATTAGAACAATTGGGTGTGGACTCACCAGATGTCAACTCGACAACTACTCGGAAGAATTCCTGATCTTGAAGCTCACAAGAAAGGGCGTGATGTCCTTTTAGCATTCAAAGAAGACGTAAGCACAGTTCTCTCAGATGCTAGCAAATATAGTGAAGCTATTCACCTGGCTAAAGCAGTAAATATCATCCGTCGAGAAATGCTTGACCACAAGACTAAATTCAGCAAAGAGTTCACTGACCAGTCTGTGGAAGAAGCTGTTCCTAAATCTCTACTACAATTTGTGTGTAGCATTGAGCATGGTGTAGACATCAGATCACATCTGCCACATGGAGTAGTAAAATCAGATTTAGCTATTGCACAACTTCTGCAAT
>NC_051401.1:370275-372230 GCF_015228065.2 Penaeus monodon
TTCATTGTGTATCTGTGAATGATTCATAATTATTTAGGGTAAAGTAGAATTAGTTTATTTGAGAGGTATTGATAATAGCCACAGTGTCGTAGAGCAAATACAGTTAGTTTGATCTTGAACGTCTGCAGGGTGTCAGCGATCATGGCGGCCTGGGTTGGATGGAACGAATACTATAAGATTTTGTAAGCCTTGCTCCTGCTTTGAGTTTATCTGTAATACTAAGTCGGTGGTCCAGCAGATTAGTTGAGAACCTCAGGGTTTTTTTCATATGTATGGTTATTCATTCAACATATATTCCATAAAATCTTGTTCAAGTGAAATCACGTGCCATGGGAACTAGCAACACATATCGCCATGCTCCATTCTTCAGTATGTTAATTTTGTTCATACTTTTGTTCCATATTATTATTTAGGCCTAATTTTGAAAAGGTTGTATCGTATAAATCAGTTTGCCATTAAAGTTATCAGTGTTAGTGATTCCTGTTTGATTTATCTTTGCTGAACTAAAACAACATTCATGAAATGATTATGTTGCTCAATTAATCCACTGGAGTTGCCAGTGAGGATTTTGATCATACGCCCTGGGTGTCCCCTAGAGTAAGAAGACCCAGTGGAAAGTTGTATGAGATAGGTTCAGTTTAGTTTAGGTTAGGTTAGGTTAACCTCATACCTTTTCATTCACATATATGTGTGTGTGGATATGTGATTTTGATAATTTATGGAAGTTCACTTTTAAGTAAAATAATTAAGTAACATCACAGAGTGCAATCAGTCAGCAATAATTATACCATGTCCGATTTTTATATAAGGACTTGTCCATTTTTCAAAGGTCATGTCCTTTTTTAAAGGACACCCCATGTTTTATATTTGACAACATAAATAGATACTAGGTCGTGTGAAATATGTATACAATGGTATAGGAGCAAATTTTTTTAAGTATTGGATATGCTACTTAAAATAAGATGAATATACCAACTTGCAATATGCACATGTATACATTAAGAGTAATTTATAAAACATAAACATCTTTAAAACATGGACATGACCTAGAAAAAAGGGCATGCCCTTTAAATATGAACATATCCATTAAAACTTGGACATGTTCCTAAAAAACAAAAAAACAAAAACAAAGGACATCTTGATCAAAATGGACATTATATGAAAATCGGACATGGTATAATTATTGCTGAATGATTGCAGTATCACATTTTATTATTATTTTACTTAAGTGAACGTCCATAAGCAACATCACTTAAGCGCACATACTGTCTTCTAATATTGCACATTTATATACAGAAAGTAATTTTGAAAAATGGACATGTCCTCGTGTGAAAATCATATATGAAATAATTATTGCAGATGAACTGCACTGTGAGGATGTTGTTGTTACTGGTGTTTCATTACTAAAACAATAAATGGGCACGTTTGTATGAGAATGGTATAGGAACATATTGTAAGAAATTTTGGATATGTTACTTCACAAAACAGGATGAATATACCAACGTGCGTCCTGTACATGTATACATTAAATAGTCATTTATAAATCATTGACATGTTCTTTAAAAAATGAACATGACCTTTAAAAGAACTGAACATGCCCTTGTAAAGATGGACATATCCATTAAAATTTGGACATGTTCCTTAAAAAAATGGACACATCCTAATTTGAAAATCGATATGGTATATTTATTGCTGAGTGGTTGCAGTTTGACGTTGTTGTTTTATTATTTTACGTAAGTGAACTTCCATAAATTATTAACACACATACGGTCTTGTACACTGTACATTAACATAAAAAGAGAAAAATTTAAAATTGACACGTCTTCGTGTGAAAATCGGACATAAAATAATTATTGCCGATGGACTGCACTGGCGGTTTCATTACTAAAACAATAAATGGACACGACGTTGTGTAAGAATGGTTTTGGAACATGTTTTAAGAAATATTAGATACG
>NC_051401.1:372330-382330 GCF_015228065.2 Penaeus monodon
GAAAATAGATTTTCTGGAGAATAAGCAGCCTTATTCCTTAAATATACATAAAGAAAATACACAGGATTTCTGATCCATAGCTTCTTGAGAATATACTGAAGATTGGAGATCGGGCACTCAGTGTGGGCCTCCACCCACGAACAGGTGCACACTGCAGACTTAGGTGTTTTGTATGGGCTTACACCCACATGACGCATGTGTGACCTGATAAGGGCAGTTCGTCTCTGTGCAAGACTTATTGCAAACAATCATTCATGGAGACTGAAAATTGAAAAAAATCAATACTAAAGTATTATCACTTATCTCACATACCCTTTACTATGGGTAATTTTAGAGTCTACCTATTTTCAGTAGAACTGATTTCTTATAAACGGTTTGTGAATTCCAAGAAACATGAGTAATTTATTTACATGAAGTGAACAGGTGTAGAGATCGGAGCCAAGTGGCAGGTCGTGCTGTCGTGGTCGCCGACGTCACTTTTGTTTCGGTTTCATGAACAGTCGACGAGGAGAAGTAAATGGCTCGACCACCCAAATCCTCACACAATCACTCATTAACATATTTACATAGTGAAACCATCACTAACCCTTTACACTGGTAAATAGATTCTAAACCCTGGACTCCCCCGGAAAGAAATGCACCAGTTTCAAGGCAGCCCAGAGAGATGCCCTGTTAGCACATAGGCCCAGCATCCCACATTGGTACATTCTTCCGAAAACACATAAGGAAATAGACGAACAATTAGGTACCTGGCCAGGGAGACCATTACTGAGCAGACCTGTGGATAGGCTGCTTACCACATATCTAGCACCGCTGCTGGACCTTCTAACGGAAAGATTACAGGATACATCGGATTTCCTCAGAAAAATAAGAGAGTTTCTGCAGATCCCGAAAGGAGCTCTGATTTTTTCTTTCGATATAGTATCCTTGTACCCATCCATAGCCCAAGAAGAAGCCACCTGGGTAGTTTCCAATTTTTATGAAAACGTGGGATATGTACAGGGCAGGAGTTTAACATTCAGGCTCCACCCCCTTATTTAATAAAGGAAGGGATTGACCATGTTCTGAATGGGACCCTATTAATGTATGATCATGGGTTTTACAGGCAAAATAAAGGCACAGCCATTGGTGCGTCGGTATCAGTAGCTATCGCTGAAATTTTCGTCCATGCAAGCATTGAAAAGGAAAGGGAAAAGAAGCAAAAACAACCTCTAGTGTAATTTAGGTACATATATGATATTTTTGGGATTTTTGATGGGAAGGAAGATGAATTGAAAGAGTATCATGAGGCCTGAATAAAATACACCCTTGACCTCCAATTCACGCTAGAATGTGACAACCATCTCCCTTTTCTTGATACTCTAGTGTATCTCGATGAAGATGGAACCTTACAAACCACGGTATTCTACTAGCTTTCGAACACGCATCAGTACCTACATTTCCAATCAAGCCATCACCCAAATCTCAAGAGATCTCTCCCGTTTTCACAAGGCATAAGGATAAAAAGAATTATTAGCGACCCGAGGAACTTAGAAGAATTACTGGAAGGAATGTTCAACTTCTTCAGCCTCAGAAGTTACTCCCACAAAATACTAAATGAGGAAAAAAGAGGATTAAAGGAATTATCCCGAGATGAATTGTTGTCCGAGAAAAACAGAAAAGGAACGGGGAAAATAATTTTCCCCATGTTATACTCACCGAGCATAGCGCCTATCCTGAGGATGTCAATCAATAACATTTGGTCCTGGCTCCGAAAAAAACGCTGAAGACAAACCCGGGGAAAATTGGTTTAATGACCCGTCCCCTATGAGAGCCTGGAAAAATGATCAAGCCATTGGCGAGAAACTGATTCGAGCTGAATTTCCGTCCCCATTAACACTCAAGATGACAAGGGAAAAGTTGGGATGCAGAGAAAAGAATCACCCGAAGTAAAGAAAAAACAATTAGAACAAATGTTTATGCTGCCCACAAAAGATGATGATTTACACGGCTTTTCACTGTATACTTTTCTTTATGGACTACCATTACCACTTGCAGTCCTTTCATAACGTTCCATTACATGTGTTATATGGATACATATGTATGGATGCTTTTATGTGTTTACACGTGCATTCTATGTATATACGGTGTATATACACGTATCTTGTGTATATATATATATTATTATATGTGTATCTGTGTATATATGATTATTCTTTGTGTATGTGTATATATGTATATATGTGTAGGGGTATATAAAAGCGCACATGTATGCATCTTGTGTATACGTATATATTATGATTATGTCCCCGCCCCACCTAGTATTTTATATATATTTTATATATTGTTGGTAAAGAGATGGGCGATTATAGTTAACCCCCCATTTCTGTGTCTTTTGCGGAGAACTTTCCCCATTTGATATGTAAACCTCAAAAGTACCAATGCAGTGTCAAGTTACAGAGTAAGGATATTCCAAGATTTTATAAAGTTTACGTGATTCACCATTGAGTACCGGATTGTCTCCCTTATTTATGTAAGTTTAGGCTTGGTTCTTCCTTTCTGACACATTTATTTCACATTCTTATAGATCATTATAAACGCAGAGATGCTTGCGTTTTTTAATATATGATCTGATGTTTAGTTTTGATACAATTTATGAGTGCTTTTCTGGTTTCTATTACCAGTGCCAACGTTATGTGGGCCTTTGATTAACACGCAACAGAAGAAGTTTTTGTCCAGATGCAGGTGGTTTGATTTGATATAATACTTTCAGCAGGCCCCAGAAGCAATATGAGAAGAGAAAAAGGTTATTCCCCTCGGTTCTTCCCGCCCCCCAGTGGTTTCCACTCATCTCTACTGTTGGTTCCCTTTATTACCTTTTTTATTAGTATTAGGGTTCCTGAGTTCATACATGTGTCGTAATAGCAGTTTCCCGGTGTTACACACATTTATTTACTTAGGTTTGTATATGCATAATTCCTATTTGTGTGGTAGACAAACATAGTTTAAGCTTTAGTTACTTTGTACACGCACGGGGAGGTATTAGTCGACACAGGCGGGCTCCCCTCATGGCATAGCCTGTGCGAGGCTAAGCTTCGCCTATTGCCTATCCTTATATATCCCTTTTTCTCACACTTCTCTCCAGCAGGTGAAGCAGTTGCGACAAGGACTTCGAGTACCCAACCTAACCTAACCTAACCATTTTCATACGAGGACGTATTCGTTTTTTTAATAACTCTTTTTATATAAATGGACAGTGTACAAGACAGTATATAAGTTCATTTAAGCAAAATGATAAAACAACGTGAAAGTGCAATTGCAGTCACCAATCATTCGGCAATAATAATTCCATTTTCACACCCAGACGTGTCAATCTCTTTAAAATTACCCATTTGTATAAAAAAATTTACAGAGTACAAGACATTGTGTGCATTTGTGATGTTTATAATCTATAGATGTTCACTTAAGTAAAATTACAAAACAATGTCACAGTGTTATCAATCAGCAATAATTATACCATGTCCGATTTTCATATTAGGACATTTTTTTTAAAGGTCATGTCCATTATTTAAAGGACATGTTCAGTTTTTAAAGGTCCTTTCCATTTTTAAAGAATATGTAGATGTTTTATAAAAGACTCTTTGTGTATACATGTATAGGTTGAAAGTTAGTATATTCATGTTTTGTGAAGTAACATATCCCATATATCTTAAAATTTGTTCCTATATCACTGTTCCCATAACATTCTCTTACAAGTGTCCATTATTATTATTATTATTTTAATGAAACAGCAATAGCAACATCTGCACAGTGCAGTCCATCGGCATTAACTATAACACGCCAGAGTTTTACACGAGGACGTGTCCATTTTTAAAAATTACTCTTTGTACATAAGAATAGTTTACAAGATAGTATGTGTGGATCTGTGATGTTTATAATCTATAGATGTTCACTTAAGTAAAATTACAAAACAATGTCACAGTGTTATCAATCAGCAATAATTATACTATGTCCGATTTTCATATTAGGACATGTCCATTTTTTTAAAGGTCATGTCCATTATTTAAAGTACATGTTCAGTTTTTAAAGGTCCTTTCCATTTTTAAAGAATATGTAGATGTTTTATAAAAGACTCTTTGTGTATACATGTGTAGGTTGAAAGTTGGTATATTCATGTTATTATTATTATTATTTTAATGAAACAGCAATAGCAACATCTGCACAGTGCAGTCCATCGGCATTAACTATAATACGCCAGAGTTTTACACGAAGGCGTGTCCATTTTTTAAAAATTTCTCTTTGTACATAAGAATAGTTCACAAGATGGTATGTGTGGATATGTGATGTTAATAATTATAATCTATGGAAGTTCACTTAAATAAAATAATAAAACAACGTCACAGTGCAATCAGACAGCAATATTTATACCATGTTTCGTTTTCAAATTAAGACATCTTACCTTTTAAGGAACATGTCCAAGTTTTAATGGACATGTCATGTCCAACAATAACATTATCCTCACAATGCGCTCCATCATACATGAAATTATTATTTCATGTATGATTTTCACACGAGGGCGTGTTCATTTTGTAAAATTACTCTTCGTATATGAATGTACAAGACAGTATTTGTCCACATGTGATGTTGATAATCTATGGAAATTCACTGAAGTAAAATATACAACAACGTCAAACTACAATTATCCCATATCTGATATTCATATATGGACATACTTTTAAAGGACAAGTCTATAATTTAAAGAGTATGTCCATTTTTAAAGGTCATGTCCACGTTTTATAAATTTCTCTTGATGTATACATGTACAGGATGCAAGTTGGTATATTCATCTTCAGTTTTGTGAAGTAACGTATCTAATATTTCTTAAAACATGTTCCAAAACCATTCTTACACAACGTCGTGTCCATTTATTGTTTTAGTAATGAAACCGCCAGTGCAGTCCATCGGCAATAATTATTTTATGTCCGATTTTCACACGAAGACTGTCAATTTTAAATTTTCTCGTTAGGGTTAATGTACAGTGTACAAGACCGTAGTGGTTAATAATTATGGAAAAGTTCACTTAGAAAATAATAAAACAACAACGTCAAACTGCAACCACTCAGCAATAAAATATACCATATCGATTTCAAATTTAGGATGTGTCCTTTTTTTAAGGAACAGTCCAAATTTTATGGATATGTCCATCTTTACAAGCATTTCGTTCTTTTTAAAGGTCATGTTCATTTTTTAAAGAACATGTCAATGATTATAAATGACTATTTAATGTATCATGTACAGGACGCACGTTTGGGATATTCATCCGTTTTGTGAAGTAACATAAACCAAAATTTCTTACAATATGTCCTATACCATTCTCATACAAACGTGCCCATTTTGTTTTAGTAATGAAACACCAGTAACAACAACATCCTCACAGTGCAGTTCATCTGCAATAATTATTTCATATATGATTTCACACGAGGACATGTCCATTTTTCAAAATTACTTTCTGTATATAAATGTGCAAATTAGAAGACAGTATGTGCGTTAAGTGATGTTGCTTATGGACGTTCACTTAAGTAAAAAATAAAATGTGATACTGCAAACATTCAGCAATAATTATACCATGTCCGATTTTCATTTTAATGTCCATTTTGATCAAGATGTCCTTTTTTTTTTTTTTTTTTTTTTTTTTTTTTTTTGGAACATGTCCAAGTTTTAATGGATATGTTCATATTTAAAGGGCATGCCCTTTTTCTAGGTCATGTCCATGTTTTAAAGATGTTTATGTTTTATAAATTACTCTAATGTATACATGTGCATATTGCAAAATTGGTATAATTTATCTTATTTTAAGTAGCATATCCAATACTTAAAAAAATTTGCTCCTATACCATGGGATACATATTTCACACGACCTAGTATTTTATTTATGTTGTCAAATATAAACATGGGGTGTCCTTTAAAAAAGGACATGACCTTTGAAAAATGGACAAGTCCTTATATAAAAATGGGGACATGGTATAATTATTGCTGACTGATGCACTCTGTGATGTTACTTAATTATTTTACTTAAAAGTGAACTTCCATAAATTATCAAAATTACAATCCACACACACATATATGTGAATGAAAAGGTATGAGGTTAACCCTAACCTAACCTAAACTAAACTGAACCTTCTCATACACTTTCCACTGGGTCTTCTACTCTAGGGGACACCCAGGGCGTATGATCAATATCCTCACTGGCAACTCCAGTGATTAACTGTGCAACATATTAATTTCATGAATTGTTTTAGTTCAGCAAAGATAAATCAAACAGGAACAAATAACACTGATAACTTTAATGGCAAAACTGATTTATACTGATACAAAATTTTCAAATTATGCCTAAATAATAATATGGAACAAAAGTTATGAACAAATTAAAAATAGAAGAATGGAGCATGGCGATATGTGTTGCATTTCCATGGCACGTGATTTCACTTGAACAAGATTTTATGGAATATATGTTGAATGAATAACCATCATTTTGAAAAAAACCCTTTAGGTTCTCAACTAATCTGCTGGACCACCGACTTAGTATTACAGATAAACTCAAAGCAGGAGCAAGGCTTACAAAATCTTATAGTATTCGTTCCATCCAACCCAGGCCGCCATGATCGCTGACACCCTGCAGACGTTCAAGATCAAACTAACTGTATTTGCTCTAGGGACACTGTGGCTATTATCAAAAACCTCCAAATAAACTAATTCTACTTTACCCTAAATAATTATAAAATCATTTCACAGATACACAATGAAGAAAAAATAACAATATAAGCATTTATGAATGCAAAGGAATGAAAAACCATTCTACACAACCAAAGAAACTAGATTTTCAGCATATACTTAACTATATCATACTCTGTATGAGCTTCCTTTGAATATTTCAGTTAAATGCAATAAATACAGATACCTAACAAAACCTTACTTGAGTTTAAACCTAACGTAACGTAACCTAACCTAACCTAGCCTAAAACCAAACCCAAACCTAACCAAACCTAAATCTAATGTACCCTTAACCTAACCTAAACCTTAACCTAACCTAGCGTAGAGCAATATGAGCATGCAGAGAGAGTATTTTTGTAATCAATCGTTTAAACTGCAAGACAGAAAAGATGCCCTTCTGGAGCACAAACCCAAGATACCACACTGGATGTTCTCCATAAAATTCAAAACTCTTTGGACTTAATCCAGGTTCAGACCAGGGATACAGTGTGAGTGGCTGCAGTTCCCCAACCAGACTTGTGCATGCGACCCTATATGTTACCCCTTCTAGATCTTCTACCAGAAAATAGAAATTAAAAGGATATCACTGATGGAGACGTACTATTTTCATTTGATTTTAGTTTATCTTTAGCTCTCTCTTCCAGACGAAGAAGTAGCATATGTAGGTGTAAATTTCTACGAGCAGAATTTTTGTATTTGGAAGACTCCTCACAGACTTTAACATGACCATATTTCATCAAAGAAGGCATAGACCATGTGCTGGGAAAGGGACCCTGTTAAAATTTAATAATAGGTTCTATAAATAAGAAAAATGCACAGCCATTGGGGGCCTCGTATTATGGGGGTAGTGGCAGCGTTTTTTGTTCATGCCAGGATTGAAATGAAAAAGAAAAAACAATCAAACAGCCTGAGATAGTTTACAGATATAATATGATATATTTGGCATATTTTTAGGTACACAAAATACAGGCTTTACATGAAGTTTAAACAACATTCATGCAGACCTGTGCAAGGAGAGAAATACCTTTCCTGGATACCTTTGGTATATTCTGATGAAAAAGGGTGTCCACAAAACCTCAAATACACTCGAGCATCTCCATTTCACGTCAAATCATCACCCAAACCTAAGGAAAGATTTTCCTTTCTCATAGGCTCTGAGGATTGAGAGAATATGAGTGAGGAAACAAAGCTATAAAATGGAGGACAAGAGATGACAAAATTCTTCGAGACGAAAGACTATGAAAACTGTTGGTTGGGAACACATTGACAGCATAGTATCCTTCAATCGTGAAGGCATACGAACAAATGCTTTTCTAAAAATAAAAACAAATCCTAAAACGGGGCATTGCAAACTTGAAAACTAAAAATAAAGCAATAAAACGAATACAACATATAAATAAAATAAGGAAAAAGCTTGACAAAACTACAAGTAATCATAAAAAATGAGGCTTTACAAACTTAAAAAATAAAAATAGGACAATAAAACAAGTGCAACATATAAATACAACAAGCAAAAGCTTGACTAAATTAAATGTAAACGAAAATTAATGGATTAAAAAAACAACAAAACGGAACGAAAAACATTGAAAATAATAACACATACAGCCTAATGGGCACTACGTACGGAGAAAGGGTAGGATTAAAATAATAATAATAATAATAAGAGTGCTGTACAGCTATCATTGTTACTCAGTGTTGGTTTATTGATGGATGTAATTATCTTCATGATATAAGGCTACCGTATATCAAGGTTACCACTATTACCGCAAAGTATATGAATGCGACACTAGATCAATGATTTCGACATTGATTGGAGTTAGTAATGAATCACCTGTATATCATGTAAAAATGTATACGAAAATTGTAGTACAGGTAAAAGATTATAATAATAAATAATAGTAATAATAATAATAATAATAATAATAAGAGGGGTGTAGAGCTATCGCTGTTACTCAGTTTTGGTTTATTAAATAATGAAATTATCTTCATGATATAAGGTACCGTATATCAGGTTACCACTATTAAACGCAAAGTATATGAATGCGATACTATATCAATGATTTCGGCATAGATTGGATTTAAATAATGAATTACCTGTATATCATTAAGAATGTATATGAAATTGTAGTACAGGTAAAAGGTTTCCAAATTTAATTGAAGTGCAGACTTTGTAACGGTGCAAAATTTAATTGCGAACATCTTTATCTGAAGCCCAGACTCCATCATCGCATTCGCATGGTATGCGGTAATGGCCGTACCGTGTATATTTTTTCTCTCTGTAGCAAATGCCTCGTATCAACATTACCGCGTAATAAAAAATTAAAGTGGGTGAATGCCTAGTTTTTTATTTTATACAAACTGCAGATCTTTCAAGTAAAACTGCAAATTTTCTGATGTTCACATGGTTCTTGTATTTGACAAATGAGTCGCGTCTTCGGTTTCAATGTATATGTATAAATATCAATATCAATATATATTGTGTGTGTGTGTGTGTGTGTGTGTGTGTGTGTGTGTGTGTGTGTGTGTGTGTTTTGTTTTTTGTTTTTTATATTATATTTTTTATATATATATATATATATATATATATATATATATATATATATAAAAATATTTTATTTTAAAATGTGTGTGTGTGTGTGTGAGTGTGTGGGGTGTTTTTTTTTTTTTTTTTTTACATATATATATTATATATAATATATATATATATATATATATATATATATATATATTGCTACAAGCCCAAGAGCTTGCTAGGGGGTTTATCCCCTTTGGGTTTAGGTGGTTCAGGTTCCGTCGCGATCTTGCCATAACCCCCGCGCATGGCGTGGGGGGGTCGTGGTGAGGAAACGGGAAGTGGGGGACTTGCTGGATCCCCCCAACACAACACGACCACTGGGCTTTTCGTTGATTTTCTATTTTGCTTATATCATTTTTTGGTTGGGGTTTTGGTTTTAAAGGGTTATAATGGGGTTTAGGGCGTTTACACTGAGGACGCGTGGGGCATATAGGTGATGTTTTGTGTATAAAAAAATAAAATTAAAGTGAGGAACTTGTTTTTTCTTTTATGTTCCCTTGAATTACTTACCAGCTAAAAAGGGATTATAAATAAACCCCTCCCAACCCTATTCTTACAAAAAATTTATTTATATAATTATAGAAAAAAAAGAAATAAATGAACGAACTCGCACTTTATTTTGCTATTTCTTTTATTATGGTTGGTAGCCCAGATCAGGCCAAGAAAATAAGTATT
>NC_051401.1:392330-397330 GCF_015228065.2 Penaeus monodon
CCTTTTGGCCATTGAACACGTAGAAGCTGAACACAAACGTCACACCCAGTAAGGCATGGAAGAATGGCATCCCGTTGGTCTTTTCTGGTCCTAGAGGTGGACACCGGTCATGATAGTTAATTCCCTCTAGTTGTGCTCTAACTTTTTCCAAAACCTAATCCACATTTGGCTCCAGGCCGATTGATTTTGAGAGAAGGCATCTGTGATATGGCGATCACAATGACGTCCGATGTCGTTTGCGTCGAACAGTGGTAGCGAGAGAACTGATGTGGTCTTTGAAAATCATTTGTGTCCTTTGCGGGCTTGCCATAATGAGCTGTCCATGAATAACATTTGGGAAGAATACAATCTATGTCAGTAGTATTATGCACCTTTTCGAACCATTCATATTCGAGCCTTGAGTTCACGTTGTAATGACTCGATTTGGCAGTGATTACACTTCAACAGTGCTTGGCTCTGGATTGTTCTTTCGCGAAGAGGCGGGTGGGATGTTGGTGTTAGGACTCGGAAGCCTCTGGAACCTTTTTCACACATTCTCGTGATATCTTGGTGAACTTCGAACTTCACCACCTCTATCTGCGCTTGGATGCTGGACATTGAAATACTTGTACCATGGAATGATGTACTTGCCGTGGTGGAGGTTGATTATGGTCTATGTTGTCAACAGCAATGTGGTGAACAGTCCTTTTCTCAAAAACTGGTGACAACACAACGGACGGACGACGGCGGGACGAGAACGAGGGACGGGACGGACGTCATCTTTCCACGATTGATTTTACAAACAGTTTTCCCTAACTGGCCTGATATTTCCGCACACTCTGTCATTGGATATGCCTGATTCCATTCTCGTGAAGCTTGTCAATGCAGTCCCCTTGTCCTTGTCTTAGCAAACCACTTTTCATTCCCGACATATTCAGAAATGGTGTTTTCTCGTCTTTTGAATGTCTATGTGCTTTCGATCCCCTTATCTTCGGTAGTCAGTTGTATTGCAGGAAGTTGTGCAATAGCCTAAAATCTGATTTTACTACTCCATGTGGCAGATGTGATCTGATGTCTACACCATGCTCATGCTACACACAAATTGTAGTAGAGATTTAGAACAGCTTCTTCACAGACTGGGTCATTGAACTCTTTGCTGAATTTAGTCTTGTGGTCAAGCATTTCTCGACCGGATGATAATTTTACTGCTTTAGCCATGGTTGAATAGCTTCACTATATGTGCTAGCATCTGATAGACTGTGCTTACGTCTTCTTTGACTGCTAAAGGACCATCACGCCCTTTCTTGTGAGCTTCAAGATCAGGACTCTTCCGAGTAGTTGTGAGTTTTTGACTCTGGTGACGTCCACACCCAATTGTTTCTAAACGGCTCTTGTATAGTGCATCTAGAACAGCCAGCCTAAATACAACTGTTGTTGCTTCTGTATTGGTCACTTTGCTATCCCTTATGTAGATTACAAGTTCTGAGAATTGCTAAAGGATATATTCGTTCGCTCGTCGTTGCCTTTCTCCTCATTGCTTGATTGCATTGAGTTATGCTCTCTCCAATTGTATGAACTCCGAACACGCATCGTGGGTGATACTTCCTCCTCTTGAGCAACGACGTCACCAGGGCCAAGGCACTTAACTTTGAAGGAGCTTCCAAAGTTTAGTGCTTGACTTGTTCAGTCCCTTTCATTTAGCTGCCTCGTCCATCGCTCATCGTAAATTCGTTATTGATCTTCTATCTTCACAATATGAAGCACTGTACTTTAGGAGGGTCGGAGTCCTCTGGTCTCTTACCACAGGCACTCACCTGCACCACCTGATGTGCCTTGGGGTAATCTTCCTCCTCTTCTGTGCTTTTTCTAGTTTAGTGTTCTTGAATAACAGTCTACAGCTATTGTGATTACATTGCTTTATTTTGTATCAGCGTGGCTTTCTATGCCATCACCATCAATCCGGCCTTGCTGATCAAACATAGTGACATATCGTTGATGGCAGAAACTGTGTGGTACATTTGTGGCAATGTTAGTGGATCCAGCACAGTCTTGTTTCCTTTGGAATGTACTAAGTGGGAAATAAGTGTTTCATTGCTTTTTGTCTTCCTGACAAAGCACATTTACTCCAGTCAGTCTTCCGCCTGGAATCTGCATCCATCATATAACCTTCAAATTGGCAATTAGGCCGAGGGTTTATCCTTTTACCACCTCTTGTCCCTTTGCTGTATAGGATACATTTAGGATTTCGTGCTACTGGCCCTAAACACCTAACCTGATAGGTTCCAATCCAATATCATGAGTCCCGTCCGATCTGTACACATCCAATAACACTAATGCCCCTGCTATCTTTGGCTCGGCCTCTCCTGCGCTGGCACAGCTGTCAATTCAGTGCGGCTATCTAATGTCCTCTGTTGGGGCTTTATTAGATAGCATTTGGGATACTAAAACCCCGAGGCTTAGCCGAATGAACCCCATGCTGGTTGCACAGCAGTGTCTGTCACCAAGTGTGCCCTGGTAAGTTGTTCGACCTACAAACAACTTTTACTTGGCTTGCCACCATTAATTTGCCAGGTTTTATTTTCAGATTTTCCTTCTCTTAGATGAAATTGCCTTTTCCCGCTTTTGAGCTTCATCTACCTAGTCGCTAAATAAAATGGTTTTTAGAGCGCCATCACCCGCCTTACGCACAACAAACAACACCCACTGATCTGCAACATCACTTCTGCCACGAGAAGGCTAGGGTGGGACTTTGACTGCCAGATTCTTGTGGTTTGCAGGCCGTTGGGGTATTTTAGATAAAAAAGGAGCTCCTCCTTTTTACCCCGGCATTAAGCAGTCCTTTTAAGGGTCAACAATACTTAGTTCATCTACTGTTTATTTTACTCCATGTATTAATTTTTACTACATTTTATTAATCTAGCTCTGTGTTTATTTACTGATGACTTTTAGCAGACAGCAATGGTATTTATGACTGGTCCTTGATGCTATGAGGGTATAAATAGTATTTATGTTGTGTCAGGAACCTACCTATGCACCATAGATACTCCAACGAAGGCAAATACGTCAATAGATTTTACATCCAGTGTAAAACATCTGAGCGCTTTTAAATGGTTTACCATTGTTTTCCCAATTTAACCGGTGCCATCTTGGAAATAATGGCCCACCATATTTGAAAATTTTGATGGCTAAGCACTTTTTTTTTCTCAAAAACATGACCTACATAGCACATTCACAAACCAGATCTCATGCTTATATCACCAACTGAATGATTCTAGTCAGAATCCAACACATGGCTGCTCCACTATCCACCAAAAGGGTGTTGCCCTCCGTGGCGAGTCTCCAGACAGGCCCTCGGCCCATCTCTAATTCCTCGCGACAGGTCTCGTCGAGCTGCCCAAGCCATGACCTCCTGGGCAGGGTCATCCACAAGGAAACGAGCTAGGTGCCCATATAGCCTGAGTTGGCGATCCCGGATTATGCAAGTAACAGGTCCCATGCCAGTGTCATGGTGTAACTGTCAGTTGGACAAATGGTCCTGCCAACTGTGCCCCTTGATCCGGCAAAGGGACTTGTTACAAAAGGCATCAAGACGAGACTCCAAGACACTGGATAGGGTCCAGGTTTCGCTTCCATAGTGACCAATCCGTCTATTGACTTCTTGGTCTGACAGCCCAGAGATATGAACTACACTACCAAGGTATGTAAAACTGTAACTTCAACGTCCTCACCACAAGCATAGATCGACTGAACGGGTTCCCCTAACAGACCCCCAAAGTCCTGGATCTTGGTCCATGAGACCTCTAGGCCTAAGGGCTTCCCCTCATTGCTAAATGCATCAAGAGCCGCCATCAGTGACTCCAGGGACTCAGATAGGATAGCAACATCATTATCTGAGACTGATATTGCCCAGTGTTGCTTCACACTGATTTTGGCTAGTAGATCTACCCATTATCCAGTCCATACAGGTGTTGAAAATTATTGGTGGAAGGACAGAGTTTTGACTCACCCCTAAATTAACAGTGAAGAAGTTCGACAGACCCCCACTACACTTTACAGCATTTTCAGTACAAGTATAAAGGCTTGCTGTTAGGCCAATAATCTGTATCAGAATTCCCCTGAGTCTCAGGATCTCCCATAACCCGATTCCCGATGCACCGCGTCAAATGCCTTCTGAGTCTGATGTAGGTTGCAAGCAACCACGACCAAAATCACGGCGGCGTTCCACAATACCTCAAAACGCTAGTATTCGGTCTATTGTGGCCTTGCCCAGGAGTAATCCGACTGCTCAAAAAAAAAGAAAACGGTCTCTAATGCCTCAGATCCGTTTTGTGGATTCCGTTTCAAAGAATGTGGGCTAAAAACTACTTTGCCTGGAATGCTGACAGTGTAATGCCAACAGTAGTTGCTACAATCCCAATGATCCCTTTCCCCTTCCCGAGAGTGGGATGACACACCCCCCTCAAGAGTCAGTGAATGGTACCAGACTGCCAGATGGACTCCAGGACTGTGAGTATGTCCTGAGCCATAGGTTCACCCCCAGCCTTTAGAAGTTCAGTCAGGGATATCACATATTCCTGCCACGCTTTCCCACACTTCAGCTTAGAAATCACCATCCTAACCTCCATAAGGCTAGGAGGTTCCTTGCTGATGGGTGGACCCGGCACAGGCATTGTGACATCGCTTGCATCCAAGCTAACTGTTGAAGGGTCTACGTAGTACAACTGCTCAAAATACTCAGCCCAACATTCACGAACCCCAACATGATCTGAGATGATGATTCAGCTTTCTCAGGGCTTGGTAGGCTTGGGGAAGGTTATTTACAGAGAAATGGCCTTCAACCTCCTCAGCAAGATTCCTGATGAACTGTTTCCTAGTCCCTTCTCAGCAATGTCCAAGCCCTACGCACCATTGGAGCGAATGCAAAGACTTGCTTACCATTCAGCCGAGCCATGGCAACATGCCTCAGTGCCTCTATTGTCTCCAGGAGATGGAATTCTGCCTTGCTCTCGGGCTTAAACGCC
>NC_051401.1:429511-432011 GCF_015228065.2 Penaeus monodon
ATATATATATATATATATATATATATATATAGTATGTGTGGTGTGTGTTATTTGTATAAATAGATAATCCGAAGTTTTGTGTGTATATATAGTGTAGTAGTATTATGTCTATATATATATAATATATATATATATATATATATATATATATTATTAGTTTTATTATTTATAATATAATATATAATTATATATATATATACTATATTATTATATTAATACATAAAAATCACATATATATATTATAATTATATAGATATAAATATGTATGTATATATATATATATATATATATATATATATATATATATATATATATATATATATATATATATATAATATATATATATATATATATATATAAAATATATATATATATATATATATATATATATATATATATATATACATAACACACACACACACACACAACTCACAGACGCCGCACAACACACACACACACACAGACCACACACACACACACACTACTCACGACACACACACACACGCACACACGCACACACACACAACACACACACACACACACACACTATATATTATGTAATATATATATATATATATATATATATATGTGTGTGTGTGTGTGTGTGTGTGTGTGTGAATGTATCAATATATATATATATATATATATATATATATATATATACATACACACACACACATACACGTATTTATATGTATATAGATGTGAATATAAAAAAGTATATATATATATATATATATATATATATATATATATATATATATATATATATATATATATATAATATATATACATATATAGAATATTACAATATGGGCGGGAGAAAGAGAGAAATGTTAATAAATGCTAAGTAGTTCGTATGGAGACTGGGTGGAAGGGATGAGGAGAGATTGAGGGAGGGAGAGATAGAGACACAGATAGACAGAGAGCAAGTGATCAAGAGAATGTGTGAGAGAAAGAGGGAGAGAGAGAGGAGGGAGGGAGAAAGAGGGGGAGAGAGAGAAAGAGAGAGAGAGAAAGAGAGAGTGAGAGGAGTGAGTGAGATAGAGAGAGATAGAGAGGGGGGGGGGGGAGGAGGATGAATGTGATTGTGAATGACTTGCGAGTGTGTATGTGTGTGCCGTAATGTATTTGTCACTGTGTGTGTAGTGCAGATAACGCAAAAATACGAGATATCAGAAGTTGAACCGGCATCACTATCACGCAAAAGAAACAAAAGAAGCCCAGAGGCGGAACTTTGCTTCATCAAGCAACTTAAAAAAATAAGAAGTGAAATGATACTTTGTATCGTGAGAGAAGTCTTAAGATTTACTAAACGTCACCATTGATATCCGCCCCTCGCATCTACAAAAATAGGGAAGGAGGGAAAAGAAAGAAAACCGCGGGAACAGAGAAGGAGTGAGAGAGGTGAAGGGCGGGGGGAAAGGCGAGAAGAGGATGAGAGGGTGAAGAAGGCGGAGGAGGAGAGGGAGTGAGAGCGAGAGGAAGTGGAGTGGGAGAGAAGAGTCTGAGCCAGATTACAGGTGTCAGAGATGTCCCTTGTTCCCCCTCCCCGCTAACCGAAAAGAGGGGAGAGAGAGAGAGTGGTCGAGGTGGGACGAACCAAGGAATAAGCGAAAGACGAAATGCGAACGGGACGTAAGACACACTCGGAGAGACTGGAGGTACTGCGAAAAGGACATTACAGAGCAGTAGAATGAAGGAAAACCAAAGAGCAAGCGAAGAATGTAGAGAAGAGAGAGAAAACGGAGAGGTTGTTAAAGCAGGAGCTCATAAGGCGAGTTGGTGTTGCTTGTGACCAGCGAGCAAGCAGGACGCACCGCCCTCTCACCCCCCCCTCCACCCACTCCCTTCTTTCCCCCAAACCCCCGAACCCCACCCCTGTTCCTCCGCCGCCTCCCCTCCATCCCCCGGCTCTCCGCTACCGCGCCAACCCCTGCCTGTGCTTGTGGCGACGGTCAAGGGTTCTCACTAGTGGCCAGAAGGGGCGCGGTGTCCCGGCACACTCAGCGAGCAAGCAAGCAGGCAGGAGGTAGGAAGGAAAGCAAACTCGTATAGAAGACTAATGCGGTTGTCGATTTATTTATTTATTTATTTATTAATAGTTTCGAAGCTTATCACCATAGGGGCCGGATGCGGGAGGGGGGAGGGGTCGTCAGTAAATTCTGAGAAAGCATACGGAGGATAAACTAAGGGGGTACAACGAGACATGCGAAAAGATAGGAGACAGTGGTGAAAGAAAGTCACCATGCAAGCAGAGAGAGAGAAAGATTTCGAAGGTGATCAAAGAAGAGAAGAGAGATAGAGATAAAGAGAGAGATAGTTTGAGAAAGAGAGAGAGAGAGAGAGAAGAGAGACATAAAAAAGAGAGAAGGGCATATAGACAGGCAGAGATAAAGAGAGAGGAGAAGAGAGAGGAGAGAGAGAGAGATGAGTAGAGAGAGAGAGAGAGAGAGGAGAGAGAGAGATAGAGAGATAAACGACGAATAGACACAGAGGA
>NC_051401.1:437011-439854 GCF_015228065.2 Penaeus monodon
TTTAGTCTGTGGAGGAGGTTTTGAAGGTTTGTCCTGGTCGGCACTACAGCAAGGATGTTATTTTCGTAGCGAAGCCAGACTACATTATTCCCAACGATGTTCCGGTAGTGGTCAGCCTCGATGGTTTCCATAAACAGCTGGGCTGCTGAAAGAGGTGAGCCCTTGAATTTCTCGTACTCACTCCTACGGGAATCGAACGGGCCAAACTCCACGCAGAGGCGGATGAGTGCGACGTAATCATCTCTCGGCACGTCAGTAACACCTTCGAACGCCTCCGTTACCCTCACGTTTTACTCAACCACCTCCGACGCAAAGCGGAAAAGATCATGAGGGAATGGCACACAAAAAAGACACACAGAATTATCATCCCACATTCGCAGCTGACAGAACATCTGGAGGCCTTTGTGGGCCGCACAATGAAGATAACTACCACTTCTGACAAGAGACGGAAGACATCGTATAGGAAAAAAGGTCAGACCACAGCAGACCTCGTAGCCAGGTGTATAGCATACATTGCGATGGCTGTGATAAGGTATACAGGACGTGGCCTCCATGAACAACGTATCGACCAACACCACAGCGCCCTCCAACGACACGACAAGAGAAGCGCCTTCGTTGTTCACGTCGACTCCGACGGCCATCTCCCCCTAAGTGGTTCGAGGTCTCCATCACTAAACAAGGTCTGCCCCCACGACAAAGGAAGATGGTAGAAGCGGCGGACATACACACAACTAACAACTTCAACACCGCAACAAGGAGCCACGAACTAGCCAAGGTCGTCGCACACCTAATTACCGACGTGACCTGACCGCGCAGTACATGCATACATATACACCTCTATGTATCTCTAGTCTTATATGCCCTGATGAAGCAGTAAATGTGAAAAGTCCTTCGGCATATTCGTGTGTTGTTCCCTTCATCGTTTTACTTGCATATATATATATATATATTATATATATATATATATATATATATATATATTATATATATTGTGTGTGTGTGTGTGTGTGTGTGTGTGTGTGTGTGTGTGTGTGTGTGTGTGTGTGTGTGTGAGTGTGTGTGTGTGTGTGAGTGGTGTGTGTGTGTGTGTGTGTATACACACATATGTAAATTTCTTTACATATATATCTATATGTACACACACACACACACACACACACACACCTATATTATATATTATATATATATATATATATATATATATATATATTATATATATTTTGTTGTGTGTGTGTGTGTGTGTGTGTGTGTGTGTGTGTGTGTGTGTGTGTGTGTGTGTATGTGTGTGTGGTGTGTGTGTGTGTGTGCATATGTATAGTATATATATATATATATACTATATATATATATAATATATATATATATATATATATATATATGTATATTTATAAACATAAAGGCAATCTATCTGATGGTCTGCGTCCAAGTACTTCCAGAATACGGCGTTGGTGTTGCGTTCCTGGATACAGCGTATTTTTGTTGAGACAGACGGTTAATGGGACTGGTAGCTACCTCGCCAAAGTACTGCTCGCCACAGAAAACACAACAAACGGCATAGTTATCCAACTTCGAGGTAGAAGGAAGGCTAGTGTGGACTACGTTGCGACGGAGATTGTTCACCATCAGCCTACAGTTGAGAGGGTGAAGAGGACGACGGAGAGATTAGATCTCCTCAGTGTAAGGCAGGCGGAGGCCGGGCAGGAGTCTCTTCCGGAGAGGCGTAAGGTACGCCGCACCCTGGATACCGCGACCTCGAGGACATATCGATGGTAGCCCAGTTTGGAAAACGAACGAAAAAGGAAATTGATCTCTTTATTCAGGTACTGGTGTCACAGATGCGGGAGGCACGGAGAAACAGCGAGGTACCAACGCCTCTCTTCACATGGAGTGATGGCATGTGAAGTGCATGTGTATACCATTATGCGTCGGTTTCCTATATATAGTGAAGAATTAGTTAGCAGAGCGATGAACTAGGGTGTCCAAGAAAGGGAGCTTGTTGTCAACCTCCCATTCCACCTTGAAACGGATGGAAGGAGAGAGAGAGCTCAGCTGCATCAGATAATCCGAGAACAAAGTGGGGTCATGAGGCCAGAGAGCAAAGACGTCATCAGCATATCTCAACCAAACCGATGAATGAAGGGAGATGATATGGAGATGAACAAACTCGAATTACTCCTTGAACAGGTTAGCCAAGACATGAGAGACAGGACAGCCCATGGTAATATCGAATGTTTTGGAGTAGAAGCGACCCTCAAAGGAAAAGGGCTCCACATACAAACGGCTCAGCTGAAGGAAGATGTCGGCGGGCAGAGGGAAACGAGGATCCTCGGCGGGGAGCTTTCTATGTTGGAGAGCGAGGAAGTCATCAAGCAGGACCTTGGTGAAGAAGGAGTCGATATTCAAGCACATCATGGTCGCGCTTAAACAGTGCTCGTGTACTTAAGCCGCAGAGCCCGAAACGAGATCAGCATTCTCCGATCCTCCAGTAGAATCAGACAACAGCAGCAGCACCACAAGGACTGCCCAGTCCTTAGCCGACTGGGGAGCCTGCCGGTTCCACCGTTGATCTCCGACCCCACCTTCAACATTCAGCCATACATGTGGGCACTCACACCCAAACAAATACTCCCCAAAGAGATAAGACACCAGTAAACCCGCATAATAGATGACCAACTATCATTTACTATACCTGTAGCAGCACGACCCCGCAACCCGGAGTTCAGCATAGTTTCCCAGGTTGGGTCACATTAGGTCCACAGCCATGTCCGCGCTCATTGGACAGCGGGCGCCCCTCGTTCCCTGCGCGCTTACACAGTGCTCGTGTACTTAAGCCCCCAGAGCCC
>NC_051401.1:447454-457454 GCF_015228065.2 Penaeus monodon
ATTCCAGTGTAAGGCAGGCGGGGGCCGGGCAGGAGTCTCTTCCGGAGAGGGTAAGGTACGCCGCACCCTGGATACCGCGACCTCGAGGACATATCGATGGTAGCCCAGTTTGGAAAACGAACAAAAAAGGAAATTGATCTCTTTATCAGGTACTGGTGTCACAGATGCGGGAGGCACGGAGAAAACAGCCCAGGTACCAACGCCTCTCTTACATGGAAATGATGGCATGTGAAGTGCATGTGTATACCATTATGCGTCGGTTTCCTATATATAGTGAAGAATTAGTTAGCAGAGCGATGAACTAGGGTGTCCAAGAAAGGAGCTTGTTGTCAACCTCCCATTCCCCCTTTGAAACGGAGGGAAAGGAGAGAGAGAGCCCCGCGGGCTCAGTAATCCGAGAACAAAGTGGGGTCATGAGGCCAGAGAGCAAAGACGTCATCAGCATATCTCAACCAAACCGATGAATGAAGGGGAGATGATATGGAGATGAACAAACTCAAATTTACTCCTTGAACGGGTTTAGCCAAGACATGAGAGACAGGACACCCCATGGTAATATCGAATGTTTTGGAGTAGAAGCGACCCTAAAAGGAAAAGGGCTCCACATACAAAACGGCTCAGCTGAAGGAAGATGTCGGCGGGCAGAGGGGGAAAAACGAGGAATCTCGGCGGGGAGCTTTCTATGTGGAAGCGAGGAAGTCACAAGCAGGACCTTGTGAAGAAAGGAGTCGATATTCAAGCACATCATGGTCGCGCTTAAACAGTGCTCGTGTCTTAAGCCGCAGAGCCGAAACGAGATCAGCATTCTCCCATCCTCCAGTAGAATCAGACAACAGCAGCAGCAACCACAGGACTGCCCCGTCCTTTTGCCGACTGGGGAGCCTGCCGGTTCCACCGTTGATCTCCGACCCCACCTTCAACCTTCAGCCATACATGTGGGCACTCACACCCAAACAAATACTCCCCAAAGAGATAAGACACCAGTAAACCCGCATAATAGATGACCAACTATCATTTACTATACCTGTAGCAGCACGACCCCGCAACCCGGAGTTCAGCATAGTTTCCCAGGTTGGGTCACATTAGGTCCACAGCCATGTCCGCGCTCATTGGACAGCGGGCGCCCCTCGTTCCCTGCGCGCTTACACAGTGCTCGTGTACTTAAGCCGCAGAGCCCGAAACGAGATCAGCACTCCCCGGTCCTCTAGCAGAGCAGACAACAGCAGCAGCATCACAAGGACCTCCCAGTTCTTAGCCGATTGGGGAGCCAGCCGGCTCCCCCCTTGATCTCCGACCTCATCTTCTGCACCCAGCCATACCAGATGACTTACATCCATTTGCTATACTGGTGACCACCGGAGTGATACGTTATGGTATTTCGCTCGCTCGCTTTGCTCATTCTCTGGAGGGGGGTACCTGTAGCAGCACGACCCCGCAACCAGGTTGGGTCACATCAGGTCCACAGCCATGTCCGTGCTCATTGGACAGCGGGCTCCACTCAGCGCTCGTGTACTTAAGCCGCAGAGCCCAAGACAAGATCAGCATTCCCTGATCCTCCAGGAGATCCAGACAACAGTAGCAGCACCACAAGGACTGCCCAGTCCTTAACCGACTGGGGAGCTGCCCCCCAGTTGATCTCCGACTTCACTTCAACACCTTACCTGTGGGCACTGACACCCACAACAAACACTCCCCAAAGAGATAAGACACCAGTAACTCAAATAGTAGATGCGCAACCATCCATTTACTATAATATATGTAAGTAAGTAAAGTTAAAAGAAAAGACCCGTTACCGGGGGAGAAAGAAGATGGGAGAGGGGAAGGATAACAGGGGGGATCGAAAAGATGATTTAGTTAGAGAGATAAGAGTCAGGGCTTAACCCAACATGCGGGGTAAAAGTTGGGGGCATAGCTGACAGGAGGAGGAAAGGAAGATGAAGGCCGGCAAGGGAGGCCTCGTGTCATCTGTGGTGTGCGCTGCCCTAGCATAGCGGCACTCGCTTCACATGAGCGAACTCACGGGTCGGCAAGTCCGCCGCGGCTAACGAGGGAGGATGGCAGCGGAAAAGGCGGCCTGTCCTGCGCTACCGTGCACGGACTTCTCGCCCATGGCAACGGCGACGCCCTCGGCTTGGCTTGCAGGATGAAATACGAGTGAGGTCACAACAAAGGCTATCTCCTTTGCCTGCGTCGAACAGAGATTTCTTCCTGTCGGCGGCAGGACTTCCAGGGAGACGTGCTCTGGCGATCTCACCACACTTGGGTTATCAACACTGGCTCTGACATCTCCCCTGCTCGCACGTTGTCACTCCTTGTGACAAAGGAGCCACGGTCATGGCAGGGTGCAGGAGGCAGATGTCACGTGTCGGATATCCGAAACCAGTGAGATGGAGGTACGGATTAGGATGAGGGATGTTTACGCTATGGAAGGATGATGAGATGGGGCGTGGGCGAGGTTGAGGTTTCGCACGGAAGAGAGGAGGGGGGAAGGGAGTTAAAAAGGGCTCTCTTAAGAGGGGTTACTTTATTTGGGAGTTCAAAAGATTGCTTTTGAGTAAAACAACCACCATAAAAAATTCTTAAAAACTAAGGGGAACCAAACATGAACAGTAAAAAACTAAAAGAATGTAAAAAAAAATTATAAAATGAAACACAAGAACACAAGTAAAATTAAAAGCTTAAAAAAAGATTAGCAGCAAATTTACGCTGCTCGACACCCGTGCTCGCGAGACCCGGAAACAATCGCGCCTGAACGTGATTGGCCGAGCCGTGGGGAGCACGGGTGCCGAGTTTATAGTAAAGAGCGCCGAAGCTAACTTAACTTTAAATCTCTGGGCTACTACACAAGCCTCCGGGCTAGTACAGTGGCAACGTGTCGGCCTCTCATCCGAGGGTTCGGCGGTTCACGCCCCGCCCAGGCGCAAGAAGTTGCAATTGTCGCCCAGAGGTTACTGCTGTGGCTGGGCACCACGGCGGGTAAGGACTAGGTTCAGCCGAGTCAGCACCAGCTGACACACGTGAGCGAGTCGGCATTAGTCAACACAGGCCGGGCTCCCCTCATGTCATAGCCTGGGTGAGGCTAAGCTTCGCATATCGGACTTATCCTTATGGGCTAGTACACAGTGGACATCGAGCAGCTGAACAGGAAGGACTCTCCTCTCTTCTCTCCCTGCGATGAATCGGTTCTAATTTGGACGATTCAGAGCAAAGGGAGGACCGTACCGGCAAAGGCGCTCGACGGGGCGCAGCGGGTGGCACCAAGCTGGATAATGCCAAGAGAGCCACTATGATCTCTCGGTCGTGAGGCTTTTGCATGGGCGGATTAAAGAGATGTACCGCAGCCGGTCCCATGTAATTTCGGCCTCGGCTCTTACGCGTTATCGGACGGTGACGCACCCCCCCTTGTTTGTTGCCATGATGCTATATGCTTGCATGTAGCTTCGTGCCCTCCTAGCCTACTCTTTCCTACACGAATTTTCGGCATTAGGATAACTGTGTGCACACCTTCTGGTGAACTGGACCCCATCTTCGGGCGCGTGCTCGGCCCGTGGGCAGACCTTTACCTCCCCCAGGGGAGGGTGTGTCTGGGGGCCCTTTAGAAGGCCTGCCTTTCGGTGTGCATAGAGTTGCCATTCTATTTGCTTAAGGACTGGTCTGGCAGACCATCTGATGACTGCCACTCTCTCTTCTTCGAATAGGAACGATAGGCAGGTAGGAGCCCCTTACTTTGTCAGGCCCTCAGCCTTGTTCTGTCTAAATAGCTGCTGCTAGACAGAACACTAACTTCCCATCCTGTGATAGGAACTGCCTGGATAAAAGTTAGCTTCTCTACCTCACTGTGATGAAATAGTCTGTGGTTGGCTGTTTCAGAGGGATGAAGAAACTCACTGAAACAAGTACAGGACCCCTCTTCTCTCACTGAGGTGAAACAGCCTTTGGGTGTTTCAGAGAGAAGAGGGATTCACTTTAAAAAAAGGAAGTCCTCAAGGTGGAGGGAGCAAAAGTGTTCCCAACAATGATGTCCTGTAGGTGGAAGGACATCCCCTCTGGTCCCCCTAGGGTTCACACCTACCCACACGTTTGCCGTGCATGGCAGCCTTATGTGCTGGGAGACAGGAGTCCTGGAGGTTGAGCGATGCCGTGTACGAGTACGCCCTGCGGCTAGCAACACACCTCTTTGGTCCTCTATTCCGGCAAGACAGGCGGCCTGATCTAGGCCCGGTCAGGTCAATCATCTGGTCTCCCTCGGGAGGCAGGGTCAAGCAGTCACGCTGCCTTGGGTACTCACCCCGTCCGTGTGTGCCACTGCAAATGGCTAATTGGCAACGTATATCAACTCATCACCCTGTTGCTGTTTGACATTGGTTCTAACACTCGGGCTTCCCCTTGTTGGTCTCCCGTGGTGGGTGGGGGCGTGAGTGGATGAAGCACTGTCCAAATACATGGAAAATATAAATAAACCCTCCCCCCCCCCCCCCCCCAGACAGATGCTAATGTTGACGACCCATGCAAGGCCCAGACCACGGCAGCCACCCTGAAGCCATATGTGCCTCCGGGTGGCAAAAGAAAACCCCATGCACAGGATGACACTGTCACGCCTGCTGCCAAGATGGTGGACAAGACAGAAAAACCATGTAAAAACATGTCTGTCCACCAGATTGTCCAACAGATGGACTCTCGTGCTGGCCCCTCCAGGCCAGCACCCCAGCCAGGAAGGTCTCTGAGTACCCCTCAGACGACCCCCCTGACCGAATCAGGAGCACCAGCTGAACCAGCCGAAACAGATAGTGCCCCCACGAGTAAGCCCCAAAGCCGAAAGGGTGGGCCGAAACGACCGAGGCCGGAGACCGACTCTCAGGGAGAGTCTGGACCCCCAAGGCATTTCCCCCAGTTCAAAGTGCCTGTTAAACCCAAAGGCTTCGACAATGCCTACCAAATGGTCAGGACATTGGAGAGCCAACGGAAAATCCGGTTGTCAATCTGCATTGCGCTAGATCAGGGCATGATCATCATGGCCAAAGATCAAGCCACCCTTTGTTTCCTGCAGGAAACAAAGGAACTAAAAGATGGGAGGAAAGTGAGCCTCTCACCACTGAATCCCGAGGAAAAAAGGGTCAAGATGATGCTACTTGGCTTCTCAGTCTTGTATGATGTGGAGGTGATCGCATCACACCCACAGGTCGTGGAGGCTTCCCGATTGTAGAAGAGGAAGACCCAACCTCTACCCTTGATGTGGGTAACTAGGGGTACCTACAACCTATGTATGTAAGTGCCTGATCCACTGTGGTGTTTCAAGTGCCAGAAGTATGGACACCACCAGGGTAACTGCACAGCCACAAGATATGGTGTCTGTAGCAAGGCACACAATACCGAAGTGTGCATTAAGGCCTACAAAGAGGAAAAAAGGGACACAACAGCCAAATGTCCCAACTGTGCCAAGAGGCATCACGCCTGGAGCCTGGCTTGCTCTGTCAAGAAAGAGGCGGCCCTCAAGCGGCAAGAGGTTGCTAAGAAGCGACCAGACTTTGCTCCCACCCCCCCAGGCACCTATGTCTGGGGGAAGAACAAAAGCGAAAAGGCCTCCCGACCTCCTAAGAGGAAGGAAACCGCCCCCAGCCAAAACTGGAGATCTCCGACAAACAGGAGTTCCCCAAAATGAAACAAGTGCAGAAGAACCACAGGAAGAAAGGTTCTAACAGCACCACAACGTCCTCCCCAAAAGCAGAAGACATCCTCCTCGATGAGGGGGACATGTCGATCCTGCTGACTGATGTAGTCACAGCAGTCACAGCCTTGGGAAGGACAAGTGTAGAGGCGGATAAGGCATTCGCGGTCGCCATGATGGCACTGACCAAGTCTGTCACAGCCCTAAAGGGAAGGAAGCTGGAAAGGGCCAAAACAGCCCCATCCTCTCCCTCACCCCAGGACGAGACTCCCCTCCCCACTCCAACCCAGGTTATGCCCTTACAGGCAGAGCCTAACCAGGCTGACTCAGTGCCAGAGCCAGAATCAGAACAAGCTGACCTTGCTCAGGCAACGCCAGCAAAGAATGCACAGAATCAGCATGGGCAGAGAAAAGCCGAAATAAACAAGGTCAGACCTACCAAAGGCTCTCCACCCCCCAGTGGACCCAGGGATAGCCTGACAGCTGAAGAAGACCCCTCAACCAGCGAGGACTTCACAATGGAGTTGTCAGACTCCGAAGACAGTCAATCCGAATACGACGATGTCTCTGATGTAACTATCAACTAGTAACATCATGGCACGCAATCTAAGTATTCAGCAGTGGAACATCTATGGCTTCTCCACAAGGAGTGCCATCCTCCACGCAATAGTGCGATCAAGGAGCATTGACTTTGTCATGCTCCAGGAGACATTAACAGTGGAACCTGTTCGCTTCTCAGGGTATCATGTCTTCATGCTGCCACATGCTGATGGCAAGAGAGGCCTGATCACCCTTGTCAGAGCGACAATTTCCTGCTCTGCAATAGCCGATGCACCGCACTGTGGAGATGTAGAATCTCTTGCCGTCGAGATTCACATGGCTGGGAGGCCCCTGAAATTGTACAATGTGTACAGCCAGCCACACTGTAGTACCTTAGACATCAGCCAGGTCTGTGCTTCAGCAGCACACGACCGACTGATCATAGGGGGAGACTTCAACACACACCACCCCATCCTGGCTCCCTGCCGGGCACCAGATGCGGCTGGCTATCACATAGCCAACGTGCTTGAGACATTCCCCTCCTAAGGGAGGCTGTCAGGGATGCCAAGGAAACTGCCAGCAGAGTTAGGCAGGAAAAGTGGCTGGAATGGTGTGAGTCCATCCATCACCATGCCACCCTCTCAGAGCTATGGCAATGGGTCAAGCGAGCTACCAGCCGCTCATCCCCGAGATGCACGCACCATGACCCCCAGTAAGAGGCAAACAGACTGGCATGCGAGTTCTCTGTGAGAAAAAGTAGCAACAGCCTGCCAGCTGAACTGAGGGCAAGACAAGAACACCTACAACCAGACAGACTTGCTCATATCAGAGAAAGGGCAGCCAAACCCGATAACTCAGATGTTATCTTTTCTCTGAGGGAAAACTAAGAAATGTATATAAAGCCGGTTGTAACACAGCCCCGGGCTTCTGAGGGATTTTTGTACCCCATCATTTCCCACCTGGGACTGGTAGGTGAGCTTGCATTCCTGCAACTCATCAACAAGTCCTGGGAAACTTCCAGTCTACCCCAGAGTTGGGAGAGGGCTATCATAGTTCCCATCCCTAAACTAAAGGAGCCGGGGAAGTACCGCCCCATCTCAATCCTCAGCTCTCTGGCCAAGACGGCCGAGAGGATGGTACTGAACCAGCTCCGATGGAAAATAAGACCCCCACATGAACAACACCACGGTTCACCAGGGGCATGAGCACAGCGCACAGCATAGCCACACTCTTGAGCACAATAAGCATGGGCACATCTGTGGTAGTATTCCTTGACCTGGAGAAGGCTTTTGAATTGGTAAGTCCTCTTGCCATTCAGGAGAACCTGATCCAAAAAGAAATCAGAGGTAAGCTCTTGGCTTGGATACGTGACTACATTAGGAATAGAACAGCCAGAGTCAAATTCCAAAGTCACCTATCACAGCACATGCCACTAGAGAATGGAACGCCACAGGGTGGGGTTCTCAGTCCAGTCCTTTTTAACACATTAACCCAATCACCCCGGATTTATGTTCTGTCCCTTGTAGGTTTTTGTGAATTTTGTTACATACAGATGGCCCCACATGTGCTCAGCCTCAAGGAGTCTATCAGTAGGCCCTACTGACGGGATTTTGTTTTCCCCCATTCCTGGAATTGGCGGGAAAATGCACTTTTCCTTTAATAACAATTGATATCAATACTGTTATATTGTTTATTGATGTTATGATTATTAAAGTATTATAAATCTTGTTAACATTTAAGACAATGAAATAATGCAAAAGATCCTTTCCAAAAGTCAAGGAAAAGGGTAAACAGGTGAGAAATGTAGGACTAATAAGTGACCCCTTGATGACTAAGCACTTGTAGAGCCATCTATGTGTGAATACAATAAATAAACCTGTGTTACAGTGGGCATGGCATGTATTCTTGCCAAACGTGGCGATTGGGTTAATGTTCTGTATCCTCAACATAAACCTCCCAGTGGGGTGCAAACGATCTCACTATCAGCTCCACTGGACCATACTGCCTAAGGAAAGCCCAGCGTTGTCTTGACTTGGTGTCCGAGGAGTGTTGTAGGACTAAAGATCTCTGCAGCCAAATCCAAAGCCATGGCTCTGAGACAAAGAGTTCAAGGCACAAGTCTGAAAATCCAAGGAATGGACTTGGAGTGGGTTCAGGACTACCTCTACCTTGGGGTAAGGATATATTGGACCCTCTCCTTCCAGAAGGAAGTCCAGTACCTGGTTGACCGAACAAAATCAAGACTGTCATGAGAGCAATGAGTGGAAGACGCATAGGGACCAGACACAGAGTACTAAGATCATTCTATGTACATGCTGTCAGGCACACTGTAGACTATGCCTCCCTTGCTCTGATTGGCACCAAGAAAAAATATAAAGACCAACTGGAGACAGTCCAAAACGAAGCTGTCAGGGTCATTCTGGGTGCCCCAAGGTGGGCAAAGTTCCTTAACCTCCTACTGGAGGCAAACCTTCTCCCCTTGGCCTCACGAATCGATCTAATGGCAGCACAATTCTTATCAATGGTTTTTCAGGCTCCCAGGAATACAAGTTTAAGACATAAAATATTCAGACGCCTAGAACAAGATAAAGAGCTGTTTGCAAACAACTCCTGGCTGTCCCACACAGCCAGGGTGTTAATACGCCATCAGCTCAAAGAACCGCTTCTTGCCAAGTGCACGGACTCCCCCCACCCTGACTTTGTCGAAGCTCTGCCGTGGGCACAAACCTCGATAGAGTTCTCGGTAATGAGACTGGCCTCCAAAAAGAATGAATATCCCATGCCAAGCCTAAAGGCAGAAACCCAGAGGGTCATTGCAACCATCATTCCTCTGGGTAGCAGAACATACTACATGGATGGATCAGTCGATCCCTTGACCCACACTGTAGGCGCTGGCATCGCAACAAGGGATGCCACAAAATCCAGGAGGGTAACAGACAACGCCTCCTTGCTACAGGCAGAGGCAGTTGCTATCATGGGAGCACTGAGCCACACGTCCGTGAGGGAAGGACATGTGGTCATACACACAGACTCCAAAGGAGCCATCGACTGTCTTCAGCAGCACTCACCCACTGACAATATCTACCTTTTGACTACCATCCTCACGCTGGCACAGAGGATTCTTGCACAGGGTAGAATTATCATAAACTGGGTTTCCAGCCACATAGGGATCAGAGGGAATGAGCTTGCTGACAGACTAGCCGAGTTGGCAGGGGTTTGCCCCCTAATCCATGATAAACATCAGATCCGAAATTTACTTTGGAAGAAGTGTACGGGGATGGCAAACCCCCTTCCTCCTGCGCTTCACAGAGAGGAAGCGAGGGTCCTCCCCCTCGGGAAATTGGTACTCAGACGCCACCGGCTATGACCACTGGCACTCTCTGAAATAAACAACAGAGGTACCGAAGTCATTCTGCACAGAATGCGCCTAGGTTACCACTGTTCATGGCTGATCATACAAACAATAGAACGTGAAGAGAGGTGTTGCATGCATTGCGGCGAGCCAAACCCTGCACTTGTACATTACTGAGAGAAATGTGTGTACACGCAATTCCTGAGACAACGCCCGCAGAACACAGCCATCGTGCTGGTAAAGAGATTATGTGAGATGCTTACACCATGGCTACAGGAGCGCCTTCTGGCAATCCCACCGCCACGGTAAGCACCGAGTATCAGAGAACCAATAAGTCCGGGCCATAAGTGAAAGGCCCGGGCGAAGCCAGAACTCCGCATATCTCATAGGTAGCTAGGGCTAGTACAGTGGTAATGTGTCGGCCTCTCATCTGAGGGGTCGGC
>NC_051401.1:467454-483057 GCF_015228065.2 Penaeus monodon
TCATAATCACATTCACCTCATTTTAGTAACTCCCTTTAAAATACAAGCATGCGTTTCCCTTGCTTGGAGCTTTATTTTTTCTTACTTTTACGTTTTTTTTTTTTTCATTTAAACTTTTTTTTCTATCTTTCTTTTTTTTTTCTTTTTTTTCCCCCTTTTTTATTATTGTTTTTACGACTTCTAGCATTGTCTGTATGTTTAGCCTTGGTGTCGGTAATGTTATCTTTATTAGTATAATTATTACGATGATGATGAAGATGGGGAATGAGCAAAATAGTCCTATTTCTATTCTATCCGTACGCTGTTAATAATGATATTTATGACTGTCATTGTTATCAATAACATCATTAGCACCATTATCATCATTTTTACCCATTGCGTTGTTGTAATCAGTACCATCACTATCCTCATTATCATTATCATTATTGTTATTATTATTATTATCATTGCTGTTGTTATTCTTGCCGTTTTTAAAGTTATTGTTATTATCATTATCGTTGTAATGATAATAAGGATAATTATGATGATCATTATCATTATCATTATCATTATTATTTCATCAAATTTATTATTATTATTTATTGTTGTTGTTTGTTGTTGTTTTGTTGTTGTTGTTGTTGTTGTTATTTTCATTATTTTTTCATTATTATTATTATTATTATTATTATTATTATTATATTATTTATATTATTTATTATTATTATTGTATATTATTATTGTTATTATTATTTTGTTGTTTATCATTATCATCATTATTTTTTTTTTAAATTTTTATCATTATTATTATTATTATTATCATTATTATTAATCATTATTATAACTGTTTATTTTTATCATCATTTCTATTATTATTATTATCATCACTATATTATACCATTATTTTTGTCATTATCAATCATTATTTTTTATCATTAATATTTTTTACATTGCTTAAATATCACCATAATTATTCTACGCTGATTATTATCAATTATACATTATTGTTATCATTATCAATTATCATTATCACTATTCTAGTTATCATCACTATCATCATCATCATAACTTATATTATCCTTATTCTTATCAATTATTGTTAATTTCCATTACTAACATTTTCATTATTATTGTTGATACTATAGTTACTAATATCATTTTTATCATTATTTCCAGAGGCTTCCCGCTATTCCTTTGAAGGCGAAGAGGATACAAGATCAAAACCCCCGCACGCATCACGTAAACATATCCAAGGCGACCAGTAAATTACGGGCCCCTACACCAGGTGAAAAGAGATATGACATGATGCGAGACAGAAATCAGCCCGGAGATAACCTCGACAGCGCATATATCGCATACCCAGAAGCAGATGCGATTAGGCATATTGTTGGGGGTGCTGGGACCAAGGTCTATATATATATAGACCTTGGGTGGGACGTGGTTTCAGCACGAAAAATCGAGCTGACGTCCGTGGATTTCCGACGCCATGGTGTACGTGTAGATGAAGCTGGAAAATCTACCGAAAATGGAAGGAAGCAAGATTAATCCATGGAGGACTGAAAAACAGAAAAGAATAAAATAAGCTACATACATCGCTCCATATAACATCACATTATATAAGATTAAAGGAAACAGTTACGTGGGAAACGCATGACGGTTTACGGTTTGCCTGGTGGTTCGTCAGCTCAGGTCGGATATTATTTGTTGTGTGATATGTATTTCTTAGGAAAATATGTACGAAACCGTTAATTACATTTTTTTTTTCTGTGAAGATATTCGTTCTTATTCATACCTTTTCTACATTTGTCAACAGGAATACGGTCCATATGTATGCATATATGTGTATATATATGTATATGTATATATATATATATATATATATATATATATATATATATATATATCTGTGTGTGTGTGTGTGTGTGTATGTATGTATGTATGTTAAAATATATGACAATAGACCGATTGATCAGTTTTCTAGAGCCAATAAGATTTTTAATAGATAATCACGTGGCAATAGAACTGGACCCAAGGGAAGTCCGTTGAAATCCAAATCATTTCCGTCATGGCTAGGGTGTGGTGTAAGATGCTGTTTCGCCTCTAGCACGCAAAACATAATGGCAATAACGCGAAAGGCCGACGGAGCGTCGTCGCCAAGCCCGCCAACAGCGACGACAATGATTCTGACGACTCGCAGGCTGGCCGTTCCGGATTCATTGGCCAATGTAAGAAATTATCGGCGCGAGATCCGGATTTTTGTCCGGACTGAGTCCTGTCGGAAGATTTTGTAGACCAGGCGGTATGAGGGGGGGGGGGAGATGGCCATCTCGTCGTCTTGGCTGAGACAGAGGCTCTTAAGATGGCCTTTTCCCTGTCAGCTCTAATTGCACCGAAGATCACACACCTCGGGCTGGCTGGGGCGTGGGGGCGGGGCGGACGAGGAGGCAGGGGAGTACATGGGGTGGCGGAGGGCTAAGGGGGGGGGGGGGGGGGGGTAGGGGGTAGGAAAGGAAGGGAAGGAGTTGGAGTGATGAGGGGAGGAATGGATGGGGGGGAGGAGGAATGAGGGAGGGAAAGGGGGTTGGGATGGTGAGGGAGGAAGGGGTGGGGGGGGTGAGGGAGGGAGGATAAAATGGCCAGGGGTGAGTAAGGGAAAGCGTCAAGAATTTAGAAAGGAGTAGGGTGACGAAATAGAATAAACAGGGAAGAATATAAGAAAGGAAAGAGAAACAGTAGGAGGTGTAGGGGGGGGGGGTGGAGAGAGGGAAGAAAGTACGATTTGAGTTAATTATCTCTCTCATTGTTCTATCTTGCCGAGGAGATCCCGGCCACCAGAAACGAATCAGGGAAATAGAAGGGAGAAGGAGAGAGAGGAAGAGAGACTGAAGACAAAGCGAAAGAGGAGTTCGCGCATCGAAAGGACGAAAGAAAGCGAGGGAATGATGTAAGACGCGCACGAGCTTGTCCCATCCTGGTTTCTTTGAGAAGGATGTAGAACAAGAGAAAAGAATCGGGTTAAAGGCGAAGGACATAAAAAAGGGAAGGAGAAAGGAAAAATTATACTTTTCTTCTTCCGCTTCCTCCCTCTTTCTTCTTATATCATCTTCATCATCATCATCATCATCATCATCATCACCACCACCACGATCAACATCAACATTATTATTATTATTATTATTATCATTATTATTATTATTATTATTATTATTAGTAGTAGTAGTAGTAGTAGTAGTAGTAGTAGTAGTAGTAGTAGTAGTAGTAGTAGTAGTAGTAGTAGTAGTGGTATATATGACAAAATCGAACACCCTCACACACGTACATGAATGTGAAAGTAGGTCAGTGACCGTGACGTAATCAGTGACCTTGACGAAACCACAAACCGCAAACCGCAACCAATGTCCACAACAACAAATCAATACCCGGAAATCATTAACCTACTTTCACATGTGCATTTTATGTTCGTACATGACGCATCATAAGAGAAATAATGAAACAAATGATGTTCTACAGACGAGTATCCCCTCCAATGTAGGTGACAGGTGACACAGATTAATGATCACAGCATAACCACACAACCTTATCGAGAGTGAAAGCAGGATAATGTAGGTGGACAAAATCGAACACCCTCACACACGTACATGAATGTGAAAGTAGGCCAGCGACCGTGACGTAATCAGTGACCTTGACGAAACCACAAACCGCAAACCGCAACCAATGTCCACAACAACATAATCAATACCCGGAAATCATTAACCTACTTTCACATATGCATTTTATGTTCGTACATGACGCATCATAAGAGAAATAATGAAACAAATGATATACTACAGATGAGTATCCCCTCCAACGCAGGTGACAGGTGACATAGATTAATGATCACAACCTTATCGAGAGTGAAAGCAGGTTAATGACCACGAGACAACCACTAGACCATAGCTAATGATGATACACAACCCCTTTGCGGTTGAAAATGGTACATCATAACAGAAAGATGCCCAAATATCCGAAACCGAAAATCTTTTACCCGTAGACAGGGCACAGATGACTCACCAGCAGCTCCCCCCACCACACCGCAATATTCCCCATTTTAAAAATTGTACCGAGTCAAATTGATTCTGTTACAGACGGGGAAACCGTCTCTCCTAATACTAAAAAATGTCAAATCAAAATAAATGGCACACAGGTTCTAATGCGTAATTTCTGCTCCTCTCTCACATAAATCGCCAAAACCCCCAAATAAAAAGAATTCATTGAAATAAAAAGGGGATTTAAAAAAATACTTTTGCTGTAATCAATATGTCTTTTTTTAAGGGTTTTTTTCATAATCCCTTTTAGTACAAAAAAAACAGACAAAAATAAAATCATATCGCCCCGAATTTCATAAAACGGGGATATAATATATCATTTTTTATTTTTCAGAGGTATGACGGCGGTGGTGCACTCTCTTTTGAGGTGTAACCCAAACCCAAAAAAAGGGAAAACCCTTTTTTTAAACCCTTACTAAGATTGACAATGTTCGCATTAAAAAATAAAGACAAAAATGAGCTAGACATTCCATTTCTCACTCCATGTGCAATATAAAAAAAATACTTGCAAAGACCTGATAAATATCTTTAAAATGTTTACAAAGCAAAATAAAAAAAGATAAATCTAATAAGAATACTCAACAGAAATTTCTTAACTTTGCGGAACGATTGATAAAATTTGCGAACTCCCTCTTTTTTTAACATTTTAAACAGTCGTTTTACCCCCAAAGGTATCTTCAAATAAAAATAAAATTCATAAAAAGGATCATAAAAACTTTTGTTGTACCCAACTCCCTTAATAGACTTTCAAGAACAAAAACCGCGCCCCTAACAGGTGAAACAAAAATAAGAAAAAAATAACGGGCTTATTTTTTTTTGTGAAATGAAATCGATAACTACCAAAAGCACTTTAAAAAATTTTGCGGCTTATACAACAGGTTAATCATAATAAAACAGGGGGAACCTAATAAGAAAAACAACAAAAATTTCTTAACTTCGCGGAGATTGATAAGCTATTTACACCCCAAAAGGCATCTTCTAAAAAAATAAAATTCACTCAAAAGGATATAAAACTCTTGTTGTATAAAGCCCTTTTTATACTTTCACAAACACACACCTAACAGGTGGTTTTAATAAAAATAAAATGAAAAAAACAAGCTTAAATTTTTCTGTTAAATGTAAATGCGAAACCCATCTCATCGTTTAAAAAATTCAGGCTTATAAAAACATTTTATTTCCAACGGGTTTTGAAAATCCCCGGGTTTTTATTCTATTAAGGTTTAATGGGTTTTAAAACGCATCGCGCGGGGGCCAAAGAGGGGTTTTCCCCCCATCCTTTTTCCCCCTGAAAGTTAATTATTCCCAAACTAGGACCACCCCCTGTCCCCACGGGGAAACCCAGTTATGTTTTGCAAATTTAAACCTCAAGGGGCAATGCGGTATATTTTCCAAAAATGCCCCCGCCTCAGCTTAAATTTTGTACAATTACAATGAAACTAAAAATATGTTCAGCTTTCCCATAGAAACTCTGTGCCGCCAAATACGGCATTCTCTTCTGATAAAAAAAGGCCCAGGTAAACATCGATTGGGATCCTCTTTTTATGATGATATAAGAAAAAGAGAATTAAAAAAAGAGGGGGCAGTTTTTTCAGAAATTTACTCCCCCTCCCAAAATTGTTAAGAACCCCCTAAAGATTACGAAAAAAAAAAGGAACTATGCAATGGTAACCACTAATGTTGGTTACTTAGTTTCTTTCATTAGAAATATGCTTTTTTTTGTCTCCACAAGAACAGGAAAAAATATTGTAAAAAAAAGACACAAAAAAACTTGCGAGGGAAAAAATAATCCAACTAAACTTTACTTCTCGTTTTCCCCTCCCATGGTCTTTCTCCCCTTCCACAAACATGCATAAGAGACGGGGGTAGATAAGTTGCTATTTTAAGTGGGGGACTAGGGCGATTTTGATTTTATTTTTTATTTATCTAGAAAATTTTTTTTTTGTCTCCTACAAAACGGGAAAAAAAATATTATAAAAGGACAAATAACCTTTCCCAAAACGGGTATAATTAAAACCAAAACTTTACTTCTCGTTTCCCCCGTCTTTTGTTTCTACAAATTTTCAGCAAGAGTTTAGAGCTGGATAATTGTTATTTTTAAGAAAACGACATTCACCCCCGGACATGGTGATTTACTTTAACGGGAAACCGTACATTCAGCCCCCCGTTTTTTAAGTAACACATGCATATATTTCTAAAATCTCCCTATACAAAGAGAAAAATTTTTTTTTACTTTTGGCACTGAAAAAATTTGACACTCGTCTCTTTAAATTTTCTAATATTTTAAAATACAAGTCTCCAAAATAAAAAAATACTTATATTTTAAAAACCCTTTTGCCTATGATTTTTCACTTTGGCCCCTAGTTGTTTAGTAGCGAAAACATTTAAGGCCTCTATAAACTATTTTTTCTTCAAAATCAAAACCTGTATAACAAGAAGGTTTCATTTAAAATTTTTTTCCCCTTTTTTAACAACTATGTCTTTTCAAAAAAAAAAATTTTTATAAATATAAAAAAGAGGAAAAAATAATAAAACCCCCCCATGTTAAAAAGTTTTTAATGTATGTGTTTTGGACAAGCAAAGTCAAATTCGCCTAAAGAAGTTTTTTTGCCCAAAGGATATTTTTACCCTGTAGTAAAAAAAAAAAAATTATGCACCCCGATGCGATGGTCTAGCCCCCCCGCATTTTTTTCCCAAAACTGATGCGGGTTTTTTTTTTTTTTTTCTTTTTTTAAAAACAAATTTATCTATAAAGGGCTTTCTTGTTGTGTGCAACATTAGTTTTATTCTTTTTTTCAGGCATAAAGGGTATTACGAGCAACATACAGCGAGGAGGTAAGTTATAGAGAAAAAAGGGTTGGGGGAAAATCACAGTCCCAAAAGGGGGGAAAAAAGCCAAAACCGAAGAAATATTTTCTAATGCAAGTAAAAAAGCATTCGTTTGGGAAAAAAAAAATATTCGCATTACCTCATAATAAGGGAGGGAAAAAGCTTTTTTCTAACTTAGAAAAAGCAAAATGCCCTTTTTTTCAAATACAAGGGGGATTTTTGAAGAAAATGTATTGAACGAGCATTTTTTTTTCAGACTTGGGAAAATATGGAAAGTTTTAAAAATGTTAAGCTTTTCTTCATTTTTAAACAAAAATTCTTATTATCTAAAATGCCTTCCAAACTCTGACAATGCCCCAGGCAATACCGATAACGGACGACACAGACAGGATCAGGGAATACCTTGCTTGTCACAGTAATGACTTCACCGATAGTAAAACCTTTAAATGGCGTGCGAAGGGGGAAAAGAGGCGAAAAATAGGCACCCCATGGAAGTATTTTTTCTCGCCTCCTTTGTGAAAACTGCATAGTTAATGAATATCTCAATGGAAATCACCCCCCTTTTCAATCATTTGACCAAGGTAAACCCCATGTTCTAGATAGCTAGAAAGTTTTAGAAATGCTCGCCTGGGTTGTTGTCTTCGTAGCACATCGTTCTTCACACCACTTTTCCGCAGTCAGCTCTGTTTCCCTAAAAAAACATCCAATTTGTTGGCAAAATTCCCCCTTTCCTAATCTGCCCCTCCTCCCCTCGACTAAGCGGATCTGTATTTACCGGAGGATGTAAAAAAATGGTGATTTAATCAAAATTTGGAGTATACAAAACCCTTCACACAAAAAATATGTTTTGACTGATTGACTTAAAATTTGGTGAGCTTATACCCAATAAGTTTGGAGGTTCCTTGCGAAAAAAAAAAAACTAAAAATTTGAAAAAAAAACAGAATATGTTTTTCTTTGTAATAAAAATAGATAATTACCGTATGACATTACAATATCATAGTAAAAAACTTTTGCACGTAATTGTCAAAATTTAAATTCCATCTTTCTTCAAGTTTTGTTTCTGCTTTCCTCGCATTATTTTTTTTTTCCCATTCGCAGACTAAAATACGACGGAACAGGACCGTTTTGCTTTTTCTTCCGGGCATGCCCCTCTGTCGGAAGGAGCTTTCAGATTTGATAGAGGTTATAAATACAAAAACCGCATCCGACCCTTTACAGGGGTAGTATTTTTCCCAAAAATTTCCCTTTATGAAAAGTGAATTTTTTTTTCTTAAATGACAATAATGCTTACCAATGGTATCAATATATGTATTTTTTAAAAATTTAAAAGTACCACTAACCTTGTATTAAAGAAGAAAAAAACAAATATCCCCAACCTCCTACTTTCCAGCGAGACCAAGACATAGTCGAGAATGCAAAATTTTCCCACTAAATGTGCGACCCCCAATGGCACCCCTCAAAATGTGGTACTTTTAGCTGTCACAGAACCGTTTCTCACCCCTTTTTAAAAAAAATTTTTATTTGGGGTTACATTATAATTTTCAGCAGAAAACTGCCTACGTTATCCCCGTCTTTTCGTCGGGCAGGAATTTTTCTCGCTGTAATTTTGACCGAAGCTTAGACGAGGGGCTCTATATTCCCGCACGCGCCCGCACTAATCACTGACGGGATCCGCGCGCGGGAAGTAAAAAACCGCACGGGGCGGCGGCGGCGGGGGGCGGCGGGGCGGAAGAGGGCGGCGAGGGGGGGGCGGGAGGGCGGCAGGGGGGGCGGCGAAGAGGGGGCGGAGGGTGGGGGCGCCCGGGGGGGGCTTCTTAAAAAGTTCTTGTTATCAAAAAAAAATAAAATTTTTTCGCTAAATTTTTGCATTTTTATTTTTCATAGAAAACCCCGGCTTTGTAATCTCTTCCTTGTATTTTTATTTTGCCCCTGAGCAGATTTTACAAGGGCCCCTTTTTTAATACAAATTTTTTCCCCTTTTTTTTTCAAGCGGAATATACATATATATATATATATATAAAATATATAATATATATATTATATTTAAAAGAGGGGAGAGAGAGAGAGGGGAAGAGAGAGGAGAGAGGGGAAGAGACCCTTTTTAAACAAAAAAATTGAAATTGTTTACAGGTACGGTTTATGTGTGTCATTTTTTTAATTATTCAAAAGACTTTGCGGGGAAAAAATTTAAAAAATATAGTAACTTTAATGTACCCCTTCCCCCTCTATGTAATGTTGTCGTCAAAGGCGCCCCCGTCGCCTCCCCCGCCCTCCCGCCCCCCCCGGCCCTCCCGCCCCGCCTCGCCGCCGCCCCCGCGTGCGGTTTTACTTCCCCCCCGCGCATCCGCGTCAGTGATGAGTGCGGCGCGTGCGGGAAAAAAAGACCCCTGTCTAAGCTGCGGTCAACATTACGCGAAAATATTCTCTGCGACAAGAACGGTGATAACGTAGGCAGTTTTCTGCTGATGATTATAAAGTAACCGCCAAGTAAAAGTTTTGTTAACAAGGGTGAGAATCGGTTATGATGAAGTAAAAGGCACCAATTGTGAGGGAGTGCCCTTTCGGTCGACATTTTGGGGAAATGTATAGCACTCAGACATGTACTTGTCTGTGGAAAAATTTTCGGAGGATTGGGTATATTTTTTTTATTTTTTCTTTAAAAGCAAGGTTTGATGGTACTTTTTTGAAAAAAAAATATATTGATACCATTGGTAAGCATTATTTTCATTTAAGAAAAAAAAAAATTAACTTTAAAAAGGAAATTTTGGTAAATTTTTTAACCATGTAATGGGCTCGGATGCGGGGGTTTTGTATTTATAAACCTCTTCAAATCTGAGCTCCTTTCCCCAGAGGTGACATGCCGGAAAACAGCAAATTGTGTCCTGTTCCGTCGTATTTTATCGCGAATGGGAAAAAAAAATTAATTGCGAGGAAAGCGAGAAACAAAACTTTAAGAATGAGGAATTATAATTCTGACAAATTATCGTGGCAAATGTTGTACATATGTTTTTAAAATTGTCAACGATAATTATTATTTTATTACTAATGAAAGACAATTTTGTTTTTTCAAATTTTATGTTTTCTTCGCAAGGAACCCCCAAATTGATAGGCATAAGCTCACCAATTCTAAGTCAATCAAGTCAAACAATTTTGTGTTGGTGAAATTATGTTTTTAGCCCAATTTGATTTTAAACACCATTTTTACTCTCGCGGTAAATAAGCACGCGCTTTGTCGAGGGAGGAGGAGCAGATTAGGAGAAGGGGGAGGACTCGCCACAAGATATGGGATGTTTGATAGGGAGAAAAGAGGTGAGCTACGGAACGAGTGGTGTGAAAAACGAGGCTACGAAGATCAAAAACCGAGGCGAGCATTTCTAAAATTTTTTAGCTATTAGAAATGGGGGTTTACCTTGGTCAAATGATTGAAGGGGTGTGATTTATTTTAGATTTCATTAACTATGCAGGTTCTTCACGAAAAGGGGGCGAGAAAATACTTCCCTGGGGTCGCTCTATTTTTCGCCCTTCCCACTTGCACGTCCATTAATGGGTTTTTCTATGGGCGGTGAAATATTTCTCGGAAAGCGAGGTATTCCCCGATACCTGTCTGTGGTCGTCGTTATCTGGGTATTGCCTGGGGGGATTGTCAGAGTTTAGGAAGGCATCTTTGATAATAAGACTTTTCGTTAAAGAAAGATAGCAATCTATAACATTTTAAAAACTTACCCTATTTTCCCAAGTCTGAAAAAACTGTCAGTTCATATACATTTACTTAATAATCACCCTTTTTTTGAAAAAAAGGGCATTTTGTTTCTCTAAGTATGAAAAGAAGCTTTTCCCTCCCTTATTATGAGGTAAAAGCAATATTTTTTCTCCTAAACAAAGCTTTTTTACTTGTCATTTAAAAAAATTGCTTGGGTTTCGGCTTTTTCCCCTTTTAGGGCTGTGATTTCAACCCTTTCTCTATAACTTACCTCCCCGATGTATGTTGCTCGTCATATACCTTTACTGCCCGTTTTAAAACAAGATATCTAAAAGTTGACACCCCAACAAAAAAGCACCTTTATAGATAACTCGGTTTTGAAAAGAAAAAGAAAAAAAAAAAAAAACCCGCATCTTGGAAAATCACATGTGTTGTAAGACCACCATCGAGGGGGGCACTAATATTTTTTTTTTTTTTCACAGGGGAAAATACTTGGTCAAAAAATCTCCTTTGGCGAAATTTTACTTTTTCTTGTCCATACACTACAATTTTTAAAACTTTTAACTGGGGGGGTTATATTATTTTTTCCCTTTTTTTTATCTTATAAAATTTTTTTTTTTTTGATAAAGGGGCAAGTTGTTAAAAGGGAAAATATTCAAGTGAAAGCCCTTTTTGTTATAAGGGTTTTGATTTTTTGAAGATAAAAAAAAGTTTATAAGGCCTTTTAATTTTTTTGCTACTACAAAAAACAGGGACACAGTGAAAAAAAATAGGCAAAAAATGTTAATATATATGTATTTTTTCATTTTGGGATGACTTTGTTTAAGATATTTGAAAATATTAAAGAGACGAGGTCAGTTTTATTTGTGCCAACTAAAAAATATTTTTTCTTTGTTAGGGAGATTTTAGAAAAATATGCATGAGTTACTTAAAAAAAGGGGGGGAATGTTTTCTTTCCCCTTTAAAAATACCATAGTCCGGCGGTGAGATGATCGCTCTTAAAAATAAAAAAATTATCCCAGCTCTATCTCTTGCTGTATTTGAGAAAGGCAATGACGGGGAAAAAGAGAGTAAAAATTTTGGTTTTAAATACCCCTTGCAAGGTTATTTGTTCCTTTTTTTAAATTTTTTCCCCTTCTTTTAGGAACAAAAAAACATATTTTCTAGAAAATGAAAAATAAATAATAAAAAATCGCCGTAGTCCGACTTAAAGATCAAATTATCTACCCCCGTCTCTTATACATTTTGTGATGGTGGAAAACCATGGCAGGGAAAAACGAGAAGTAAAATTTAGTTGGATTATTTTCCCCTCGGCAAAGGTTTTTTTGGTCTTTTTTCAATATTTGTCCCCTTTTTGAGGGAAAAACCGATTTTGCTAGAGAAGAAACTATAGTAACCAACATTTGTGGACCATTAGTTCCTTTTTTATAATACTTGTAGGGAGGTACATAGACAATTTTGTGGAGGGGGAGTAAAATTTCGAAAACTATCCACCTTCTGTTTTAATTCTCTTTTTCTTATATCATCTAAAAAAGAGGGTCCCTAATCGATTTTTTCCTGGTCTTTTATATAGGAAAGAAAAGCACTGTATTGGCGTGCACAGATTTTTAAAAATGGGAAAACGAACAATTTCCTAGTTTTCATTTTAGATTGTACAAAATTGAGAGCTGAGGCGGGAACATTTTAGGAAATAACCCATTTCCCCTTGGGTTTAAATTTGCAAAACATAACTGGTTTTAGCACGTGGGGGCAGGTGGTGGTCCAGTTGGTAATTAATTAATGTTCAGACGGAAATAGGGTGGGGGGGAAAAACCCTTTTGGTCTCGCGCGATGGTTGAAAAACCCATTAATACCTCTAAAAGAATTAAAACCCGGGATTTTCAACTGTTGGTAAAAAATCTGTTGTTAAACCTGAATTTTTTAAAGTATGAGATAGTGGTTACGCATTTTTTTTACACAAAAATTTTAAACTGTTTTTTATTTTTTTGATTACCACCGTTAGGATTTTTGGTTTTTGAAAGTCAAATGAAAACTTGGGGTACAACGAGTTTTATTTTTGAGTGAAGTATTTTTTTAGAAAGATGCCTTTTGGGATGTAAGATAGCTTATCAATTTTGTCCTGCAAGTTTTTAAAAATTTCTGTTGTTATTTTTTAGGTTTTACCTGTTTTAAATTTGATTAAAAATGTTTAAAAGCCCGCAATTTTAAAAGTGCGTAGTGGTATTACATTTACATTCACAAAAATATAAGCCCGTTATTTTTTTTATTTGGTTTTTTCACCTGTTTGGAGCGTGTTTTTTTTCTTTAAATCAATTAAAGGCATGTTGGGTACAACAAGGTTTCATGTCCCTTTTCATGTTGTATTTTTTTTATGAAGATCCTTTTGGGGTGTAAGAAAAGATAGTATAACATGTTAAAAGAAGAGAGGGGTTTGCAAGTTTTTCAATCGTTTTCCCCCAAAGGAAGAAATTTCTGTTTAGAATTTTTATTAGAGTTTCATCTTTTTTATATTATGCATTTTTAAAAAAAAAAAAAATTTTTTAAAGATATGATCGGTCTTTGCAAATATTTTTTTTATATATATTGGAGTGAGAAAAAAAAAAAGGATAGTGTCTATGCTACATTTTTTTCTTTTTACGTAACGAACATTTTCAACTTTGTAAGGGTTTTAAAAAAGGGTTTTTTTTCTTGGTTGGTTTTCACCTCAAGACAGATGCACCACCCCCGTCATTACCTCTGAATAATAAAAAATGATATATTTTCATCCTCTTTTATGAAATTCGGGGGGATTTGATTTGTTTTGTGTTGTTTTTTGTACAAAGGCATATATAAAAAAACCCAAAAAAAAAAAAATATTAACAGCAACGTATTTTAAATCCTTTTGATTGAAGAATTCTTTAAAATTTGGGGTGTTTTTGGGGATTTATGTGGAGAGGAGCAGAAAAATTTTCGGCATTAGCAGACCCGTGGACCTATTTTATATTTTTCGTTTCAGCATTTGGGGAGAGGTTTCCTCGTTGTAACAGAAAAAAATTCTCGATCTCGGTAAAGTTTTAAAAAAAGGTGAATATTTCGGTGTGGTGGGAGGGGTGCTGGGAGTTATCTGTAGGGCCCGTCTACGGGTAAGATTTCGTTTTCGGATATTGGTATCTTTTGTTATGATGTCCTTTTTAACCGCAAAGGGGGTGTGCTATCATCATTTGCTAGGGCTAGTGGTTGTCTCGTGGTATTAAACCCGCTTTCACTCTCGTAAGGGTTTTGATCTTAATCTATGTCACCTGTCACCCGCGTTGGGGGGGGATACTCATCGTATATATCATTTGTTTTTATTATTTTTCCCTTTGGCGTCTGTACGAAATAAAAAAGCATATGTGAAAGTAGGGTTTTGATTTCCGGGTATTGAAGTTGTTGTGGAATGGTTGCGGTTTTCGGGTTTTTGGTTTTGTCAAAGGGCATGATTACGTCACGGGGCGCTGGCCTACTTTAATTCATGTACGTGTGTGAGGGTGTTCGATTTTGTCCACATACATTATCTGCTTTTTCTTCGATAAAGGTTGTGTGGTTATGCTGTGTCATAATCGTGTCACCTGTCCCTACATTGGAGGGTATGTCTGTAGAACATCATTTGTTTCATTATTTTTTCTTTGATGCTCATGTACGAACTAAAAAGCAAGGGGGAAATAGGTTAATGATTTCCGGGGATTTATTTGTGTTGGGCATTTGGTTTCGGTTTGCGGTTTTTGGTTTCGCAAGGTCCTGATTACGTACGGTCACTGACCTACTTTCCATTTTGTACGGTGTGAGGGTGTTCGATTTTGTCATATATACCCCTACTTTATTATTATTATTTTTTATTATTATTTTATTAATCATCATCTATCATCATCATCACCTTATCATAATTATTATTTTTATAATTTTATTAATTATTTTATCATTATCCTCCCTCCCCATCTAAAAGTTTAATGGTCTCCCCTAAACCTCTCCCCTTGGCAAATCTTTTTAAAGTTTCCGTGATGTAAACTTACCCTTGCTGCAGACTGTCAGTGTTGGGTATATGATTTTCTCTTTTTAAAAAATTTATACAAAACGTCTAAATATGAAACCGCTTGGCATGATTTGAAATAAGCTGAATTACTTGAAAAAAATACGGGATCTAGGCGACTTTATAGCAATTGCGGACGTGTTTCCCATGGGAAGAAAAGGCAAAAAAAATGCTTTCTTTCAGGAAGGGTGCTTAATAATGAGATGATGGGGAAAATGATAATAAAGTAAAGATAAACATCATCATCATCATCATATCATCATCATCATCATCATCATCATCTCTCATCATCATCACCATCATATCAATCATCATCATCATCAGAAACACATCATCAACATCATCATCATCATAGCAAATAATTTCATTTCATTATTGTTATTTTTTATTTTTTATTTTTGCAAGTAAAAGAAAAACAAAATAATCATCAACAAAATAAAAATTATAATATTAAATAATAATAAATAATAAAATAATAATAATATAATAAAAAAAATAATAATAAAAATAAAATAATAAAAAAAATGAAATTTAATAATGAAATAAGAATATGATAAGAACAAGAAAAATAAAGAAAAAATAATGATAAAATGACAATAAAAATATGATAATGATAAAAAGTTAATACTAAAAAATAAAAAATAAAGATAAAATAAGTAACAGTAATAGTAAATTTTAAAAATAGTAATAATAAAAAAAATATGGTAAATGAAAAATGATGAAAATACCCAATAAAAATGACAAAAAAAAAATCAATACCAAAAGACAACGAAAAAAAAAACTTTTTTTTTAAGAGAGAAAGAAAATTTGTCCACGGTTCCCCAAATTTATAGCCCAGAAAAAAAGAGACTAATATAGGCGGCTGCCTACTTAACACCCCTTTGGGTTTTGGGCAAAACAAAGCACTTAACCGATATTTTGCAACCTTCCCCGTCTTGTGTGCGTTTTTGGGGTTTTTCCCGGGTTTGGG